>NW_006408720.1:182620-185441 GCF_000296735.1 Chrysochloris asiatica | reverse complement strand
TACACACAAAGGCAAACAAATCAGATTTAGGTCAGATCTCAAAGCAGAAACCATGCAGGCAAGAAGGCAATTATAAAACCCTGGAAAAAAAAAAAAACTGACAAGCAAGAATCCTTTATCCAGCAAAGCTGTCAGTCAAATATGATGGTGTAATCAAAATATTCCAGGATAAACAGAAGCTAAGGGATTTTGCCAAGGCCAACCCTGAGCTGTAAATATTCCTAAAGGGAATTCTGTAGGCAGAGAACCAAGAACAGACAACAACCTCAGATTGACATACATGGCAGCAACACCCGGAACTCAATTGACAAATGGAAGAGTCAACAACAGAACAAAAGTATAAGAATAAATTCAGAGGATCTGGGAGGTCAGTCTATGATCAAAACAATTACAATATGAAAGAAGGTAAACACATAGGAACAGAGATCCAGGTCGTGAGAAAGTCACGTAGATTACAGGATAAAATACACTGTATTAAATGTAGGGAAATTTAATGTAATATAAGGTAACCTCAAGGAAAATTAATACTTCACAACATACCAAGAAAATGAAAATCCAGGAAGAACATGGAAGCATTAAAATGATGAGATAACTGACAAGAAAGAATACAAAAAAACATGAACTCAGCACAGGAATACATGCAGAGCAAAGAAATCAGCATCACAATAAAAAATAAACATAATGACAGCAATTAATCCATACCTATCAATAATTATACTGAATGTAAATGAATTAAATGCATCAGTTAAGAGATGGAGAGTGGCAGGACGGATAAGAAAACAAGATCCTTCAATATGCTGTCTGCAAGAGACACACCTTACACACAAAGACAAAAACAGAGTAAAGGTCAAAGGATGAAAAATATATATACCAAGCTAAATGCTATAAAAAATGAGCAGGAGTGACAATAATAATCTCTGATAAAATAAACTTTAAGGCAAAACCAGCATAATAGATAAATATGGACATTATCTCATGATTAAAGGGACAATTGAACAAGATGACACAGCCATAATAAATATTCATGCTCTCAATGAAAGAGCTCCAAAATGCATAAAGCAAACTCTAATAGATTTGAAGAACGAAATAGACAAAATCTACAATAATGATGGGAGCTTTTAATATACCACTTTCAAATATGGATACAACAACCAGAAAGAAATTCAACAGACACAGAGGAACTCAACAACACAATCAGCCAACTGGACCTCATAAATGTGTTCAGAGCATTCAACCCAACAACAGCACAATATACATTATTTTCCATTGCACATGAAACATTCTCCAGAATGGACCATTTGTTAGGCCACAAAACAAGCTTACATAAATTTACAAACATCAAAATACTACAAAGCATCTTTTCAGACCACAGTGCTATAAAATTAGAAATCAACATAGGAAGACCAAGGAAATAAAGTCAAATATATGGAAACTGAATAACATACTGTTGAAAAACAACTGTGTAGTAGAAGAAATAAAATGTAAATTCACAAAGTTCCTAGAAACAAATGAGATTGAAAATACAACATACTGTAATCTTTGGGACATGGCTAAAGCAGTGCTGAGAGGACAGTTTATTGCAAAAAATGCACACATACAAAAAGAAGAACCAAAATCAACACATTAACACAGCATCTCCAACAACTGAAAAAAGATCAGCAAAGTAAACCTACAGTAAACAAAAGAAAGGAAATAATAAAGATTATAGCAGAAATAAATGAGATAGAAAACAGAAAACCTATAGAAAGAATCAACAGGACAAGAAGCTGGTTCTTTGAAAGAACTAATAAAATCAACAAACCATCTTGGCAAACCTAACAAAAGAAAAGAGGTAGAAGACGCAAATAACATGCATAAGAAATCACATGACTGATGTCACAACAGAACCGATAGAAATAAAAAGGATAATGACAGAATATTATGAAGGGTTGTACTCCAATAAGTTTGAAAACCTAGAGGAGATGGATACATTTTTAGAAAAACACGATCTACCTAAAGTTACACAGAGTGAAGTAGAAAACTTGAATAGACCTATAACAAAGGAAGAAATTGACCAGTTTATCAAAAAACTCCCAACCAAAAAAGTCCAGGTATAGATGGCTTCACTGGACACTTCTATCAAACATTCAGGGAAGAGCTGTCACTAATTCCACTCAAATTACCCCAGAATATAGTGTAGGATGAAAAAAACCCTAATATATTCCATGAAGCAAGCATAAGCCTCATACCAAAATCTGGGAAGGACAACACTAAGAAGGAAAATTATAGACCAATATCCCTCATGAACATAGATGCAAAAATTCTAAACAAAATCCTAGCCAACAGAATTCAACAGCACATCAGAAAATATTACATCATGACCAACTGGGATTCATACGAGGGATGCAAGAATGGTTCAACATTAGTAAAACAGTCAATATAATCCACCATATAAATAAGAAAAAGGAAAAGAACCACATGATCGTATCGACTGATGCAGAAAAGGCATTTGACAAAATCCAACATCCATTCCTGATGAAAACACTCAACAAAGTAGGAATTGAAGGGAAATTCCTCAACATAATTAAGAGCATATATACAAAACCAAGAGTGAAAAAAAGGAGAAAAACTGAAAGCCTTCCCCTTGTGAACAGGTACCAGAAAAGGATGCCCTTTATCACCACTCTTATTCAATATTGTGCTGGAAGTTTTAGTCAGAGCTATATGACATGATATATATATCATGAAGAGCAGAGATGTCAGCTTGAGGACTAGGGTGCGCCTGACCCAGGCCATTGTGTTTTCAATAGCCTCATATGGATGCGAAAGCTGGACAGTGAAT
>NW_006408720.1:180619-182231 GCF_000296735.1 Chrysochloris asiatica | reverse complement strand
CAACAACAACGACAACAACATATGACATGATAGAGAAATTAAAGGCATCCAAATTGGCAAACAGAATATAAAACTCTCTATATTTGCAGGTGATATGACCTATACATAGAAAACCCCAAAGACTCAGCAAAAAACTTACTGGTACTCATTGGAAGATTCAGCAAAGTGGCAGGGTACAAGGTCAATATAGAAAAATCAGTTGGATTTCACTATACTAATAATGACAACACTGAAAAGGAAATTAGGAGAGCAATATCATTTACAATAGTCACCCAACGGATGAAATATTTAGTAATAAATATAACCAGAGAAACAAAGGTCCTATACAAAGAAAACTACAAAACACTACTACAAGAAACCAAAAGAGACTTACAAAAATGGAAGAATATGCCATGCTTCTGGATATGAAGACTTAACATTGTGAAAATGTCAATACTGCCCAAAGCAATTTACACATACAATGCAATCCCAATCCAGGTTCCAATGACATTCTTCAAAGAGATGGAAAAAAACAATTACAAATTTTATATGGAAAGTAAAGAAACCCAGGATAAGCAAAGTACTGCTTAAGAAGAACAACAAAGTTAGAGGCCTCTCACTCCCTGATTTCAAAATTTATGACATGGCTACTGTGGTCAAAACAGCCTGGTACTGGTACAATGAAAGATGCATAGATCAATGGAACAGAATCGAGAATCCAGAAATTAACCCATTCACATACAGCCAACTGATCTTTGACAAAGGGCTAAAGTACATTGAGTGGGGAAGACATAGTCTCTTCAACAGATGGTGCTGTTGAAATCAATATGCAAAAAATTGAAACAAGACCTTTACCTCACGCCAATTACAAAGACCAACTCAGCATGGATTAAAGACCTATATGTGAATCTCAGAATTATAAAGGTCATCAATGAAAAAATAGGGACAAATTTAAGGGCTCTAATCCAGGGCACACACAGACTATGAAACATTGGGGAAATACACAAACAAAAGAAGACAAAATAGATGATTGGGACAATTCAAAAAATTAGAAACTTATGTGCATCAAAGGATTTCACCAAAAGAGTAAAAAGGGAGCCCACAGAATGGGAAAACATCGTTTACAATGACACCAGACATGGGACTAATTTCTAAAATCTAAAGAAAACTATAACACAACTACAAGAATAAAACAAGTATCCCAATTAAAAAATGGGCACAGGACATGACCAGACACTTAACCAAGGAAGACATTTGGGCAGCCACCAACATATGAAAAAATTTTCACGATCATTAGCCATTTGTTGTTGTTAAGTGCCACTGCGTCGATTCCAACCCATAGTGACCCTGTGCAGAGTTTCCAAGGAGCATCTTAGAGGTATGCAAATCAAAACAACAATGAGATATCATCACATACCAGCAATAACAGCGAAGTTCAAAAATGCAGAGGATAATAAATGTTGGCAAGGATGTGGAGAGACTGGTACCTTCCTACATTACTGGTGGGAATGCAAAATGGTCAAACCACTCCGGAAAACAGTATGGCGCTTCCTCAGAAAGTTGGAAATAGAAATACTATATGATCTAGCATTTCCTCTACTTGGTATTTATCCACAAGAAATATGAGCTATAA
>NW_006408720.1:171096-179744 GCF_000296735.1 Chrysochloris asiatica | reverse complement strand
AATACTGTTAACTGATGGTACATGGAGGCAAAGTCAACCACAAGCAGAAGAATGGTGACTCCAAGCTCCAACATGTAAAAAATCATCACTTCTAAGGATTCTAATCATTGTAATGAAACTAGGTGTATAATTTGTTGAATGTAAAACTGATGATCTGCCCTGTCAAATTTCACTCAATCCACAATTTAAAAAACCTTTAAAAACAAAACAAAAGACAAAAAGCAAATGTAGCATTCATTATTAGTTTTTCAGCAAGAGTCAGAGTGCACCACAAGCAACAAGAGTGGTGTCTCCAAGATCCTTCTCCAGGAACTACACAGGCAGTATCTCAGCAACCTGCGGCCATAGCTTTGAAATGCGTGTGCCTGCAAACACTATACTTTAATGTTACACTAAGTTTTACATTTTATTTGATATGTTTGTAAATCATTTTTGGGGTTAGGAATGCTCAAAATATTTCCCATATCATTAAAGGTAATTGCTTCTTCGTTTGACACCATTTTGACTTAAAGGAACACACTACTTTCAAATAGAGGGAGAAACCTGCTTATGTAAATCTTGGTAAATCTTTCATAAAACCTGATACCAACACTTTACACTGACAGCTGTACATTGAACAATAACACTGAATACAATTATGTTTTCCAAAAGAAATAAGAATTTCAAAAAACAAAGCTATGAAGGTATGAAATATAATTGCAATCAAGTTATTTTTTGCTTCTATTCTTATGAGTTTACCTTTGGAAGAATGTAAAACTAAGGTCCACCTGAACAATGTTTTTAATATGTAATACATCTGTATTTTTTATACTAGGAAAAAGTACAAGCCCTGCTGGAAAGAAAATGAGATATAATAAAATAATCAATTTGTGTGTGAAGCTTTTTCTGTGCCTAGTCTTCTAAAATCTGTCTATCATTACCTGCACCATGGTTAAATGATCTCCATTAGGAAATGAACCTTACATATTTAATCTCTCAAACTGGAAGTTCATCTAAAGAAGCCAAGCCTACTATTAACCGGAACTTTAAAAAGCATGTATACTCACTGATATCAAGTAAAAGAGCAGGATGGGACAGGGGTAAGAGCTGGGGGAAGCTTTCTTCCTCTTCTACAGAATCAAAAGAATGAGAACTTGATGCTTTTCCAAGAGTTAAAACATTTGTAAAAGATCCTCTGATGTCTTATCAGTATTTACTTGTCTTTGTTAGTTAATGATGGTATGAGGTAGGGGCAGATCTTGAGTTAGGTAAACCTCCTATCATTGTTTTAGTGTCTCTTAAATGAGTGGTGAAAAGTCTAGGAATGTAGGGGGTAGTTCTACTCTGTCCTATAGGGTTCCTATGAGTAAGAATCAATTTGATAGCAGGGGGCTTGGAATATAATGAATTCAGGTATTCATAGACATTAGCAGCAATACATAGATTTGTAAATTTATTGAGTTCTGCTGAACCCTGGTTTGAAATCATGTTATTGTGGTTCTTGTTAGGTACTGTACAATCAGTTCTGACTCATCACAACCCTTTGTACAACAGGGTAAAGTACTGCCTGGGCTGCATCAGCCTCACATTTTTAACATATTTGAAACCATTGTTGCAGCCATGATGTCAGTCTATCTCCTTGAGAGTATTTGTCTCTTTTGCTGGCCCTCTACTTTACCTAGCATGATAAAGTAGAGGGTTCTGCTCCAAGGACTGGTCCTTCTTGACAACATGTAAAATCATCACTTCTAAGGAGCATTCTGACTGTACATCTTCCAAGACAGCTTTTCTTGTTCTTCTGGAAGTCCATGGTACTTTCAATATTCTTCCCAAACAACATAATTCAAATTAATCAATTCCTCTATGATCTTTCTTATATATTGTCCATCTTTCACATGCGTATGTGACTACTAAAAATACCAGGACTTAAGTGAGGCCCACCTTTGTCTTAAGCATGATATCTTTGCTTTTAACACCTTAAAGAGGACTTTCTCATCAAGTACGCCCAATGCAATATGCCATTTGATATACTTACTTTACTTTGCTGCTACTTCCATTAGCATTGATTGTGGATTCAGGTAAAATGAAAGCCTTAACAGCTTCAATGTTTTCTCCATTTATTATGTTGTTGCTTATTGATCTACTTGTGAGGATTTTTATTTTATGTTAAAGTGTAATCAATACTGAAGACTATAGGCTTTCGTTTTCTTTTAGAAGTGGTTCAAATTATCTTTACATATCAAAGGTTGTTAATGAGTCTTCCTCCAATCTGATACTGTGTTCTTCATATCCTCCAGTTTCTCAGATTATGTGCTCAGGATACAGACTGAATATAACACTGACACACACCTTTTCTGATTTTAAATCATGCAGTATCCCCTTGTTCTGTTCAATTGACTGTTTCTTGTTCAATTGACTCATTAATCATGAGTTAAATGCCTTCTTTTTCTCTTATGCTGGATTTTGTCTTAAAATCTATTTTATCAGAAATTAATATTGCCATTCCTCGTTTTTGACTGCCATTAGCTTAATATATGTTTTTCCACCCTTTGATATTTAATCTGTTTTTGTCTTCATGTGTAAGGTGTGTCTCTAATAGATAGCATATTGAAGGATTCTTGTTTCTTATTCATTCTTTTACTCTATATCTTGACTAGCACATTTAATCCAGTGTAATTATCAATTGGTATGAATTAATTACAGTAACTTTGCTGTTGATTTTTTGTTTCACATAATTTTCTGTGCTGAGTTCATTTTATTTGTGCATTTTCTTGTCAATTTCATCATTGCTCTTTTTTAGTGTTTACTAAATCTTAATTTTCTTTTTTCTTGATTGATATGAAGGTGTACTAATTTCTAAAGTTACCCCATAATTTATTCATTTCAGTTTAAAATAGCCTACCTTATCTTGAAATTTACTTGACTTCCTTGCCATTTGAAAGTTCTATAAGTACACTTTTCCCTCTCTTTGCTTTATAATTATCTTCACTATAAACTGATGTCTCTGGTTGCCTATTTTCAATCTTATAGGTTTGCTTTACTTTGAGTCTTATATATCTAGATTGAATTCTGGGTAGTGTTGCCATGTATGCCAACCTCAGGTTTTTGTGTGATGTTGCTAGTTCTCAACCCAAAAGACTCCTTCTAGTATTTTTTGTAAAGTTGGCCTGATTATTACAAGTTCCTTTAATTTCAGTATATGTGTTTATTCTTTCAACAGTTCTTAGACTATCTCTTCTGTGATTTTCTTTGTCTCTTCATGTTCTGGAATTCCAGTCACCTGTAAGCTATTCTTCTTTATGTTGCCCCACGTGAATCTTAGGCTTTCTTTGGATTTTTTCATTCTATTTTTCAGTTGTTCTTCTAGCACACTAGTATTGAGAGATTTACCCTCAAACTCACAAGTTTTGGTTTCCATCAAATGACTTATTTGCCCTTTCAATGTATTGACCATTTCTGAAATCTTAGTATTAATTTTTGGGATTCTTATTTGCAGGTTTTGTGTTATCTCCAATCCCTTATTTTGTTGGTTTATTCCTATAGTGTTTTCCTGAATTGTCCTTTGTTTTCCTCAACCTTTCTGGTTACGAGTCGGGCTGCAGTTCAAAACTACCAGCAGCTCCACAGGACAAAGATGAGGCAGGCATTCTGCTCCCATAAAGATTTACAGCCTTTGAAACCCTGTGCAGGTTCACTATGAGTCAGAACTGACTCCACGGTACTTAGCAACAACAACAACAAATATCATTATCTTGAATTATTTTTCAGGTAGTTCCAATGCCTTTTATTCCTCAAAAGTGTTTTACAATTCTGCCTCTTGGTCACTTGAAATATTTTGTTGTTTCTGAGAAATTTTAGTGTTGTTATATTTGCATTTAATTGATGATTGTATGATAGTGTATTATAAGGCACTCATCAACTACTTTCTGGGTATGATTAGAGAATGGAAGTGTGTGCACTGTTCTATTTGCAGTTCATACAGCTCAATTTACAATGGGTTTTGTTGATATTGGTTGTTGATGTTGATTAGGTATATAGCAGTTAATATTGGCTCTTGCAGAGTGGGTGGCACTGTAGAAAGTATATATGGATAGGCTATATGGACACATTTGCTGTCCTCCATTGAGTGAGGAAAGAAGAGATAACACATACAAGAGAAAAACAAACAACAATGAAAACAGAAAATAGTAGAGGTGGAAAAAAAGCAGGCAACAGCTAGAAAAAGAATAAAATAACTAAAAAGAGAAAAGAAAGAGAGAAATAAAAAAAAATAAACAAGGAAGAGCAAAGTAAGAGAAAAATAAAAAGAAAGGAAACACATTAAACACATTAGGGAGAATGACAAATAAAAAGAGAAAGGGGCCAGTGAGTAGTTAAAAAAAAAAAACAAGAATAACAAAAAAAAAAAAAAGAAGAAAGGGGAAGGAGAAACGGAAGAAATGAAGACAAAAAAATGAAAGCAGATATATATAGGATAAATAGCAAGGGAAGGTTAAAGAGATGAAGAAGAGAAAGAAAGAATAAACAAACAAAACCAATGAAAGAAAAAAACAGGGCAGGTGCCATCCGAGAGCTGAAAACTCTGGGGTATCCTGCCAGCCAAAGAGCTCACATGAAGAGTGGGCAAGGGATGAGATTGTAGCACTGAGCCCTAGATTGAGCTTCCTTCAAGCCTAGTTGTCTTTTCTGGGCAACAACTCCCTAAGTAGTTCGTGCAGACCCCAAAGCAGCTAAGATCAAAGTTTTTCCATCCCAGAGGGCATCCAGGGGTGACAGTTCCCACAAGTTCAGACTGGCTCTGTCGGTAGGTTGGGAACAGGCCTCAATTGAATGCTGTCACTAGGATTGGTACAAATAGCTCCTGCTTTCAGTTTTATGTGGCTCACAACTGTGATAGCACATGTTACCTGTCTTACTGTTTTTTCCCTGTCTGTTCAGTTTCCTCTAGTGAGGCCTAGTCCAGGGAGGGCCAGGGCCAGATCTACAGGTTTAAAGCAGGATTCACCTAAATCCAGATGACAGGGTTAGTGTAGCTAGCACCCAACTCACTTTGATTGGGTACACAACTGCAAGGCTCACCACCAAGCAGTTCCAGGAAGGCAGGAGCTGCGCTGGGGGTAGATATCAGTCTAACCAGCTCGTCACACCTCTTGTTACCAGGGAAGTGTGGGAAACAACAAACAAAAATATTACACCTTTATCTCTCTGAGTCATAAGTACATCTCTGCACCACCAAGCCACTATCTTGGCTCTAAAATTGTTCATGAATGTTAAAGATGGCCAAACCATGTCTGGTAGGCTGACACAG
The DNA here is from genome assembly GCF_000296735.1 of Chrysochloris asiatica. Classification (NCBI taxonomy): domain Eukaryota; kingdom Metazoa; phylum Chordata; class Mammalia; order Afrosoricida; family Chrysochloridae; genus Chrysochloris; species Chrysochloris asiatica. The sequence continues at coordinate 174,457 of NW_006408720.1, read as the reverse complement.
ATCATTGTCGGTGTCCTTTTAATGTCATATCTTTCCAGCTTCCTCTCCTAGCAAACATTCAATCCACTTCTCTATCCCTTCATCTGAAGCACAGTGTTCCAAAACTATCACCTGCACCTATTAATTTGGTTTTCTGTATCTTTTTTGTAGAGGCTCTGAGTAGCATTTCTGCCTCATCTACAATTGTAAATTCTCTCCTTAATAATAAACTCTCTCTCTCTCTCTCTCTCTCTCTCACCATTTATATATATACAGTTCTTGTAGCATAGTGGTTACAAGTTGGGCTGTTAACCTCAAGGTCAGCAGTTCAAGATTACCAGTGGTTCCACGGGAGAAAGATGAGGCTTTCTGCTCCTGTAAAGATTTACAGCCTCGAAAACTCTACGTGGGTCATTATGAGTCAGAACCAACTCTATGGCACACCACCACTATATATATACAGAGCCCTGGTGGGGTGCTGTGGGATATAGCACTGGACTGCAAAGTTGGTTTGAACTACAAAGTCAGCAGTTCAAACTCACCTGCTGTTCCTTGGAAACCCTACGAGTTGGAACTGACTCAACAGCACTTCACAGCAACATATATATATTTAACTGGTTTTGCTTCTCTGAAAAACCCAGTTTAAGACATGTAGCACCCTGAATAGTTTTAAACTTGTCTAGATGGGTCAGTTAAAAGAGATGGAGATAAGATTTTTATGATTCAATAGTGAGTAATTGTTATCATGACAAATTGTGACTGTCACACTGTAAAGGTAGAAGTTTTTTAAGAAAAATGGGAGAGTAGTTAATCTTATAGTCCAGAAACAAAGGACCCTAGGACCATCAAGGGAGAAGAGCACAAGCATAATGAGACACCTTATCCAGAGAAGCAATGACACCAGAGATGGAGGCAGAGCTGCGGACATGGAGAGAGGGAACAGCTGAGAACTCTAGATTCATGGAAAGAGAGGGACTGAGAGGTGGTGGCCAGGAGGCCAACTTGTAGAATGTGCCCTTTGGCACATTTATTATATATGCACCATGGTGGTATGGGATTTCTCCCTCAACGAAGATGTGTAGTGAGGAATCACTCAGTATCTAAAAATTAAATTCAGAAACATGCCCAGACTCTATGAAAACTACAAAAGAAGGCCTCTATATGACAGGTTCCAGCAAAAGTGCAACTGCTGAGATTGTGGGTAGCCAAGTGCCACTCACTCTTCATCTATGTTAAGCTGACTGAAGGAAGAAAATCAATTGCAATCAGCAGTGAACTTCAGATAGACCCAGGTTTGAGAAGCCAGCTACATGCAGATCAAATTACTGGGACTTCTGATGTGGCACTGTTGGATCAGCACTAGACTGTGACCACAAATCAACAGTTCAAACCTACCAGCTGCTCCTCGGGCACCCTATACAGGGTCATTATGAATCAGAACCGACTTGACAGCTCTTAACAACAGCAACAACATTCTCATCTAAGGAGCCTTGATAGCGTAGTGGATTAGTAGCTGGACTGCTAATCCCAAGGCCAGCAGTTTGAATCCACCAGTGGCTCCATTGGATGAAGAACAGGCTTTCTGCTCCCTAAAGGTTTACAGTCTCAGAAATCTTCTGCAGGGTAGCTATGAGTCAGAACTGACTCAATGGCACACAACTATCACCATCATTCTCATCTAAATTCCTTCTATATAAGCTGAATTTCTAACTCTAGAAAATATAGAAAAATGACTGGGGAATTGATTAATATATTTATGCAATGAAAAAAAATCACTTAAAAAAAGTATATTGTAATCTCTTTGTGTGTAAAAAGTCTGAAGAGATGTGATAAAAATTAATTCCTTTGTTTTTTAAACAAAAAAATGAAAGACACATTAGAAATCACAGCTGCAAAATTTATAGTAAAAATAGATCTAGATGACATATGAATCAATTCTGACTCTTATTGATCATGTATAGGGCTTCCGTGTCTGAAATCTCTCAGAGCAGAAAGTCTGGTGGAGCAGCCACCTTGTGGCTCACAGTCCAGTGCTTATCTTACAGAGCCACAGTGCTCCAAGATAACATATGTTGTTGTTAAGTTCCATCAAGTCCGTTCTGACTCATTGTTACCCTGTCTAGGGGTTCCTTACAGTTCAAGCCAACCTTATGGTCTAGTTTCGTCTCACCAGTATTCACCAGTAACACATAGCAATTTAATAACAAGAAGACATAAACAGCCACGAATGGCTAGGATTGTTATTAGTTCCTTAAAATAAAGTATGTGTCAATAACTTATTTCCAACTAATTCCCTTAAAGTCTACACTTTGGATACTGTAATTGGATACATTAAACCTAGTAAGTAATTCTTGCCTTTAGAACAAATCTTCATAGTATTTCAAGGTTTATACAAAGTTATTTGCATATGCCTACACATTGATTTGGAGTCCTAGTGTGGTGTTGTGGGTTAACGTATTGGACTGCAAAGCTGGTTTGGACTTAAGGAATTCTGGTGTTGTTGTTGTTGTTGTTGTTGTTGTTGTCAACTGTCTTGGAGTCAATTCCGACTCATAGCTACCTAATATAGGGTTTCTGAGGAGCAGCGACTGGTTAAGTTACAAATGGAACTGCTAACTGGAAAGTTATCAGTACAACACTATCAGCTGCAATTCAGAAGAAAGATGAGACTTTATGCTCCCATAAAGATTTATAGCCTAGCAAACCCTGCACAGGGTCACTATGAGTTGGAACCAACTCTACAGCACACAACCACCAACTCTACCACACATTTATTTAAACCATTTACGCTTTTTCTGTGATAAAATTGATTTTATAATTGATTGATTTCCCTTTCAATTATGATTATAAGCCAATTTTTATGAATCAAATTTTTAATTCCTAGCCCACAAATTTTTATATAGTTGATTTCTATATATTTAACTTAACAATGAGTTTATATATTTGAATGTTGTGGTTGTGCTTGTGTTTTGTGTTTGATTGTTTCAGCAGCTCTGATATCTTACCACTTATGGTTTGTCAGGTACCAAAATCTCCTGTAAGTATTTTGGCATATCTCCAAATTCAGTGCCTAAAAAGCAAGTAATATTGAAATGAAAAGATGTATCACTCTTCTCTCACACACACAAAAAGACATGTGGTACCGAGTAAGTGGGGTTCTAAAGAAACAAAATTATAAGGATGAGTTTTATAAGTTGGTTCTCAAGTCTGACTAATTTTAAAGGCATTACCACTGCCACACTTGACACCATTAATGATGCCACCTGGCTGATCCATCTCGTTGGGGGTCTTCCTCTTTTTCTCTGACCCTCCATCTTACCCAGCATGACATCCTTCTCCAGCGACCGTTCCCTCCTGACAATATGTCCAAAGTATGAGAGAC
>NW_006408720.1:165194-168178 GCF_000296735.1 Chrysochloris asiatica | reverse complement strand
GGTGACCCTGCTGGTTATTTAAAATACCTGTGGCATAGCCCTCAGAATCACAGCAACTCAAACCACCACAGCATGACAGACAGATCAGTGATGGCCGTTTGGTTTTATGTGGATACTGTCTCTTTAAATTTCTATGTCAATCTTGATACAATCCTGATACAATCAAGATACAATCAAGATGTTCTCTCCTTATACTATCAATACTGATCCAATCAAGATATGCTGTACCAAGATGACATTATGAGGTTATGTAAAAGAAAGAATGAAGGGGAGGGCATAAAATATTTTTAGTGGAGGAGAGAGCTGCAGCTTCTGGAGTTGCCTAAAAACTATGACACATTGGTTAAAATAGATGGCTGATACAGGGCCTGAGCCTACTGGAATCTACTCTGCCAGAGGCCCAAGTCCTTATGCATATAAATGAGGTTAGATCAAGGGAGAAGAAAAGATTGAACTTGAGTGTTTTTAAACGATTTATATGTTTGACTCAAAGGCACTTAACAACAACAAAAATGTGTTTGACTGCCTTATGGATATTGGTTTCTCCTGCCTATTATTATAAAATAGGCATACATGGGTGATGGAAATGAATATTGGAAATTATCATTACAAAGACAGTTCCTAAGCCCACTTTCAACCTATACTTGACTAGAGTTGCTAAAAGAGGAGTTAGAATTTTCCCAGAAAATATAGGGTTTTTACTTTATTTACATCTTTGTAGAGTATGGGGCATTTGGTGGAATCCTGAGCCCCACCGAACCTTCAGAGTTGGGACATTGCTGTCTGAAAAGACATGCAGACCATCATGATAAATGAAGAAAAGATTGAAGTTGTTTTCATTTCATTTGGAAGCACCAGAACACTCATGGAAGCAGTCAAGAGATCAAATAACTTATTACATTGGGCAAATCTGCAGCAAAAGACCCCTTTACAGTATTAAAGAGAAAAGATGGCACTTTGAGGTCTAAGGCATTACCGAAGCAAGCCATGGTATTTGCAATCATCTCTGTGTGTGAAAGTTGGACAATGAATAAGGACAACAGAAGAAGAATCAATGTATTTGAATTTGAATTATGGTGTTGATGAAAAATATTGAAAGTATCATGCCATAAGATCAAATATCTGTCTAGCATGACATGCAGAAGGTCCATTAGAAGCTAGATGTGAGGATGAAAAGACTTTTTCTCTCCATCTTTGGGCATTTTATCAGGAAGGAACAGTCCCTGGAAGAGGAATCATGCTTGGTAAACTCAAGGTTTAGCAAAAAAGAGGAATATCCCCAATGAAATTGACACAGTGACGGTAACAAAGGACTCAAGTATAACAATTATAAGGATGACATGGTGCACATAACCAGGAAGTGTTCCATTTTATTGTGCTATGACTCCGAGTCAATTAAAGGGCACCTAGGAGTCCTTGTGCGGCATTGTGGGTTAATGCGCCAGACTGCAAAGCTGTTTGAACTGTAAGGTCGGTGGTTCAAGCTCACCAGCTGTTCCTTGGAAACCCTATACAGGGTCGCTATGGGTCAGAATCGACTCGACTGCACTTGACAACAACAAAACTACCAATAATGTAAGTTAGAATCAACTTGATGCCAATGGATTTTGTGTATATAACAAACCAAGGAAAATAAAATTCTTATTACATTTAAAATTCCCAATGTATACTTGCTTTTTCTTCTTGTTTGGAACTGTTTCTTCATTTCACTATTGAGCAAAAGTGGCTCCAATTATGCCATTAGCCATTATTACACAGACTACATACAGGAAGACCTCTGAGGATCATTCAAATGCCAGAGAATTTATATTACTTTCCCATGCTTGTACATTGTGAGCAGCCAGGAAATTGTTTTGTTTTATACTATTTATCCATCAAAAGAAAGGACTGGCTATCTACTTTTTAAAAAATCAGTCATAGAAAGCCCTATAGAGCACAGTTCTACTCTGACACACGTGGGGTTTCCAATAGTCAGAAGTGACTTGATAGCAACTGGGAATATTTCTTCGTTTGTTTATTTGTTGTTACATAATATTACTTCTAGGACTCTAGAAATATGAAAGCCACAGACTAGCCTTGTAGAAACAATATGTTGCCATGCAGGCAACAACCCTGAACAACAACACTAATATCAGTCACATCCAATCCTGTGTACTCAGCATGAATACTAGGTAGAATAGCTGACACAAAGCTTCACTATATTTTAAAGAATGAGAGAGTTCAATTCATAGAATGAAGGTGCCCCGTGTTTTTGGTGTTGTTGTTTCCATTCCCCACCCCACCCCACCCCACACCCGTTGGAGGGGACATATATCTTAAATTATATGACAGGAAGAGAAAGAAGCAATGTACCTTTTAACTAGTTTGCAAACTTCCCAGCCTGAGCTATAAGATTGTGGTGTTATTGGAGCTGTGGGATTCCATGGGAGAGGTCATGGCTCTGTTTACTTTGGGCTGTTTTCATGCCTTCTCAGCAGTTCTTTTGTCATGGATACTAAAAGCTATTCACATTAAAAAACATGTGCATCTCAAAGTCAAAGAAAACATGCCAAAGGGTTTAAAAGAAAATATGAAAAAAAGTACCTGTAGTACATCTTAACCAGGTAACAGATGAAGCAGTTGCTACTTAAAAGGTTTAATCTTAATTATATGAGGTAAACATTTTCTGTATACAGGATCATTGAGAATCACTGATAAACATTCAGAAATTGTCACTGTCACAAGCTGATGAAGAACATTTAAATTTTTATTGAATGAAACAAATTTCTTTCATTTGAGTACCTGAAATAATGTTTGGCATCATTTTTTGGTTTTATTAGTAGAAGGGAATAATGTTTAGATATAGTTATATTTGCCCTAATCCTAATATTACCTGGGAAATTTTTAATCTGTCCTTACCAAATCAAGCTATGACCAATGATTGAGTTCATAGTTCAAAAGACCTTTTCACACTTATTTATGTGAGAAATAGATGTTGATAATAT
>NW_006408720.1:161475-162968 GCF_000296735.1 Chrysochloris asiatica | reverse complement strand
AGCTATTTTTAACTAGCATTTCAGGCCTTCATATTTTTTCCCCCAAAGCAGAAAAACTCCATACTGTGATACACATTAAGTCATAATGAATCCAAATTGTCTTACCAGCAACTGACATTTTATATTTATTGAAACATGAAAATGTTCACAAAATTTTCATAGATCATTGGAAAAATAAGTTATAAATGTATCAACAATTTATCTATGTAATAAAATGTACATTTTTACCTATAGAAAAAGGTCTGACAAAATTTGCAGTAAATGTTAACACTGGTTATCATGGGTGGTGAGATTTGGGGAAATTTTCTTTCTTTTTGTTTATCTATATTTTGAATTTTTCCTATAATAGATGTGTGATACTTGTGTAATAAAAAAGGGGGGTGGGGAAGAAATCTACGTACAGCCAAATGTTAATTAGGATTGCCTGAGGGGAGAATCCAATTTTAATGTTAATAAATTTTCAAATTTCTTCAAAGTTTCTATTACCCACTTTCACCTTAGCACAGAGTAAACACACTTGCTTTAACAAAATTTGCTCTAAAAACTTTAGAAGTAGAAATCATTCATTTTTTCCCAGTCTGATATTTTGTTTTATAAGGAAAAAATCACATTAATTTCAATATAAAAATAAGAGGGAAATAGAGCTATTTTAATTCTCATTTAAACATCTGAGAACTAATAGTACTGTCCCATGATAGTAAAAATATTTAAAGATATTCGGTAAAATTACTGTTTTTTACTTCTACTTCCTCTGTTTTCTTCCTTCTAACTGCTCTACTCTTTATTTAGAATAAGAATTTTGTATGCTCCTGTGCACCTTCACATTTGGAGTGTTTGCTTGGAATTCTGATTTTAACTAAACATTTCTGTTGTGTTCTTTAGGATATAACCAACTCTACCATATAGCTCTGATATGCAAATGAGCTTTAAATTTAAACTATCAGAGGCCCATTTCCTTTCAAACTACTCAGCCTGGCTCATCCTGTAACCTAGATTCTGGCTTTTCTTCTTTGCCCTTTCTTCCTTAAGTGACAATACTACTAAAAATGTCAAATAAATTACCTGAGTTTTTCAAAACAAACAGGACAAGTATGAATAGCACAAAGCCTTTCAGCACAAACTATTTACTTCTTATTCAATTCGGTTCTGTTTTACAAAACCTTTCTGGATGGGGGTGAGATTGTGGGAGGTAATTACAACAATGAACTCAGTCACTGAGCTTACTTTCCTCTATTTCACTCTTTTATTGACACCCCCCCCCCCTCGCCGTGTTTCCTTGACAGAGCATCTCTATTGTATGTCTCTATGTACCTTTAAGAAACAAATCTTTTACAAGCCCACTCCTTGTTCTGAAATAACTAAAAAGAAAGTTGTTTTGTGTGTGTATGTGATGTGACAAATGACTTTCCTATTGTACTAAGAAAAGGTATGAAATTTAGAAAGGGTTTACATTTACATCTTTGTCTATCTCCCTCTGCTTAAAAAAAAAAAAA
>NW_006408720.1:155583-156996 GCF_000296735.1 Chrysochloris asiatica | reverse complement strand
GTGGCAGCATCAATGAGCTCAAACGTGGCAACAATTGTGAGGTTGACCCAGGATCTGTCAGTGTTTCCTTCTGTTACTGACTTGATGGAACCTAACAGCAATAACAATGTCCCCATATTAGTTGAAAGTAGTGCCTCTATTAATGCCAACTCATAATAATTCCTTGAAATTAAGACCAGCATTTGTGTGATTTAGGGGGAAAGAAAAGGTTGTGCTCTGTACACAGGCATCAAAACATTTATTTGCCCTCACTTTAGGATTTGTCATAGGACTGGAGAGAAGAAAATATCTACTGGAAAGAACAACTAAAACTATTTTAGGTGTTTTGCTGTTCTTTGCTTTCTTGTATGTTGCTTTTTATTTTGTTTGTTCTTTGAAATATCTGCTTTTGACATAAAGAGTCCTGGTGGATCAGTGAATTAAGCATTAGGCTGATAAACCCAAGGTTCAGTGGTTCAATGAAGCACTGTTCAGGAAAAAGATACAGTTGTGTGCATCAGTAAAGAGTTACAGCCTCCAAAGCCCTACGGAAAGTTCTACTCTGTTCTACAGGGTTACCATGCGTAGTAATCAATTCAGTAACAGTGGGTTTGTATTTTCTGGTTTAATTTGGAAATACCTACAATAATGTGCAAATACATGTATTCCATATTATTTAAATAATAAAAATATAAGTAACACAGTGATGTGCTGTTAAATAGTATCGATGGAGAGAAGATGGAGTCATGGTGTGGTGCTGTGGGTTAATGCGCTAGACTGCAAGGTTGGTTTGAACCTCAAGGTCTGCAGTTCAAGTTCACCAACCCTATTCAGGGTTGCTATGGGTCAGAACCAACTCTAGTCACTTAACAACAACAACATGGAGAGAAGATAGGGAGTAGGAGAGATGAAATTCTAATCTACACATTTTGCCAATTTACATGACATGAATACTCATATGATTAATTTCAGCTGCCAGCGTGAAGACCCCTGAATGAAGAATTGGTAAAAGATCTGCAAAATCAGCTCTTACAAGCAGATATAAGCTACCTTCAGCAAATCCTGAGACTACACTTAACATCCATCCATTATTTAAAGAAATTAAGGTACATGTGTAGAGTATTATGGTACTACCAATAATACTGCTTAACTATTAAAAGAATGCAACAAGAATCAATAATTATTTTAATCTAAAATTAATATTTTCAAGGTGTATATTTTTAAGTATAAAAACTTTTAAGATTTCCATGGATTTAAATTTATACATGATTCATACTGTGTATAAATAGTTCCTGAAGGCTTAATATAATTCCATATGTACAGTGAATTGTGTGTATTATCTCATTAAATATTTTCAAAATCCTAATGAGGTAAGTATATTATTTTGATCACTTTAGAAATAAGGAAATAGAGCACAAACTAGTAAGTGGTAGT
>NW_006408720.1:150606-151348 GCF_000296735.1 Chrysochloris asiatica | reverse complement strand
ACTACTAAAGAACCTTAAAGTACTTCCCAGACCAATAACTCTATGAAAACTTGTGGGTTGGGTTATATTACATCCATTAGAAAGTTTCAATGAAATGAGAACAGATCAACTTTAACTCACCAATAGTCACTGCAGCCATTTACCTTCCCACCCAATCATGAAGATCGTATATGAACCAGGAGACTTTCATAGTTGGCAGGATGCTGATAATATCTAATCCTTCAAAAAGCACATTTTAAGATCCCAGACCAGCTCTCCCCAGAACAGTTGATAATTCTCATATTAAAGTAAATATGCAAGAACTCTCAGAACATTTTAGCTAAACTCTATTTTGTCCTAAGCAAAGACATTATTTCAAAATCAAAAAAATTTAAGGGACACATAGAAAATCCCTTGCTCTATTTGAACAGAACAGGGGGATACTGAGTGGTTTAAAATCAAGAAATGTGTACATCTGGATTACATACTTTCACCGTATTTATTCAGTCTGTATGCTGAGCAAATAATCTGAAAAGGAGTCCTGGTGTGGCGCTATGGATTAACGTGCTGGACTGCAAAGTTGGTTTGAACCATAAGGTTGGCAGCTCAAGGTTAACAGCTTCATCAAGGAAACCCTATGCAGGATCACTATGAATTTGAAATGACTCAACATCATACAACAACAACAACAATAGAGTATAAGAATGCAGCATCAGAATTGGGGTGAGGTTCATCAACCATCAGCAGTATGTAGGTGACATAA
>NW_006408720.1:142973-150251 GCF_000296735.1 Chrysochloris asiatica | reverse complement strand
ATTATTTTTTTAATTTAATTTTTAAAAATAGTTTGTGTGAAGAAACTGCTTCCTTGAAAGGATTAATAAAATTGACAAACCATTGGCAAATATAACAGAAGAAAAGAGGGAGAAAGCACAAATAATAAGCATAAGAAACCACATGGATAACGTCACAACAGAACCCATAGAAATAAAAAGGATAACAACAAAATACTATGAAGAGTTGTACTCCAACAAATTTGAAAATCTAGAGGAAATGGACGCACTTTTAGAGAAAATGATCTACCTAACCTTATACAGAGTGAAGGTGAAAACTTAAAACAGGCATATAACAAAAGAATAAATCAGTCAGGTGATGAAAAAAAACTCCCAGTAAAAAGTCCAGACCCATATGGCTATACTGGTGAGTTTTACCAAACATTCCAAGAAGAGCTGACATCAATTTTACTCAAACTATTCCGAATAGAGAAAAGGATGTGTAAAAAGCATAGTCCTCATACAAAAACCAGGGAAGGGAATCACGAAAAGGGAAAATTATAGGCAAATATCCCTCATGAATATAGATGCAAAAATTCTCAACAAAATCCTAGTCAATAGAATTCAATAACATATCAAATATATATATACATACTTACCAAGTGAGATTACAAAGGTTACAAGGATAGTTCAATATTAGAGAAAAAAATTAAAGTAATCCACCTTATAAATTAAAAGAAAGAAAGAAACAAAGAAACCACATGATGAAGAAAAGGCATTTGACAAAATCCAACAATTCTCATAGAAACACTTGACAAAATAGGAATTGAAGGGAAATTCCTTAACATAATCCAGAGCATATATACCAAACCAACAGCCAACATCACTTTCAATAGAGAGAAACTGAGAACATTCCCTTTGTGAACAAGAACCATACAAGGATGCCCTTTATCACCAATCCTTTTCAATATTGTGTTGGAAGTCTTGGCCAGAGCTGTAAGAAATATGGAGAAATTAAGGCATCCAAATTGCCAAAGAAATAAAGCTCTCTCTATTTTTAGATAATAAGATCCTATAGATAAAAGATCCCAAAGACTCAGCAAACTCATTATAGGAACTCATTGGAAGATTCAGCAAAATGACAGGGTATAAAATCAACATACAAAAATCAGTTAGATTCCTCTATATAAATACAGCTCTGAAAAGAAAATTAGGAAAACAATATTATTTGCAACAGTCACCCAAAGGATGAAATGCTGTTGTTGTTTTTGTTAGGTGCCATTGAGTTGGTACCAACTCATAGTGACCCTATGTACAACAGAACGAAACACTGCCCGATCCTGGGCCAACCTCACAATTGTTGCCACTTGAGCCATTTGATGCTGCCACTTTGTTAATCCATCTTTCTGGGGGTCTCCCTCTTTTTCTCTGACCCTCCACCTTACCAAACATGATATCCTTATCCAGCGACTGGTCCGTCCTGACAATATATCCGAAGTATGAGAGATGAAACTTGGCCATCTTGGCCTCCAAGGAGTACTCTGGCTGTACTGCTTCCAACACAGAACTGTGTTCTTTTGTCAGCCCATGGCACTTTCAATATTCTCCTCCAACACCTAACTCAAAAGTATCAATTCTTCTACGGTATTTCTTATTCACTGTCCAGCTTTCACATGCATATGAGGTTATTGAAAATACCATGGCTTGGGTCAGGCACACCTTAGTCTTCAAGGATGAAATACTTAGGGATAAATCTAATCAGATAAACAAAAGACCTATACAAAGAAAACTAAAAAACACTACTACAAGAAACCAAAAGAGATTGAAAAATATACCAGGCCCATGGGTAGAAAGACTTAATATTGTGAAAATGTCAATACTACCCAAAGCAATCTACAGCTGCAATGCATCCCAATCCAGATTCTAACAACATTCTTTAAAAAGATAGAAAAAATGACCACCAACTTTATTAGGAAAGGAAAGAAAACTTGGGTAAGAAAAACATTGCTTACAAAGAATAACAGAGTTGGAGGCCTCTCACTCCCTGATTTTGAAATTCATTGCACAGCCAAAGAGGTCAAAACAGTCTGGTACTGGTCCAATGGAAGATAGATTGATCAATGGAACAGAATTGAGAACCCAGAAGTAAATCCATCCAAATAGTCAACTGATCTTTGACAAAGACTCAAAGTATATTAAACAGGGAAGAGATAGTCTCTTCAACAAACGGTGCTGGCAAAACTGGAAATTGATTTGCAAAAGAATGAAGCAAGACCTATATCTCACACCATATACAAAAACTAACTCAACATAGATTAAAGACCTAAGTGTAAATCCCAGAACTATAAAGATCATCAATTTAAAATAGGAACAAACTTAGGGGCTCTAATTCATGGCTTTCATAAACTATCAAACATTGTAACAACACACATACAAAAGAAGACTGGGACATACTAAAAATTAGAAACTTATGTGCATAAAAGATTCTAATAAAGAATAAAAAGGAGCCCACAGAATGGGCAAAATTTTTTTTGCAACAACATATTAGACAAGGGACTAATATCTAAAATTTATAGGAAACTACAACATCTCTACAAGAAAAAGACAAATAATCCAATTAAAAATTTGACACAGGACATGAACAGATACTTCTTCACCAAGGAAGACATTCGGGTAGCCAACAAACATATGTAGAAATGTTCACAATCATTAGACATTGTTGTTGTTGTTGTTAAGTGCTGTAGAGTTGATTCTGACTCATAGTGATGCAAATAAAAACAAAAATGTATTATCTCACACCAGCCTTAACAATGAAGTTCAAAAAAAAAATCATATAAAATGCTGGTGAGGATGTGGAGAGACTGGGACCCTCCTACATTGCTACTGAGTCTGTAATATGGTTCAACCACTCTGAAAAATGGTATGCCACTTCCTCAGGAAGTTGGAAATAGAACTACCTTATGATCCAGAAATTCCTCTACATAGTATATGTTGTTGTTATTGTTAAGTGCCATTGAGTCGGTTCCGACCCATAGCAACCCTGTACAGGGTTTCCGAGGGTGTAAATCTTTACGGGAGTAGAAAGCCTCATCTTTCTCCCCCGGAGAGGCTGGTAGTTTCGAACCACTGACCTTAAGGTTCGCAGCCCGATTCGTAACCACTATGCTACCAGAGCTCCTTACTTAGTATATAGCCATAAGAAATATGAGCCAGAACCTGAGTAGATACAAAACACAAATGTTCATTGCAGCACTATTCACAATAGTAAAAAGACGGAGACAGCCTAAGTGCCCATTAATGGAAGAAGGGATAATCAAACTTTGGTAAATACACAGTAGAATACTATGCAACCTTGAAGAAGAATAATGATGCTTCAAAACATGGATGAATCTTGAGGGCTTTATGCTGAGTGAAATCAGTCAATCAGAAAAGGACAAATATTGCATAAGACCATTATTGTGAAAGCTTAAAAAAAGATTTTGAAAACTAAAAGAGAACTTATTTTGTGGATATCAGGGGTGGGAGTGAGGGGAAAGTAATTCACAGAATAGGGGATAAACATATGTTAACTCGGGTGATGGGGAGGGCAATATACAAGGAGGGAGAGGACAAAACAAAGGAAGGGGGAGGGTAGTAGATGAACAATGAAGAAGAACTTAAGGAGGTATGAATGGGCTAAATGTGATAGAGGTAAATAATGACATATACACAACCTTCTAATGACAGTGCTCTGTGATACAGACACAGTCTGAAAGAGTAAAGGAGGGAGAAAGTGTTTAGGGGCTTGACTATCTTATTGATATTGGTTTCCCTGCCTACTATTGTAAAGTAAACATTTAAGTGTGGTAGAGATGAATGCTGGGAATTAGGACTACAGAAAATTTGTGCATCTGCCTTCAGCCGGAAACTGATTGGATTAACTAAAAGGCTACTAGCATTTGCCAAGGGAAATAGGTTTCTTTTTAAGCCTTTGTGGAATATGGGGCCTTACGTGGAATCCTGAGTCCCACCCAGAACATTCAGAGGTGGGACTTTCCCACTTGAAAAGACATGGAGACCTACCTGGAATGGCTATAAGAACAGAAGACACTTTTTAAAAGAAAGCTCAGTAGGAAAAAAACAGACTGTTAGGCTGTTAGACTATAAAGCAAACTGTTTGCCTTGGTGCCATCAAGGCAAGAAAAGTAAGCCCATAAGAGAAAACCCCCTTCTTAGACTGAAACAATGAGCTCTGGTAGCGTAGTGGTTATGAATTGGGCTGTGAACCTCAAGGTCAGCAGTTTGAAAATACCAGCTATTCCACAGGAGAAAGATGAGGCTTTCTGCTCCCGTAAAGATTTATAACCTCGGAAACCCTGTACAGGGTTGCTATGAGTCAGAACCGACTCCATGGCACATAACCACCACCATCAAGACTGAAACACAAAAGGAACCCACAAGCAGTCTAGTATGCTGGCTGGTGAGCACCCTGTCTTCTTGTGAGTGGAAGTGGGGGAAATGCAGCAATGAAGACATGGGCTGAGTTTGGACTGAAAAAGTCTTTGTGCCTAAGGGAAGGTGGCTGGCTTCCAAAATATGCCCTTTGGACATTTAAAATAATATATGTTTTTTGTTTTGTATGTGTACATCAAATATTTTTGCTTTGTTCATTTGTGAAAAAATGAGATGTAAAAGGGAAACCACAGGGTAGAAACAGGATAATTGCAGTTATAAGGAGGCTGTAATCATTGAGATGAAATTAAACTAAGTGATTCATTGAAGGCAAGGCTTTCAGAGTCTTGTCTCTTTAATGTCACTCAATTCCCAATAAAAAGTTTAAAAAAAAAACGCTTGTTTGACATACAAAAATAAGTAGTTGACCAAATATAATCCATGGTCCCAACCTTGCTGTAACAAATAAATTCTGAATGTCTTTTTGAAATGAATTACCATTTCTCAATAACTGTGAAGATAAACAGTCCAACTAAGTTACCACATAGAGATATTATCATAACTACTATGAAAATGGCAAATTGCAGAGCATATGACTGTATGAAATGTATGCCTAAAAGTTGATGATATTGTTAAATTCTGTCATAGAAACATTTCACATTCCATATGTTAAGAAAAAAAGTTTAAACATTTAAACGCTTGCCTTTAATTGCATTACTTTATGTACTTGAAGTGAGATTAATGCTGAGGACAAATCCATGGAAAGGGAGTTCAAGTTCATAGCTAATGTATGTGTTGGCTTTGTGATTTAGAGCAAGTCACTTTAACTTTTTTGACCTCTGTTCCTCATCTATAAAATGTGGCAATTAGATTAGATTTATCTAAACTTCCTTCCAGCTCTGAGTTTTTATCAACAGTGGTCTGAGATACGTAGTACAAAGCAACTAACCCAGAATAGTCTTTAAATCTGGGTCCTAAATATCACTAAACAATGTTCATCTTTATTCACCATTGATTCTATCCCCAAGAACTAGCCAAATAGTTAAAACATGATAGATGTGAATACATAAAATATATAAGGTCCTGGCTTTATAACTAGCTAACAAAAATAAAATAAGCCATTATATTCATTTAACAAATATTTTCTGAACATCACCTATGTGCCAGGCACTGAAACTAGGTAGACACCAATAACAATAAAACAACATGGATGCCCAGAAAATTACAGTCTGGTGGATCTAAGGGGACATAAGTGTAAAATTTCTTTACTTATATCAGTTTTCCCTTCAAATCTTCTTGAATTTTTATAGTTCTAATATAAACATTGGGTCTTGGTGTGGTGTTGTAAGGAGCACTAGACTGGTTGTTGTTATGTGTCATTGAATCAGTTCTTATTCATAGCGATTCTGTATAGGGTTTCCAAGGAGCAGCTGGTGGGTTTGAACTGCCAACCTTTTGGTTAGCAGTCCAATACTGATCCTATATTGTCATATCCACATCAAAACCATATACCATTCTCAGAAAACCTATACAGGATCACTGTAAGTCTGAGCAACAACAATAAACAATCATCTAATATAAAGAGAAATCAGAAATAGAAAACATTTCCTATTTCTCTAGTTCTTTTTTGCTGTTGTACCTTGTTCTCTAGTTTTCAGCATCTTCTTCACATACATACTCAGATACAAACACACACATTCATAGTTTTTCCAATTTATTAATAACAACAACCTCTTTTATATAAATCACCTCTGAGCAATGCTAACATTATGCTTAATAATTAATATTGATATGTAAATGCAGATTCCATATATTGAAAACAAATATACAAATATGGAAGATGCTAGCTCTAGATTATGAAGACTATCATTATGTGAACACAACTATCATTATGTGTAGCAATATTTCTGAAAGTGTCTCAGTTAACCTTGGAAAAAGGAAAACAGACTTAATACCCCCCGAACATCATCTCCCATCTAGGCTTCTATTAGGCAACTGACATCTTCCCAATCATGAGAAAGGTGTAGATATAGCTCTAAGGACAATGGCTGAGGCCAGAGCACCTTGCTTTCTATCTTGGTGTTCTTTGAAAAGCCATCATCTTACTAATAGCCACTATATTAATCAATTGGAGAAAATAATCAATTGTATTAATAATAAGGTGAGTATGGGATGGAATTTAGCTTTCAATCTGAGCTGTCATCTCCTGTTAAATAATTGATACTGTCACAGTCAAATGTTAAAGTAAAAGTTTTGGGCTTGCAATTATTATTATTTCTGAAATCCCTTAAAAGCCAAATAAATAAAAGTTTCTGTATCATCAATTTCATTTGATCTATGTTATATTTTGAAAGTGCCAGGGGCTTCTTATAGAACCAACAGATCCATGGTCGTGGAAGTGCAGCCAGAGTGCTCCTAGGAGGCCAAGATGGCCAAACTTCGTCTCTGTATGGAGCTCAGAGGAAATAAATACTAAGGGTTAGGAAATAACTTTGTAAGACCTAAGATTTATTCACTGCAACACCTTTTTACAGCAATGTAAATGTTGGCTGTACATGTGGGCCTTCCCAGATGGAATGCACAGCAAAGAAATTACTACATCTGTGAAAATAGATGATAAAGAAGCTCAACACTACCAGTGAAAATTAGGCCAGTGGCCAAGTACAGAACACCATCAATTACTTATACACAAATTCCAGTTAAGACTGAAGAAAATTAAAACAAGTCCAGAGAGCCAAAGTACAAACTTAAGTATCTTGTTGTTGTTGTTGTCAGGTGCCATCGAGTCGGAACCGACTCATAGCAACCCCATGCACAGCAGAATGAAACAATGTCCGATCCTGGGCCAACCTCACTACCGCTGTCACACTTGACGCCATCAATGATGCC
>NW_006408720.1:139997-141228 GCF_000296735.1 Chrysochloris asiatica | reverse complement strand
TTGCTTTAGCCTCTCTACACTGGAGAGCAAGTTTCAGAGTCTCTTCTGACGTCCATTTTGACCTTTTCTTTCTTTCTTGTCATCTTAATGACTTTTTGCTCTCTTCACATATGATGTTCTTGATGTCATCCCACAACTCTTCTGGTCTTCATATAGCTGATCTTAATTTAGAGGCTATCTTAAGAATAAATTTAGTTCACTCAACACTAATAATTGAAGATCAGATGAGTTGTAGGAGGACATCAAGAACATTATACATGGAGAAATGAAAAGAACATTTAAAAAGACAAGAAAGAAGAAAAAGACCATATGGGTGTGAGAAGAGACTCTGAAACTTGCTCTTGAACATAGGAGTAGTTAAACCAAATGGGAGAAATACTGAAGTAAAAGAGTTGTAAAGGATGGCTCAAGAAGACAATGTAAAGTAGTATATCGAAATGTGAACAGACCTGGTGTTGGAAAGTCAAAGAAGAAGATCATGCTTAGCATTTCCCAAGCTGAAAGAAGTTAAGAAAAAATATCAAGCTTTGAGTTGCAATATTGAAGAATTCTGTGGATAAAATGGAGTCCTGCTATGGTATTTTAGCATGAGCACTGAACGGCTAACCACAGGGTTGGTGGTCCAAATCCACCAGCTATTCTTCAGAAATCCTATACAGGGTTTCTGTGAGTCAGAACTACAACATGGACAAAATATGGGATGATGCAGGAAGCATCAAAAGACAATGAATGGACTCTTGGGCCCAGAGTCAGCAATATAGTCACAGAGGACTAGAGTGAAGAATGAAGCATCCAGCTGATAAGAAGAGCGGGCACATGCATAAGTACACCCACACTTGCAGATAATACCCACTTGACCTGACTTCAATGGCTGGATGATCAGAGCTCAACCAGAAGAGGGAAAAAAGAATAATCTGATACAATTTGATAAACTTGACACACACACCTATGGAAGCAATAGCTCAAAAGAGGGAACAAGTCTTCACAGCGAGGATCATTCCCACCTCCTCCACACATGGAGAGGACAGGGATGGGTAACTCGGACATTGGCTACCCAGAATTGGGAGGCTACAGAGGCAAGAAGTGACTGGCTTACAAGCTTTCAAGAGGGAACCTAGATCCAGAGGGCGTGGAGCAAGGTAGAATCTCCACTGAGTAGTATCCGTTCTACCTAGTCAGGGCTGATAAAAGGAGATGAGGATAGGTCTCTTGTGATACAATAGTGAATAAT
>NW_006408720.1:134018-139577 GCF_000296735.1 Chrysochloris asiatica | reverse complement strand
TTACAATTAAAAATAAATTTTAAAATTAAAGACTATTTTTGCACTTCAAAAAAATTTTCAAAGAAGACGATGGAAGGAATACAGAGTAATTGCACCAAAAAGAATTGATTGATATTCAACAACGTCAGAAGCTCTGGTAGCGTAGTGGTTATGAATCGGGCTGAGAACCACAAGGTCAGCAGTTCGAAGCTACTAGCTGTTCTGTGAGAGAAAGATGAGGCTTTCTGCTCCTGTGAAGATCTACAGCCTCGGAAACCCTGTACAGAGTCGCTATGAGTCGGAACCGACTCCACGGCACATAACAACAACAACAAAAGAATCAATGGAACTGAAGGAAGACATCCATGCTGCACTGAAATCATGAGTATAAAATAAGGTTCTGCCTTGGAAGTCAGCATAACATACATTGGTCATGTTATCAGAAGGGAAAAATCACTGGAGAAAGGTTTTTACTATCATGTTTAATAAAACAGAGGATCAGCAGAAAAGAGAACACCCTAAATGAAATGGATTGACCCAGTAATTGTAACAATAGGTTCAATTGTAGCAACAACTGATAGACTGGACAGTGTTTCATTCTGTGGTACATAAAAATCATATAAATTGGTATAGACTTGATGGTACCTAATAACAACAACAACAACAGGAAAGAACTTATACAGATATAGCTGAAATAAACTAATATGGAAGGGCAATAGACCAACCAATAATGCTAAGAAAGATGCAAGTTCAAAGATGTTTCAGCTAACTGAGTCAATGATCTTAGTTAAATAAAGATGTAATTGGAAGAGTACTGAAAGAGACCTTCAGATTTGTTAAAAAATAAAAATAAAAAAAAGAGAGAGAGAGAGAGGAAAAAAGCTTTGCCATGTTTATTTCATAGAAACTATATTGCAGCAAATTGAAGAGCAAAGAGGAGAGGAGCACCTAAAGCCAGTTAGGATGGACTACATTATTTCAAGAAAGAAAACTGAAAATAAAACATTTATTTGAGGAGACAACAGAGTCTATAGAAGATTTTTCCCTTTTTTTTAAGAGGAAAAGAAACCTGAGCCTGCAGACAGACTTAAAAAGAAACCAAATCAAAAGGAAAATTAAGCAAGAATGAGAAGGATACAGACAGGGATCAGAGCACTTGATGAGGCATAGCCACAGTACATCTAGTTGGACTCATTACTTTTTCAGTGTCTATTCTGACTTTGGACTCTAGGTGTGGTGCTGTAGGATCAGCACTGGACTGTGAGCCAAAAGGTTGGTAGTTCAAACCCATCAGGTACTCCTCGGAAACCATATAAAGGATCACTTTGAGTTGCTATTGACTCGATGGCACTTAACAACAACAACAATAACAGCACTCTTACTTTATGAATGAGAAAATAGATCAATAAGTGGTAGAATTAAGGAAATAATTCAAGTATCACATAATGATTAATATAAAATACAGAAATACAACTTCTATAACAGTCTTTCACCTTCAGGATTATAATTTTGATGTTTTCTGTAAAAACACATCATGTTTTTATATCTTTATGTTTTATTTGTATGACATGACTAAAATATGTCAAAATGATTTTTATTTCAATGGTTTTTATTATATAACTAAAATATTTCATGTGCAAGAAAATATTAAAAATCTGTACTCTTACTTGAATCTAAAATTCAAGAATTATTAAGTTTATGGTACACGTTTTTCAAATAAGCATATACTTTGTGTTTTAAACGTATTTTAAAAAAAGAAAATAAGGTAATATTCTTCAGTATATTTAATAGCCTGCTTTTTTATTCCTATTAACAGTGCTTTATTCTTATATTGATAAGTCTAAGTATGTTAAGGTTCACTTAACACGTAACTGTATGGGTGAAAATAATTTATTTAACCAGTCCTTTATTTATTGAACAACTAATTATTTTGTTTTTTTAATACATAATCAATGCTTGTTTGTGCAAATATCTATGTACAAACATCTCAATTTTTTAAAGTCTAGAATCAGAATCACTGGGTCAAATGTTATGCATGTTTTTAAAGCATTTGACCAGTACATATTGTCAAATTGCCCTCCAGAGAACTCATTAAAATGGTTTCAATTTACACATAAGCTGTGAATGTCCACCCTTACCAGGCCCGATATCATGCAAGCAGAATGTTAATATAGAGAATAGGCCCTGGTAAGAAACAGTCTTAGTTTAAATTCTGAGCTAAATAAGATTTACTCATGCTTCAACATTGTAGTTTGGGGTGAGGCACTTATTCTCCCTGCAGTCACTTTCATTCTCTGTAAAAATGGAGATAATAAAGGTTTTGAAGTTATGGGGATTGTTGCCTGAATTAAAAGTGGAAACAAAGAGAACAAAAATAATGCATGGCTCACAGTAACTACATGATAATTATTGTTGTTGCAGTTGTTAAGTGCTATCAAGTCAGTTCTGACGTATAGCAACTGTGTATAGCGTTTCCAAGGAGGGGCTGATGAGTTTGAACTGCCGTCCTTGTGGTTCAAACCAATCTTCGGATCCAGTACTTTATCCCACAGCGCCACACTGGGACTTGATAATTAGCTATTGTTACTTTTATCCACTCTAAATTCTATTTTTATTGATAGTGAAATCAACATCCAAGAAAACCAAACCTACCTTCACAGAGTTAATTATAACTCATAGAAACCCTGTACAACAGAGTAGCAAGGCCCCATTTGACTTCTAATACTAAAAATCTTTATGGAAACAGACTGTCTCATATTTCTCCCACAGTGACTTCAAATCATTGACCTTTGGATTAGCAGCTAAGCACTTTAACCGCGGGGCCACCAGGACCCCCTGAAATCAATAAAGAGAAAATAAACAATTTTCTATGTATTTATTGACAACTTCAGTTTTATCTTTGTGATTTTACTATACATTTCCCTTGTTTACTTTTTACTGGGGAGTTTATCTTTTTTCTCATTTATTCATGACAATGTTTTATATTTTAAGATTAATAAACTTATATATGGTACACATTTAGCAACTGTGATTCCTAGTTGGTCAACTAAGCCTTAGTACTTAGCGATTATGAATAGACATTTAATTTAACATTATTTATGAAACTTTACAAGCACACAGACAAGTTGAAAGGACAGTACATAGAACACATATTTTAAAATTATAGTCAACAATTTTTTTTCATTTCTGTTTTATTTTTTGATGAAAATATACAGGACAGAATACATTATCAATTCAATAACTTCTAAATTTACAATTTGTTGACATTGATTATATTCTTCAAGTGTGCCATATTTCTCAAATTATTTTCCAAACTATTTCACAATCATTCACATAAACTCAATATCCTAAAATTCTCATCTAAACTTTTGAGTTGTTATTTTCAATTTAATCACATACAAATAATTCTTTAATAGAGCTTAATACACAATATTTGACAATTTTTAATAATTTCTCATTTTCTGTTGTCTATCCTATGTTTTTCTTTATTTAATGAAACATTTACAAATATTTCCATCATGCCAACCCACATCTATGTGGTTCAGTTTATCTTTCCTAAAATTAAGACATTCTTAGACATATTCAAAAAATAAACATTATCCCTAATAATATCTATGCCCACTGCTTATCTTTCCATTTATTGTACTGTGATGATATGTGTGTTGCTGTGTTGCTGGAAAGCTATGCCACTGGTAATTTTAAATTCCAGCAGGCTCACCCAGGTGGACAGGTTTCAGCAGAGTTTACAGACTAAGACAAACTAAAAATAAGGAGAGGCAGACAACTTCTGAATGTTTCCTCACTGGAAACCTTATGAATAGCAGCAGAAAACTGTCAGATATAAATGTGAGAAAATGAAAACATTATGAATAGCACTGCGATATTGTCAGAAAGAGTGCCAGAATATGATTTCCTTAGGTTGGAAGGCACTCAAAATACTACTGGGGAAGATTTGCTATCTCAAAGTAGAGTTAACTGTGATGATACAAATGGAGTAAAGCTCTCTGGACCTTCAGTTGTTGATAGGGTACAACCTAAAATGAGGAGAACCAACTATAAACATCTGTTAATAATCATAATGTGGAATGTATAAAGTATGACTCTAGGAAAATTGTAATGGCATAGCATTCATTATCAAAAGGATATGTCAAGATCTATCTTGAAATACAACATTGTCTGTGATAGGATAATATCCATACACCTAAAAGGAGTCCTTGTGTGGTGCTGTAAGATAAGCACTGAACTGCTAACCACAAGATGGGTGGTTCAAATCCACTTGGAATTGTTTTGAGTCAGAATACAGGATTGTTTTGAGTCAGAATCAACTTGATGGCGCTAAAAACAACAACAAGGAAGGCAAGTTAATATCACTATTATCCTAATTTATGCACCAAACACTAAAGCCAAGGAAAATGAAATTGAAGAATTTTACCAACTTCTTTAATCTGAAATTAATCAAACATGGAATCAAGATGTTTTGATAATTCCTGACAACTGTAATGTAAGGATCTGAAACAAAGCTGAAGGGTCACTAGATGGAAAATGTGGCCTTGGTGATAGAAATGATTCTGGAAACCACATGATGGAATTTTGCAAGACCAATGACTCACTCATTTCAAATATGATTTTTTTAATAATATAAAAGGCAGTAGATTATACACATGTACCTTGCCAGATGGAATAAACAGTAATCAAACTGATTGAATTAAAGCTCAATATCATCAACCAAATCTAGGCCAAGGACTGACTGTGGAACAGACCATCAATTTCTCATATGCAAGTTCACACTGTAGTTAAGGAAAATTAAACAAGTCCATGATAGTGAAAATATGGCCATGAACATATCCCACCTGAATTTAGAAACCATCTCAAGAACATATCCCACCTGCATTTGACACTAATGACTGAACACTAGAAGAATTGTGGGATGACATAAAGAACATCATAGAGGAAGAAAGAAAAAGGTCATTAAAAAGACAGGAAAGAAAGGAAAGACAAAAATGAATGTCAGAAGAAACTCTGAAAGCTAAAGAAACTAATAGACCTGACCAGAAAATTTCAAAGGGCAATTCCAGATGAAAAAGTGAAGTATTATAATGAAATGCACAAAGATCTGGAGTTAGAAAACCAAAGGGTATTTTCAATAATCTCATATACATGTGAAAGGTGGGCAATGAATAAGGAAGACCATAGAAGAATTGATGCATTTGAGTTATAGTATTGGGGTATTGGAGAAGAATATTACAAATACCAAGGACTTCCGGAAGAACAAAAAATATTTGTTTTGGAAGGAGTACCATCAGAATGCTCATTAGGAGCCAAGAACACAGAAACAGCTTGTATTTATTTGTCTTCTTTCAACATTTCAACTGTGAACAATGTTTTTAATTTTTATTTTCTAAGTCTTTCATTTTGCTTGGATCTACCATGATCACCCATGGAAGCAGCAGTCAAGAAACCAAACTGTGTATTGCATTAGTAAATATGCTGTGAAATAACCCTTTAAAGTGTTCAAGAACAGTGATTTCAGCTTGAGAACTAACGTGGGTCTGACTCAGGCCATTGTATTTTCAATAGCCT
>NW_006408720.1:118458-133679 GCF_000296735.1 Chrysochloris asiatica | reverse complement strand
ATACAGTTGCTGTGAGTCACAGCTGGCTCAATGGCACCTGATAACAATAACAACCAGTATATATAATTTTCTTGTAACTAAAACTCTAAAAAAACTGTATTTTGATCCTTTTTTATTGTGGTAAATATATATGCAAGAAAACATTTGACATTTCAATATTCTTAACACGTAGCATTTAGTGAGATTAATTGAATTCATGGTGTTGTGCAATCATCACCATTATCCATT
Source organism: Chrysochloris asiatica (assembly GCF_000296735.1). NCBI lineage: Eukaryota > Metazoa > Chordata > Mammalia > Afrosoricida > Chrysochloridae > Chrysochloris > Chrysochloris asiatica. The sequence continues at coordinate 133,451 of NW_006408720.1, read as the reverse complement.
TCCAACTTTTTCCATCACCCTTAACTGAAGTTCAGTGTCCCAAAGCATTTATTTCCTTTTTCCCCCTTCCTCTAGTCCCACTCCTGATAACCACTAACTTTATTTGTCTTTGTGTGACAGACTTACATCACTCAGCACAAAGATTTCAAGGACCAAACATGTTGTAGCATTTATCCGGACTCCTTGTCTCATTATGGCTGAGTAATATCCCATTGAATGTGTATGCCACATGTTATTTATCCATTCATTTATTCCTGTTCATTTAGACTGTTTTTATCTTATAGGCATTGTGAATAATGTTAGAGTAAGTGATGATGTGCATGTATATATGCTTGTGTTTCCAAATCGTGGGATAATATGGAGCCCTGGTGTGGCACTGTAGGATAAGGACTGGACTGCAAGGTCAGTTTTAACCACTACGTTGGCAGTTCAAACCCACCAGCCACTCCTTGGAAATTCTATACAGGGTCACTATGAGTCAGAACCATAGTTTTCCACAGCAGTTTTATTTTTATTATTTTTGTTGTTGTTGTTATTGTTCTGTAATGAATAATGTTGTTGTTGTTGTTAAGTGCCATCGAGTTGATTCTGATTCATAGTGACCCTGTATAGGATTTCCAAGGAGCAGCTCGTAAGCTTGAACCAGTGAGCTTGAACCGCCTACCTTGCAGTTCAAACGGATTTGTAGTCTGGCACATTAACCCACAGCACCGAACTAGAGAATTCTCCCTTGGTTGTGAGAAATCCAGGTCATTTCTGTTCACTCCACATCTCTCTCTGTTCTAAATATTCCTTATAAAGTCAGATAAGCAAGCCTGACAGCTAAATAGAGCAGAAATGAACTGTCTGGAAGGCTGGTGTAGAAGTTGTTAGCCTTGTACAAATGTGAGTAAACAAAACAAATGGCAGCTTGACATATTTAGCTTAACCTTTCACAAATGTACTGATTGTGGGAGTCATTTGTCTTTTATTACATATCCTCTCTTAGGTATGCATGTACTGCATCAAATATTTCCAGCTGAGCAGCCTCCCTTTTAATCCATCTTGGTGCCATTACCAAAAAAAAAAAAGGAAATAGTGGTGGCATTCACAGAATTTTTGTGTAACTATATACGTAATAAGGAAAAACTTATGTTTTTTTCCAACCATTTCTCTCGACTTCAATATTTCACTTCCAGAAATATCCAGAAGTGAAATATTGAGTCAAGAGAAAATTTTGTTATTCATAGTCAGCCCAAATGCTTAGAAACAGAAGTTATAAAATGTGTGTTCATTTGAACATTGATTATTGTAACTATTAAAATTCAGGAGAAATTCAAATTTTTACTTTTAAGTATGATTTAGCAGAGACTGGAAGGTATTAAAGACTTCACAGCCTTTTGCACCTGCCCAATGGCATTTAATGAAAAGCAGAACTGTCTCCCTTTAACCTTGAATCTAAACAATTTAAAATTATTACCAGTAGTGGTCATGAAACCAATTATGAAAAACGTGGGCCTTTTTGTTTTGTTTGGGTTTGGTTTATATACGTGTGTGTGCTTTGAAATTCATATCATCAGTGATTCATTGAACCAGGAGTTTGAGCTAAATAAAGAGAAATGGGGGCAGTAGCCTTGTATCCAAATAGTCACTCAAGGAACCTCAATCCAGATAGCCAGAGCATGTTAAAAATCCATGCTTCAACTCATTCATTTAAGAAAGACCCCAGGTGATTCTTATAGACCCCTTGTTGTTAGTGGTGGTGCTTATTTTATTCCCATTCAGTATATTTGAGGAGGAAATGCAAATTCTCCCCAGGTGGTCAAACTGGAATGAACTAGTTCCAGACCCTGGTTAACTAAAATGTAAATGTTGTTTTCACTTGGCCCTGGTCATACTCTTTTTTGCATTTAAAACTCAAATTCTATTCTAACATATAGCTTCATCCAATTTTACAACTCCATCAAAAATGCACACAGTAGTAATAATATGAGCAATATATATGGTTATTTATAGTTTTTAGGATGCTTTTATATAGAGTATTTTAATTCAGCACATGTAATATACATTCAAGAGAAATCTGTTAAATCATTTTATTCGTGTCTCAGTATTTCACAATGACACTTCAAATAGCTCAGATAAATAGCATATGATTTAACAGGTAAATTAAGTGAGGCTTAAAAATATTGCATTAGTTACTCAAAGACATACATGAAAACGATCATAAATCTGTCTGACAAAGAAAGTGACAGAACAGAACGATTATCCAATTTTTGAGACTGTTAAACTTGTTAATCTGGTGTTTGTGCTGCCATGCCTCATTGGGTTTCTGCACAAATTAATTCTTTTCAGATGTGGCAAGAGTTAGGTATTTCTATCCAGGCACAATCAACCTCTAGAAAGGATAATCTGAACAAGAGGAATTGAAATAAATGTAGAACCTGAGATGTTATTTTACTTGCTGAAAGGAGCCCTAGTAGAGTTGTGGAATAAGCACTGGACTGCTAAACTCAAGGTTGACAATGCAAACCTACCAAACACTTCATGCCAGAAAGATGAGGCTTTCTGCTCCCATAAATATTTACAGTCCAGAAATCCTATACATGGTCACTGAGTTAGAGTTGGCTTGATAGCAGAGGGTTTGAAAGTCAAATCATGCTAAAGGGAGATGCTATTTGTGACAAACACTATTTGTCACAATAGGAAAGAATGAGAGAAACTAGGAGTTTATTTGAGCAGGGAACTGAGGCAAAAGAAGTCACATTTATGGTTGTTGTGAGGTGTCACTGAGCCAGTTCTGACTCATATACACTAAAGATGAAACAATGCCATATCCTGCACCCTTTTCATATTTATTGTTACTTTTGATTCCATTGCTGCTGCTAATGTGTCAATCCATCTCATTGGGGTCTTCCTCTTTTTCACTGACCCTCCATTATACAATTATACCAAACATGATGCCCATCTCCAGGGACTGGTCCCTCCTGATAAGATGTCAAAAGTATGAGAGATGAAGTCTTGCTATCCTGGCTTCTAAGGAACATTCTGGCTGCATTTCTTCCAAGACAGATTTATTCTTCTGGCAGTCCACGATAATTTTAATATTCTTCTTCAACAACATAATTCAGAGGCATCAATTCTTTAATGGTCTGCTTTATTTATTGTGCAACTTTCCATTCATATGTTGTTGTTGTTGTTACAAAATACCAGCCAATATTTGCTGACTCATAGAGACTCTGTCCGGGGATTCTGATGAGTGGTTGGTGGGTTTGAACTGCCAACTTTGCATTAACCATGTAGGGCTTATTCTACAGTGCTACACCAGGGTTCCATGAGACCATTTAAAACAACATGGATAAATAGCATACAATTTAACAGGTAGAATAATTGGGGCTTAAAAATATTTTATGACTTATATCACAGGTTGTAAATGAGACTTCCTCCAATTTTTATACCACATTCTTCTTTATATAATCTACCTTCTCAAATTACTTGCACAGCATACAGACTAAATAAGTATGATGAAAGGATACAACCCTGGTGAACACCTTTGCTGATTTAAAATCATTCATCATTCCCTTGTTCTGCTCTAACAACGGCTGCTTGATTTGTGTATAGATTCCTCCCTAGCACAAGTAAGTTTCCTGGAATACCAGACCAGCCTGGAGCGTCTAGAGAAACAGAAGATACTCCTTGAAAGAAAGACAAGCAGGAAAAATCAAAAATAAAAACAGCAGACCAATTGGCTACTACAAGAACAAGCAAATTGTTCAGCAGGGAGCCATCAAGGCAAGAAATCAAGTCCTTACAGGATAAACTCCCTACAAGACTGAAACTCAAAGGGAAGACACAAACACGCATGGAAGCTTGCTGGTGAGCACATTGGTATACTGGTGAGTAGAAGAGAGGGGAAGGAAGAAATGAAGATATGGGCTGAGTTTGACCACATTCCATAGACTCCTATCAACCTGGAGAAAATGAGAGAGAAAAGCGGAAGGACTGATTGGTTCGAAGTATGGTGAGACCTTGCTACTCTTGAGCCCATGGACAAGGACATAGCCACGGAGGGCTACAGCTGTGAGTGAAGCATCCAGCTTATATGAAGTGAGGGGAGGCATACAAGAACGCATAAACTTACAGATTGTACCCATTTGACCTAGCTCCAATGTCTTGATGATCAGAACTTGACTAGAGGAAGATTTAAAAAAATTGTTTACAAAGGAAACAAATTGCTACAATTTGATGAACCTGACCTATATTTATAGATGTAGTAGCTCAAAATACCAACTGTTGTTGTTGTTGTGAGGTGCCATAGAGTCGGAACTGACTCATAGCAACCCATGCACAGCAGAATGAAACAATGTCCGATCCTGGGCCAACCTCACTACCGCTGCCACACTTGACACCATCAATGATGCCACCTTGCTGATCCATCTTGTTGGGGGTCTTCCTCTTTTTCTCTGACCCTCGATCTTACCCAGCATGACATCCTTCTGCAGCGACTATTCCCTCCTGACAATATGTCCAAAGTATGAGAGACAAAGCTTAGCCATCCTGGCCTCCAAGGAGCACACTGACTGCACTTCTTCCAAAACAGATCTATTGGTTCTTTGCCAAAATACTTTAAGTATTCTCCTCCAACACCACAACTCAAAGGCATCAATTCTTCTACGATCTTCCTTATTCACTGTGCAGCTTTTGCATCCATATGAGGTTATTGAAAATACCATGGCTTGGGTCAGGCGCACCTTAGTCCTCAAGCTGACATCTCTGTTCTTCAACACTTTAAAATGTTCCTGTGCAGCAGATTGCCCAATGCAATATGTCGTCTGATCTCTTGACTGCTGCTTCCACAAGTGTTGTTAGTTGATCCAAGAAGAATGAAGTCCTTGACAACTTCAATCTTCACATCAAGGGTCAATCCTAACCCCTCTGTTACAGGGTTGATAGGGATGGGCAACCTAAACATTAGTTATATAAAATAGGAGGCATAAAGTGACTGGCTTACAAGTTTTTAAGAGGGAGTTTAGTTTCAGAATGTGGGGGAAGGTAGAATCCCCACTGAATGGTTTTCCTCTTGCCTAGACGTGTCTGATGAAAAGAGATGGGGCTAAGATTCTCATGATTCAACAGTGAGTAATTGTTATTATGACTAATTGTGTAGTTAATCTCACATTCTAGGAACAGACCATCAAGAGAGATGAGCATGAGTGGAACATGGGACCCTAACCAGAGTAATGGCAACACCAGAGATGGAGGCAGAGGTGATAGCATGGAGAGATAGAGCAGCTGAGGACTACAGACTTATGGAAAGAGAAAGGCTGTGTGCTGGTGGCCAGGAGGCTATCTTGCAGAATATGCCCTTTGGTTGTTTAAATGATTATATATTCCTGAGTGTTTTTATGTACATTAAAAAAAAAAAAAAAAAAGAAACAGGGAATAGAAACAAATACTGTTGAATTAGATGCATGGAGGGAATTGTAATCACTGCAGTGAAATGAAACACCATAGAATGAATGTAAAATCAATGTTCTCCCATGTAAACTATCACTCAGTTCACAATAAAAACAACAAAAAGACAGTTTGATATGTTTAGTCTAGTTAAAAACACTATGTTTTAGAGATAGACACTTGAAACAACAACAACAACAAAAAAGACAATGTTCACATCCTGCTTGGGTGAATAGTATCGGGGATCTTCAAAACCCATGAACAGCCATCTAAAATGCAGCTATTGGTCTTTCCATGTGCAGAAGAAATAAGAGTGATGAGAACTGAAGAGACTTGGAATCAATTAGTCCAACTGACTTATGGAACATATGAACACCAGTCTCCACAACTCTTAGACCAAAAGAACTGGACAGTGCCCGACTCCCATTATCAACTGCCAGGGATTACATTAGAAGGTCTCAGATAGAGTAGGAAAAAATGAGGAACAAAACTCAAATTTATTTAATAATAATAATAAAGAGTCTGGGTTTACTGGTCAGAGAGAGACTGGAGGAATCTGAGACTATGGCCCTCAACTGCCCTTCAGGTCTGGAATGGAACTTACTCTCATGACCCAATTATCAACCAAGCAGTGGATACATTTACAGGGGAGGGCAACAGCTCTAGTGAGGAAAGTTCATTATGGAATGGTCAATCATTCCAAAACAAAAAAGAGTTGAGAAGGGACAGGAAGGTGGGTGGAATGTTATCATTAATATAAAATAAATGTCTGGTGTGTTGAATGTAGAGCTGATGCTCTCGTCTGTAAACCTTCATGAAATTCACAAAAAAAAATTTTAGAAGAAAAAAAAAAATCTTGCCCATAGAATGCTTAAATATTGTAAGCCAAGGCTTGAATGTTTTTTCAGTTTTTTCAGCTTGAGAAATGCTGAGGGTGTTCTCTATTAGATTTCTAAATCTAGATATTTCCACATTGCATTAAAATATTTTACTTGGTCTTCTGGAACTACCATTTGGAATTTTCTGTTCTGCTCTTCTACCTCATTTCTTCCATTTGCTTTAGCTTCCCTATGCTCAAAAGAAGGACATCAAGCTTGGTAAAGGGAAGGTCAGCAAAAAGAGGAAGACCCACAACTAGATGGATTGGCACAGTGGCAGCAGCAATGCACTAAAGCATTGCAATGATTGTGAGGTTGGGGCAGGATTAATCAGTGTTTCATTCTGTTGTGCCTAAGGTTGCTATGAGTCAGTACCAACTCAACAGCATCTAACAACAATAACAATACTCAAGAGAGCAACTTTCATAGTCTCTTCTGATACCCATTCTTTTTCTTTTCTGTCATTTTAATGATCTTTTGTTTTCTTCATGTATGATGCCTTTGAAGTCATCCCACAACTCTTCTGGTCTTTGAACATTAGTGTCAGATGCATCAAATCTGTTCTTGAGATGATCTCTAAATTCAGGTGGTATATATTCAACTTCATATTTTTGCCTTTCATACACTTATTTTAATTTTTTTCAGCTCCAGCCTGGATTTACATCTGACTAAATGATGGTCTGTTCCACAATCAGCCACTGCCTTTGTTTTGACTGATGTTATGGCATTTCTTCTTCTTCTCTTCACAGAAATGTAGTGAATTTGAATCCTGTGTATTCTATCTCATGAGGTTCATGTGTACAGTCAACTTTTAGCTTGTTGAAAAGGGGCATTTACAAAGTACAGCTATTGGTCTTTCCATGTGCAGAATAAAGAAGAGTGATACAAGTTGAAGAGACTTGGAATCAACTAGTCCAATGGAACATGTGAACATCAGTCTCCAAGGCTCTGAGACCAGAAGAGCTAGACAGTGCCCAGATACCACTACCAATTGCCCTGGAAAGGATCACATTAGAAGGTCTCAGATAGACTGGGAGGAAATGGGACAAAATTCAAAAGGTTTTCTAGACAGAAAGAGACTGGAGGAAACTGAGGTATGGCCCACAAACACCCTTCAGCTCTGGAAAGGAACATATACTCATGGTCCAATTTTCAGCCAAACAGAAGATAGGTTTATAAGGGAGGACAACAACACTAGTAAGATATGCTCCCATAAAATGGTAAATTATTCAAAATCAAAAGAACATCATTTTCCTATGGACAAAGTTGAGAAGGGGTCGAAAGGTGGGTGAATTGCAAATAGGAACCGCAGGGAGGAAGCAAGGTAACTATTGTTGAATGAAGGGATTGTAATCACTAAGGTGAACTAAAGTGTATGATTTACTGAATGTAAACTTGATGATCTTCTCTGTAAACCTTCACTCAATTCACAGTTAAATGTTCTTTTGAGGGAGACAACAGGGAGAAACTGGAAGCATTCCCTTTGCAAACAGGAACCAGACAAGGATGCCCATCATTGCCACTCCTATTCAACATTGTGCTGGAAATCTTAACCAGACTTATAAGGCAAGAAAGGGAGATTAAAGGTATCCATATTGGTAAAGAAGAAGTAAAACACTTTCTATTTGCAGATGATATGATCCTATACATAGAAAGTCCCAAAGACTCAGCAAAATAATATGGAAAACTCAGCAAAGTGGCAGGGTACAAGATCAATATGTGAAAATCTGTTGGATTCCCATATACAAATAAAGAAAGCTCTGAAGAGGAAATAAGGGGGAAAAAATACAGTTTATGGTAGCCACCCAAAGGATAAAGTATTTAGGAATAAATCTAACCAGAGAAACAAAGGACCTATATAAAGAAAAATGCAAAACACTACTACAAGAAACCAAAAGAGATTTAAAACAATTGGAGAAACATACTAATGAGGAAGACTTAACGTGAAAACAATACTACTCAACGCAATCTACAGATATAAAGCAATCCCAATCCAGATTCCAACAACATTCTTTGAAAAGATGGAAAAATGATCATGAACTTCATTTGGAAGGGAAAGAGTTGTTATGAGTCAGAATTGATTTGATGGCACTTTAAAAATACCTAGAATGTTGATCTTTATGCATCCAATTTCCAGATTTCATTTTTCGTGAGCTCCAATTTTCCTAGAATGATACTTGGTACATTGCGCATTGTTAGTAATGGATGTTTGTAGCTGTTTCTACTTATTTTTAGTTACGCCCTGTCAACAAATGAAGATCCTTCGTTCATGTCATTAAAGTCAATTCTACTTTAAGGAGGCAACTCTTGCTCAGTCATATTTTGAGTGCCTTCCAATTTGAGGGGCTCATCTTCTAACACAAAATCAGACAAATTCCACTTTATTTACACTTTTCAGTGGCTAAGCATTCAGAAATGGTCTGTCTCCATTCTCCCTAGTCTGTCTTAATCTGGAAGTTTGTCTGAAACTTGTCTACCATGTATGACCCTGCTGGTGTTTAAAGAGCAGGTGGCATAGCTCCTAGCAATACAAGTCACCACAGGAGGACAAAGTGACAGATGAGTGGTGGAGATTATTTCTTGAGAAACCCAAAAGACAATTGCCATACCTTTTGAGCTGACCTCTACTTTGATTTTAATTGACCCAGCAGATGTTCTCATAAGCCATTGTTTTGATCGAACCTTGCACTATGGATCATACTGTTAAATCCAATACTCAACCCCGGTTATGATTGTTGTTGTTGTTAAGCGTCATTGAATTGATTCCAACTCACAACGACCTTGTATAGGATTTCAAAGGTGAGTTTGAACTGCTGACCCTGCCTTTCAAACCTCCCTTGTGGCTCAGTGCTTATCTTAGAGTGATTAATTCTATAAAATTGTTGTCAGTAGCTTCAGTCTTATTTAAAGGACTGATGAAATGATCAGTTCTTTGAGGTAGCAACTGATCTATATATAACACCTTTGGGTCCCATCAAGCCACAAATTTGCTGAGACCAAGATATTCCCTTAAAATTAAAAATGCCAAACCTTGTGTGATCCTAATTACAGTAACTATCACATCAATGTAAATTCAATTGTTTACTTCCATCCGTTTCTATACTTCAGTCACAATTTATTCACTAAGGTTGATGATCTTTCTGCACTTTGAGGTCTTACAAGCCTTTTTTCAAATGCATGATCCATCTAAAAATTGTTGTTTCATGTGGCTTGGCATTCCCCTAAACTTGTTGCAAAACTTCAATAATCTGAGATGTCTACTGGAGTGTTGTTAAAAATTTGATACTAACACTTTTTTTAAGCACAAAGGGTATCCTTTTTACTTTTCTGAAGGTACTCTAATAAGACTAAGACAAGTGTGTTACTGAGAGTTGTCTGTATTCATCTACTGACTGCAGATAAATGTCTAAACAAATTTTGTTTGGCATAAGCTTGTGTACACATGAACTGAAACCCAAATAGCAAAACTTTTTTTTGACTTACCATCATATAGGTTCCAGATTATAAAACTCTTGTAACTATTACAGTATACTGTCTTTAATAAAATGATTAATATCTAAAATACTAGAATATCTAAAGATTAAAATACATAAGGAGAGGAATATGAAAATAAATAAGAAATAAAAAAGATTAGATGTTATAAAATTATTTTAAAAGGCAAATTTGTTTCCCATGTGAGACATGCCAATGATACTTCCTGCTACATACAAAAAAAGTCACTGAAACTGATATTAATAAAACATTTTCTGTACTAACTACTCCAGCAGTTGGGTGACTGTCATATTCAACAGGAACCAGATGTTACAGATAATTTGGAGGAAGTGGAGACTCTAGTGCTTTCCTCAGACCTGATTTCTACTGGAAAATAAATGTCAGACTCCTCATTACAAATTGCAATACTTTAAAGCCTTTTGATCTATAAACAAGAATATAAACAAGTAACATACAATGAAGAAACAAAGGTGTACAAGCATCAGCCTCTTGGGAAAAACTGTAATATATATTAGAATCCACATTGCAAAGCAGAAGTGTTGCCTTTTAAAAAAATATTTATGGAGCATGGAAGTCTTCCTTGGCAAGAAAATTTGATTTGATGGCAGAGAGAGAGTTTTATTGTCTGTAAAGGAAAGGCAGTTTCCTATCTAGCCTTTATCTTGACCACTACAATTGGGCAATTAAGCACTTCCAGATTTAAAGCATTACAACCTATTTGATCAAATGGAAGTTTGGGGAACAAAACCACAGATGGATGGCAAAATCTGTTTACATTTTTCTAAACTATGAAATGCCTTTGTTTTTCAAAGAGTTACTTTCTTGAAATTAGAAGATACTAAAACAGTGCTGATGCACTTAATAATTTTTTTTAAGTTACAGAGGTATCAAATTATTTGTTGTATTACTTTTTAAAGTTAATGTTTGTTGGTTACTTTATGACTATAACCAAGTCTGTTGTAAAATACTCAATTTTACTAACTGGAAGAGCATTTTAAAATATATTAGAGCTCTATATCTGTGAATGTTGTTGTTAGGTACTGCAGAGTGATTTTTAACTCACAAAGTCATGTGACACCGTAAAACTTTCCATACTGTTTTCTAGGCTGTAATCTTTATGGGCAGAGTCCTATGGTGGCACTCTAGGATAAGCACTGGACTGCTAAACACAAAGTCGACAGTTGAAATCCACCAGACACTCCTCAGTAACCTGGTACAGGGTTGCTATGAATGGAAAATGATTCAATGACGCTTAATGACAACAACAATCTTTACTGGAATAGATTGCCAGGTCTTTCTCTGTAGAGTCACTGGTTGTCTTCAAACTGCTGACCTTTCAGTTAGTACTGCTGAGTACTTAACTGTTGCAACACCAGAGCTCATTATATGTACAAATATAGCCCATGAAAATATGTAGCAGCCTTGTTGCTGTTGGCTGCCTTGTTGATTAAGATTCTTGGCAATCCCATGTATGCATAATAGAATGGCTCCATTGGGTTTTCAAGGCTGCGCCTTTGGGGGCACACTTTATCAAGACTGTTGTTGTTATGTGCTGTCGAGTCAGTTCCAACCCATGTAAACTTGTATAAGTTTTCTGAGGAGCAGCTGGTGAACTTAAGCCACTGACTGTGAGATTAAAACCTACTTTGCAGTCCAGTGGACTAACCCACAGCACCACACCAGGACATTAAAAAAAGTTATAAGCACATTATAATTTTTAAATTCCAGATTAGTTCAATGTTTCACATGTAATACCATATAAGGAAAAGCTGAAAGGCATGATGGCCAGAGAAGAGGCAGGTTTGTAATTCAGGTAAGTCTAAATTTATTTCCCCCATACCCATATATAAGGAGCTCTGGTATCGTAGTGGTTGCGAATCGGGCTGTGAACCGCAAGGTCAGCAGTTCGAAACTACCAGCTGTTCCGCGGGAGAAAGATGAGGCTTTCTGCTCCCGTAAAGATTTACAGCCTCAGAAACCCTGTACAGGGAGGGTTGCTATGAGTCAGAACCGACTCCACGGCGCATGACCACCAGCACATACCCATTTATAACTTTACATAATACACAAAGGCACATATGCACACACTGCCTAAGCATGCCTTTCATCTCCATATAGATGACATATTCTGATAAGATCCAGGTAAAAGTTTTAGGAAGGATGAAACTAAAACCATCTACAATGAAAGGTACTTACATTTATCTTGAACTGGAGTATGTAGAAACAGTTTTGTAATCGAACATTATGTGTGGAATTTAATAAAGCCAATCTAGCAAACAGTTGCTTCGTGATTTAAGGTTAAATATATAACTTTCTTATTATAACAAAAGAAAACTGTTGAGAAATTGTACACTGGCTATTAATAATGAACTTGAGCACCATTTCTAATTAGTTGGAACCCATTAACTATCCTGTATTAATTTCTGTAGTATGTATTATAGTATTATACTCAAATCTCAGAACCCTTTCCAAAGAAAATCCATTAATTAGGGAAAATCTTATCTTTCCTAAATTTCTGTTTCACTCTCTAGAAATTAATTATGACATATTATTCTAATTGAAAGAAAAGCAATTTATTTTATAAATGATTCAAGGTTTGTTTTTTTAAGTTCTTATCACAGATCTGTTCATTATAGGACATAATGTAGCTGGATTAGTATACTCTTGGAGTCCTGGTATGGCACTAAAGAATAAGCACTGGACCATAAGGTCAGTTTGAACCACAGGGTCAGAAGTTCAAATCCACCAACTACCCCTCAGAAACCTTATACAGTGTTGCTGTGCATTGAAACTGACTCAACAGCACTTAACAACTATATCAACAGAAATCTCATACCTGACAACACTCTAAAGTATGAAATGTTAGAACAAATCACAAAATGTATAATGTGAACTTTTCCTTAAAAGATATGGTAGGCTGTTCCTGGTTTGGGCAGCAGTAGAGAAAACCAGGTAGGGAAGTCTCTGTGGTGGAGGGACTGGGAACTCATTGAGGAAGTGCCCACAGAACAACTCCAGAGCTCTGGATCTACCATAAGGTCCAGGGCATCAGTTTCCCGGACTCGCAAGTGAAAAAAATCATGATACTAAGGAAAATACTGCGAGTTAGGAATCTGGAGACGGGACTCCCTCAGCGGCCACCGGCCCCCCTGGGCAGAGTTTAGAGGGAGGGCCTACAGCCAGACCCTCTCAGAAAACCAGTTCTAAAAGCGGTGCAGAGACATTTGGGAAAAAAAAAAAAAAAAAAGAGGCCCCAGAGACTCTACATATTTCTCCCTCCTTTTCCCTGTACCACCTTCTTTGCTCAGCCCGAATGCCATCAGGTGGGACAGTTTTCCAACGGTACAGAGAGAAGGAGCCTGGTGGCTACTTATGACATCAGCCATGGAGGCACAGCGCTAAAATTGGCTACTATAGGATGCTGGGTGGCCATGCGCCATGGAGTCAGTTCTGATTCCAGGAGGTCCTGTGCACGATTTCCGAGGCTGTGGGTCTTTGCCAGGAGCAAAGCACTTTGCCTTTCTCCCGCAGAGCAGCTGGTGGTGTTGCCCTGCTGACCTTGAGGTTTGCAACCCATTCGTGGCTTCTGTGCTACCTGAGCTCCCTGTGCAAGACCCTTATAAAACAATTTGTAAAACCCCAACATAAAAAGACTCAACCATTTCGAGAATTGTGCTGTGCACACTCAGATATCTGACCTTCAGAGACAAAAATAGTAGACAATCTTTCTCCATTAATTTCTCAATATCTAGAGAATATAAAAAGCAGCCAGGGAGAAGAGAAATGTCATTTACAAAGGCAAGCAAATCAGATTAAGCACTGACTATTTAGAACAAACCATACAGGCAAGAACACAAGACCCTACAAGAAAAAAACTGCCAACCAAGAATCATCTATCTAGCAAAACTATCAATCAAATATGATGGTGAGATCAAGACATTCCATGATAAACAGAATCTGAGAGATTTTATCAAAACCAACCCAGCACTTCAAAACATCCTAAAGGGAGTTCTGTGAACTGAAAACCAACAAGGACAGACAACAAACAGAGATTGACAGGTGTGGCAACACCATCTTGATCTCAATCAACAGAGAGCAGAGTCCAGAACAGAACAAGACTATAACAACTAACTCAAAGGAGATGGGAGGTCAACTGAAAATCAAAATTATATCAATGTCAACAACGATCCAGGTGGTGAGGATGTCAGGTAAATTACAGGATACAATGGATTCTCTAAAATAGAGAGAAAAAGTAGTAGACTAAAGTAACCTCAAAGAAAGTTAATGTTTCACAACTTACCATGAAAATGAACTTCCAAACAGAACAAGCAAACATGAAAACTAAGAAGAAACCAACAAGAAATAGCACAAAAAACACAAACCCAACACAAGAAGGCAGGCAGATCAAAAGAATGAACAGCACTACCAAAAAAGTAACATAATGGCAGCAATAATTCATACCTATCAATAATTACATTGAATGTCAATGGATTGAATGAAGCAGTGAAGAGACAGAAAGTGACAGAATGGATAAGAAAACAAGACCCTTCAATATGCTGCCTGCAAGAAACACACCTTACACACAAAGACAAAAACAGACTAAAAGTTAAAGAATGGAAAAAATTTTACGAAGCTAACTGCAAGAATAAATAAGCAGGAGTGGCAATACTAATCTCCAATGAAGTAAACTTTAAGATAAAAACCAGCATAAGAAACAAAGAAGGACACTATCTCATGATCAAAGGGTCAATTGAACAAGATGACATAACCATAATAAATATCTATGCTCCCAATGAAAGAGCACCAAGATGCATGAATCAAACCTTACTAGAATTGAAGAAATAAATAGATAAATCTACAATTATAGTGGGAGATTTTAACATGCCACTTTTGAAAAGGGACAGAACAACCAGAAAGAAACTCGACAAAGATACAGAGGAACTAAACAACACAATCAACCAACTTGACCTCATAGATGTATACAGACATTCAATCCAATAACAGCACAATTTACATCCTTCTCTAGTGCGCATGGAACATTTTCCAGAATTTACCATATGTTAGGTCACAAAGCAAGCCTCCATAAATTTACAAATATCAAAATTCTACAGAGGCTCTTCTCAGACCACAATGCTATAAAACTAGAAATCAACAACAAGAAGACCAAGGAAATAAAGTCAAATACATGGAAAC
>NW_006408720.1:111041-115563 GCF_000296735.1 Chrysochloris asiatica | reverse complement strand
ATGCTGAGTGAAATTAGTAAGTCACAAAAGGAGAAATACTGCATAAGACCATTATTGTAAAAGACTAAGAAAAAGAACCCACCCAAAAGTGGGGGGAAATGATCTATATATATAATTGCTAATCACTGGTATGTATGGGATGAGAGGAGGGGATGGAGGGAGGGGAAGAAAGAGCACAGGGTAGGGAATAGACACAGGAGAGCCTGGGTGCTGGGGAGGGTGGTCTGACAATACACAAGAAGGGGGAAGGGGAAAAGAAGAACAAGGTGGACAGAAGAACGGTTGGGTAGGTTCATACGGGCTAGGTGGGACAGAGGTAAATGAAGATGTATGCACAAACTCGGAAAAGGAGGGAATTAATGATAAGATGCTTGGCTGTCTTTTGAATCTTGATTTCCCTGGCATACCACTATAAAGTAGACACTGGAGCAGGAGAGAAAGGAATAGCCAGAAATATCATCATAGAAATCTTGTAAGTCTGTCTTCTGCCTATAACTGATTGGAATACCTAAAATGGGGCTACAACTTGCCCAATGAAGGAGGCTGCCTGTGGAGCCTCTGCATTACACAAAACCTTAGGTGGGATCCTGAACAGCATCCAGAATCTTCTGAGGGGAAATTTCTACTTGAAAGGACAAGCAGACCAGCCCAGAGTGGCTAGAAGAACAGAAGATACAGGAAAAGTACAAAACAATATAGGCAGACCGACAAGTACAAACAAGTGGCTCGCCCAGGAGACATCAAGGCAAGTGGTTGGGTCCCCCTCAGGGTAAACCTCCTTCTAAGACTAAGACTCAATGGGAATACAAGCTCTGCTTGGTGACCACATACATCACCAATAAGGAGATGTGAGGGAAAAGCAGCAATGAAGCTACGCGCTAAGCCCTACAACGCTCAATAGACTCCTGTGAACTCAGCTAGAGACCTGGTTGGCCAGCAGTGTGGCAAGTCCAGAGGACACTTGGACCCAGAGTCAGTGACATAGCCACAGACTAGAGTGGAGAGTGAAGCATCCAGCTGATAAAGAGAGGGCACATGCATAAGGAGATAAGTACTCTCACACTTGCAGATAATACCTGCTTGACCTGGCTTCAATGACTGGATGATCAGAGGTCAACTAGAAGAAGAAAGAAGAGGAAAAAAAGAATAATCTGATACAATTTGATGAACTTGACCTATACCTATGGATGCAGTAGCTCAAAAGTGGGAACAAATCTTCACAGCGAGGATCATTCCTACCCCTTCCCCACACGGAGAGAACAGGGATGGGCAACTTGGACATTGGCTACCTAGAACGGGGCAAGAAGTGACTGGCTTACAAGCCTTCAAGAGGGAGCCTAGATCCAGAAGGTGTGGAGCAAGGTAGAATCTCTACTGCGTAGTCCTCCCATGTAAACTATCACATAATTCACAATAAAGCATTAAAAAAGATAAGGTGCAACATGAGATTGAGAAGAACAGGGAGAAATACTTTTAAAGAAATATATACTCCAAAATAATAATAGCAGTGGTAAGATTTTGAGTAATTTTTTTCTTCTTTCTTATGCTTCTTTTACCTTCTACAAGCCTTATTATATTTTGGGTGGGTACAAAAAATATTAATGGTTCCAAATCCCCAAATATTATTGGTCAGGGATAGTAGTGCTAAACTAATAAAATAAGATACTGTCATATATCATATATTTAACTCTTGTATTAGTTCAGGCAACCTTGACTGAGAGTAACATGTGCAGTTTTGCCAACATGTTGAAATAATAGTTGAATTAAAATATTTCTTGTGCTAAAAGTCTTAGAAATCCAAGGAAATAAGAATAATATGTACTAGTCCGTCTTTTCAAAACCCCTTCTGTGAGTTTATTATCTTGAAAATCTGGGCACAGTTTTTAAACTAAAGTCATAATTTATACCTTTAGAACAAGGTGTTTTATGTTCTCAGAATTTATACATTATCCCTGAAAGGGGCTCTATTAATCTCATTTGTAAAGCATATGGATCGAAGTTTCACACATTAACATAAATTAAATTTACTCTTTCCTTATGTAAAGATGACTTTTGTCAGTTGGCACTTGTTTTCTGATTCTCTGAATACAAAGGGAGTATAAAGTAGATTTGAATGGCTTCCTCTGTCTGGCATTTTGTGACCCAGCAGACAATTCTTCAGCATACAATGAGTCAGCCCCACTCATTGTCATATGACAGAGTACTCACGTGGGATTTAATCCTCCCCTTTGTCTGGAGGGAGAGCAACTTAGATGCTTTCACAAAGTAAGAAGAAAAACTTCCCACTTCATTACAATATAAACATTTTCCCCTGAACTAAATGAAGAGGAGCCATAAAGATGGTTTGTAACGTGGGTGGTCAGAATATAGAAGCTTTTACAAGGAGGACTGAATTTATTCTAAAAAATAAATTTTCCCAGACTGGTGAAGACCTCTACCCCTCTGCAATTTACATTTTTTGAAACAATGTTAAATTATGTGTTCTTTGTTCTTTATCCTTTAACTTTTCTTTACGTTATGAACACTAAATGTGAATTCATGCCCCTTAAGTGCATATAAAACTTATTTGTATTTTGCTACTTGGAGTTAGGACTCCTGGTGTGGTGCTCTAGGGTCAGCACTGGACTGCGAACCACATGGTCAACAGTTCATACCCACCAGCTGCTCCTTAGAAACCCTATACAGGGTCACTATGAGTCAGAACTGACTTGATGGCACTTAACAACAACAACAACAACAACTTGGAGTTAGAGGAGCACTGGTGGTGCCATAGTATAAGCACTGGACTACTAACCACAAACAAGGTCAATTGTTTAAACTCACCAATCACTTCTCTAAAGAAAGATGATGCTTTCTGTTTCTGTAAATATTTACAGCCTCACAACTTAAATTTCCTGCAAAATGACGACAGATGTAGAGTATGGAATCTGAAGGTTTTTTGCCTATGTACAACTCCAGCCTTCTTCTTGTCCCTGCCATCAAATTGATTCCAACTAATAGCGACACTATATAGGATTTCTGAGGAATGGCTGTTTTGAACCACCAATCTTGCTGCTAACAATCTGGTGCTTGTTCTACAGTAACATCTCAGGATTTCATCCAAGCAGAACTTAATTTCATCTTGTGCCTAGGTGTAAGTGCTCAGATGTCAATTTTTCTTGAGTACCTAATGCACCTCTCACATTGAACTGCCAGAGTTAGAAACAATGTATTTCAAAAGTAGGTTTGGAGGGCACTTTCTCCCACCAGCCCTCACAGGAAACATTCCTTAATGATCACCTGCTTGTCATGTCATACTCTGAGAGCTTCAGACTACAAGTTTCCTATCTAAAATAGTCCCCTCCCTGCATTATGTAAGTCTGGGTGCTTATGTGACATACAGCTGCTGCTCAGGATTGTTGGAGGAGATTCTTTTGTTCTTTGTACCTTATAAGGGTCACTGGGTGGAGACAGAAATTTGGAAACTCATCATGGCATCTTTGATTTCCCTTACCTGGGTGATCTATATTTGTCTTTGTTTTATATTTATTCTTGTTAAAAATGAAGAGTCTGTATAATATTTATATTTTTGATGATAGGGTCTCTGTTCTGCCCTATATCAGTACAAATTCCCCTCTTCATACCCAGGCTTCAGTCTGAAATTCTTGACAGCAGGTGACAGAGGTCATATAGTGACTACCTTTGCATTCATTAAATTATTCACCAAATATTTATTGAGCAGCAACTACATACTAGCATACTAGGAGTATGAGAGACAAGGTCCCCACTTTCTGGGAACTTATATTCTAGTGGGAGCAGGGACAGATTATCTAAAAAGCAAAGTAAGCATCAATTTAGTTGTGATTACTCGCTACTAATCTGTAGTAAACAATTTCACATGGGTATCACTGAATCTTTGTTATGGAATAAAAAATATGGAACTGATCACTATGGATTAGTAAATAAGTACAAGGAAGCCCATGTTTATCTTTCTTACTGGAAAATGCATCCCTATTAGGCACTATAAATTCGAAAAACTCATAGATGGAATGACACACAAGTAATTTTGTAGAGATTCTGTAGAAAGATGCTGTGGGGGTGACAGAGAGATGTCAGCCATACCTAGAGGCAGAATTTTTGATGTGAAACATGCAAAAAAAACATTCATTTTAGATTAGTAAATTAGCACAAGTTAACTTATGCTTACTTTACCTATCAGGTAATTTGACACTGGGGGAAACTGTAAACATTAAATAGATTTATTAATAGAATTTTAGAGCACAGCCTTTGGTATGGATTACATCTTAATGTAAAGAAAAGAAAAATCCTCACCACTGGACCAATAAACAACATTCTTATAAACAGAGAAAAGATTGAAGTTGTCAAGGACTTCATTCTTCTTGCATCAACTATCAACACTCACAAAGCAGCAGTCAAGGGACCAGATGACGTATTGCATTAGGCAAATCTGCTGCACAGGAACTTTTTAAAGTGTTGAAGAGCAAAGATGTCAGCTTGAGGACTAAGGTGCGCCTGACCCAAG
>NW_006408720.1:102827-110553 GCF_000296735.1 Chrysochloris asiatica | reverse complement strand
TGACAGAATATATTTAGGGGAAGTAACAGGAATATATTGTTCATACTAGAAGAAAATGCTGCCACGGTCTGTTTGTTGTACTGTGGGGGGGCTTGTGTGTTGGTGAAATGTGGAATACGATGCCACCAGTATTTTAAATACCAGCAGGCTCACCCACGGTGGAAAGGTTTCAGCAGAGTTTCTAGACTAAGACAGACTAGGAAGGAGAGGCAGACCATTTCTGAAATGCTCTTGTTGTTTGTTATTAAATTCCTTCTACTTAGTTCCACTCATAATGAACTAGTATAGGATTTCCATCTAATACTTAGCCTACAGTGCCACACTAGGACTCTGAATGTTGTTGTTGTTGTTAGGTGCCATCGGGTTGATCCCAACCCATAGCGAACTTATGATAGCAGAACAAAAGACTGCCCGACTCTGGGCCAACCTCACTATTGTTGCCATGCTTGAGTCCATCGATACCGTCACTCGGCCAATCCATCTCGTTGGGGGTCTTCCTCTTTTTCTCTGACCCTCCACCTTACCAAACATGATATCCTTCTCCAGGGACTGGTCCCTCCTGACAATATATCCAAAGTATGAGAGATGAAGTTTGGTCATCCTGGCCTCCAATGAGCACTCTGGCTGCACTTCTTCCAAAATGGATCTATTGGTTCTTTTGGTAGCCCATGGCACTTTCAATATTCTCCTCCAACACCATAACTCAAAAGCATCAATTCTACCATCTTCCTTATTTACTGTCCAGCTTTTGTATGCATATGAGGTTACTGAAAATACCATGGCTTGGGTCAGGTGCACCTTAGTCCTCAAACTGATATCTTTGCTCTTCAATGCTTTGAAAATGTCTTGTGCAGCAGCTTTACCTAATGCAATGCTTCCATGAGTGTTGATAGTTGATGCAAGAAGAATGAAGTCCTTGACAACTTCAATCTTTTCTCCATTGATAAGAATGTTGTTTATTGGTCCAGTCAGTGGTGAGAATTTTTTTTTCTTGACATTGAGATGTAATCCATACTGAAGGCTGTGCTCTTTGATCCTCATCAGTAAATGTTTTAAGTCCTTTTCACTTTCAACAAGCAAGGTTGTATCATCTGCATATCGCAGGTTGTTAATGAGTCCTCCACCAATCCTGATGCAACATTTTTCTTCATATAACCCAGCTTCTCAGATTATTTGCTCAACATACAGGTTGAATAAGTATGGCGAAATAATACAATCTTTTTGCACACCTTTTTTTATTTTAAACCATTCAGTGTTCCCATGTTCTGTTTGAACAACTGCCTCTTGGTCCAGGTACAGATTCCTCATAACCACAATTAAGTGTTCTGGAATACTCATACTTCGCAATTTTGTCCATAGTTTGTCATTATCCACACAATCAAAAGCCTTTGCATAGTCAATAAAGCACAGGTAAACATCTGTATGATATTCTGTGCTTTCAGCCAAGATCCATCAGATATCAGCAATGATATCCCTTGTTCCACGGCCTCTGGCTTGAACTTCTGGAAGTTCTTGGTCAATGTATAATTAATTGTAGCCATTTCTGTATTACCTTTAGCAAAACTTTACTCACATAGGCTATCAAAGATATTATCCGATGATTTCCACATTCCGTTGGGTCAACTCTCTTTGGAATGGGTACAAATATGGATCTCTTCCAATCAGTTGGCCAGATAGTTGTTCTTCCAAATTTCTTGGCAGAGATGAGTGAGTGCCTCCTGTGCTACCTCAGTTTCTTGAAAGATTTCAATTTTTATTCCATCATTTCCTGGTTCCTTGTTCTTTGCCAATTCTTTCAATGCACCTTGGACTTCCTCCTTCAGTATCATTGGCTCTTCCTCCTTCAGTATCAAGAACTCTGAATAGCAGCAAAATATTGTTAGCTGTAGGACTGGAAGAGGAACTCCTCAGGTTGGAAGACACTCAAAATATGACAGGGAAAGAGCAGCCTCCTCAAAGTAGACTTTACCTTAATGACGTGAATGTTACAAAGCTTTCTGGACCTTCATTTGCTGCTGTGGTGCAACTCAAAATGAAAAGGACCAACTGCAAACATTCACTAATAATCAGAATTTAGAATGAATGAAGTATGAAGCTAGGAAAATTGTAGGTTGTAGAAAAATGAAATGGAAAGTATAAAGATCAATATCCAAGTATTAGTGAGCTGAAATGGACTGGTATTGACCATTTTGAATCAGACAATTGTATAGGTTACTGTGTTAAGAATGACAAAATGGAGTTGCATTGCATTCAACATCAAAAAAGTATTTTAAGATGTATCTTGAAGTACAGTGCTGTCTGTGATAAGACAATATCCATATGACTATAAGGAATATTAAGGAGCTCTAGTAGTGTAGTGGTTACGATTTGGGCTGCTAACCTCAAGGTCAGCAGTTTTAAACTACCATTCTGTGGGAGAAATATGAGGCTTTCTGCTCCTGTAAAGATTTAAAGCCTCGGAAACCCTATACAGGGTTTCTATGAGTCGGCACCAACTCCACAACACACTACCACCAGCACCACCATAAGGAAGACCAGTTAATACCACTACTCTTCAAATTTATGCACCAATCAATAAAGCCTAGGACGAGGAAACTGAAGAATTCTACCAATTTGTTTAGCATGAAATTAATCAAACATGCAATCAAGATGCATTGAGAATTACTGGTAATTGGGATGCAAAAGTTGGAAACAAACATGAAGGATGAATAGTTGGAAAAGATGGCCTTGGTGATAGAAATGATGCTGGCGATTGCATGATAGAATTGGGTAAGACCAATGACTTATTCATTGCAAATACCTATATAAAACAACATAAAAGGCCAATTTACATGTGGACCTTATCAGATGGAATACACAGGAATAAAATTTACTATCTTTGTGGGACAAAAACATGGAGAAGCTCAATCTTATCAACCTAACCAAGGCCAAAGGCAGACTTTAGAACATTCCATCAACTGTTCAGTTGCAAGTTCAGGCTGAAGCTGAAGAAAATTAAAACAAATCCACAAGAACCCAGATATAACCTTGAATCCATCAGAATTTAGAAATCATCTCAATACCAAATTTGATGCATTAGACACTAATGATGTAAGACTAGGAAAGTTATGGGATGACATTAAGAACATCATATAGGAAGAAATAAAATGTTATTTAAAAGGCAGAAGAGAAAGAAAAAACAAAATGGATGTCAAAGAGACTCTCAAACTTGCTCTTGAGTGTAGAGAAGTTTAAGTGAATGGAAGAAATGTAAAACAGCTGAACAGAACATTTCAAAGTGTAGTTTGAGAAGGAAAAGTCAAGTATTATAATGAATTGTGCAAAGACTTTAAGCTAGAATAAAAAAAGGACACGTTCAGCATTTCTCAAATTAAAAGAAAAAATTCAAATCTTGCAATATTGAAGGATTCTATGGGCAAAAATATTGAATGATGCAGCAAGGATCAAAAGAAGATGGAAGAAATATATACTCACTGTACCAAAAAATAATTGGTTGATGCTCAACCATTTGATCAAGAACTAATGGCAATGAAGAAAGAAGTCCAAGCTGCACTGAAGGCATTGTTAAAAACACACTCCAGAAACTGATGGAATGAAAAATCGAAATGTTTCAACAAACTGATACAGGTCTAGAGATGTTCACTTATTTAAACCAAAAAATTTGGAAGACAGCTCTCTGGCCAACTGATTAGAAGAAATCCATATTTGTGCCTATTCCAAAGAAAGATGACCCAATGGAATGTAGAAATTATTGAACAATATCATTAATATCACACACAAGTACAATTGTGCTGAAGATAATGAAAACACTTGCACAGCTACACTGTCAGGGAGCTCCCAGAAATTTAAACTATAGTCAGAAGAGAATGTGGAACTAGGGATATGCTTGACTGACTTCAGATGGATCTTAGCTAAAAGCAGAGAATGCCAGAAAGATGTCTACTTGTGCTTCACTGACTATGCAATGGCATTTGACTGTGTGGATCACAGCAAACTATGGATAGCATTGCAAATAATTGATGTTTGAGAACATTTAATAGTGCTCATGAGGAACCTGTACACAGACTAAGAGGCAGTTGTTAGAACTGGCGTATTGGATGGTTTAAAATGAAGAATGGTTATATCCTTTCACCCTGCTTATTCAATCTGTTTGCTGAGCAAGTAATATGAGAAACTGGATTGTATGAAGAAGAAAGTGACATCAGGATTTGTGGAAGACTCATTAATAACGTCTGATATTCAGATGACACAAACAACAACAACCTCTACAAAATATTGTCCTATTCCTATAATCAAATGTACCTGCTAACCATATAACTTCCTATAAAAATATATTCAAAGTAAATTAAACAAATAAATTATGACAATCTATTAGAATAATGCTCTGATGCTGTATTTTATACTCTAAAATTCACTCTGCTGTGCATTACCAATGTAAAATTGTCCCTCCAAGAGTATGAATATGTGGCTGCCTCCTCCTTCCGTTTGATTTTATTCCAAGAGTACGGGTTCTGGTATAGTGCTGTAGAATAAGCACTGGATTACTTATCAGAAGGTAGGTAGTCCACACCCACCAGTTGCTGCTCCTTGGAAACTCTATACAGGGACACTAGGAGTGGAAGCCAACTGGATGGCACTTAACAGCAACAGATTCTCTCACTGTTGACCTATTCTGATTGTTGTTGTTAAGTGTATTTGGATTTCATTGTGCTATTGGAAAAAGCTTCTTCAAGCTATAGCAAGCATTCAAAAATCATCAAAAGAAAAAGAAATACTGTCTCCCAAAGGGTAGAAAAGAAAGCCTTTCCTTAATAATTCTGTCTTATTTATTTATTTATTTATTTATTTATATTTTGCTGCTCTTAATCTTCCTAGGTAAAATTGAGGAGGAAAGAATGAAATGAAAAAGATATCCAAGAAATAGAAGAGATTAAGCAGAAACGGTAAGAACAGTGTTTGGTCACTTCTGCCAATTTTATTTTTAAGGTGAGCATTTAAGGAAAATAACACTCTATTTATTACAACCTAAAGGAAACATTGATATGTTAATGCCATTTTTTGCCTCTCATGCTTTGGTGTGATTAAATGACTACCAAAGAATTTACAAAATTTAAGTCATTTTCATGATATTGCCATTCCAGCTCTACAATTTTCTTAACCGTATTTAACTTGGTATCCCCTTAAATTCACATTTTATCATCAATCAATCTGTTGCATGGCAATTAAATTTGCCAAACAGAATTTCCTAAAATAAACAAAGAGTCCTTTGAAATTCCTTTTGTCAATCACTTTCTTTAAGGTTTTCTTTGGTCTCTTTCTCTCCTTGCATCTTCTCCTTTTTGTTTTTCTACCTTTTACTTCCCACTTTAGTCCTTTCCTTTTCAAATGACTACATTACCATAAGCATTTTTTTCCTATACAAATACACACACACACACACACACACACACACACACACCCATACACCTCACAGTATCTGCATCAGCTACTGATTGGCTTTTTCCAAAAAGGACAAAGGGTCACTTGAAGAAGCCATCCTTCAATTTGCCTGGAGTAATCAGGCAGGCTGACTTAAAAAAAACGGTAGAAGTGACTATCATTACAACTCTGCAAAAAAGTAAGTAATTGGATCCATATGTGCTGGCTCTACATGATTTAAAAAATAAATTAACGTCAAATGTGGAGTTCTGGTTTTAGTAAGAGTGTGGAAGAAAAAGTATACACCTGCAATTAGTCACTAATTCAATTTTTGGCAAATCAGTAGGGCACTCTTTAAAAAGGGCTCTGTTAGCATAGTGGTTACGAATCGAGCTGCTAATCTCAAGGTTGGCAGTTCAAAACTGCCAGCTGTTCTGCAGGAAACAGATGAGGACTTTCTGCTCCCGTAAAGTTCTGCAACCTCAGAAATCCTGTGCAGGGTCACTATGAATTGGAACCAACTGCACGGTACTTAATAACAGCATTATACACAAGTTTTGTACTTGTGTGCAAGAATAATCAGATGTTTTGAAGTTATTTACAATAAAAAGTAGACAGTCTAAAATTTCATTAAATATGCACATATATACATACACACATACATATATAGCTTATAACTATAAGCATATTTCTGAAAAATTATACAGCAGTCAGAAATCAAAGATGATTTGTTCATCTGAAGATGAAAATTAATAAGGTAAATTTTAAATTAGACTTCCTTAATAATAATTTTCATTGTACATATTAAGAGATAAGCCACATGTTTGGCATATAATAAGTTGTTTCCTTTTTTTTTTAATTCCTGCAGCTGTGGACAGATAGACAGCAACAAAAGCAACAAAAAACAGAGATTCTGTAGTCTTACTGCCTGACATTATATCCTGGCTCTGTTGATTTCCTAGTTATTACCCTTGGGTATAACATTGTACCTCAGTTTCCTATTGTATAAAACAGACATAAAAGAGTTGTTATAAGAATTAAATGAGTGAATGTAAATGATGTTCTTACAATAATGTTTACATATAATACATGACACAGATTAAAGTTGCATCTGAACAAAAGTCATTTCTGGTGTATATTTCTTCTTTTACTAACTTGCTTTTGACTTGCAGCAAGTCATTTAATGCCAGTTGTCTCATTTGCAAAAAAAAATTAAGATGATTGGTGTTCATTTCTAACATTCCTTCTAGTTACATATTTCTCTGCCCTTTACTGGGCTTTAAAACCACATAAAATAGTTTAAATATTGTTGTCAATAAGACATGCTCAACAAACCTAAGAATCACAGTAATTAATTATAAACCTTTGTAGTTCAGGTGCCAAGTTTAGGGAATGTAGAGGTTAAAACATAATAATAAAATACAAGTTGACAGACAACATAGGGTCAGGAGGTATGACAGTAAACTGTATCCAACATTCTTGGAAAATAGCCATGTGCACACTGCACACTCATTTTCTGTTTTTGAAAGAGAGAAATATTACTAATTTCTCATCTATTTAGAAAGGAGACTGTTGGAAATCATTCTTGACTAATTATTAAAATGAAAGTTAGGCAAAATGTGGTACTAACAGACGACTGGAGTAAGTATCCAGGGATAACATTAATCAAACTGGATATCCTGGGAAAGAGAATTAATATTTAATTAATGCCACTAAGGTATTAGGCAAATCTGTTGTACGAGACCCCTTTAAAATACTCAAAAGGAGCAAAGAGATTGTTTTGAGAACTAAAGTGTGCCTGACCCAATTCATGATATTTTCAATAGCCTTATATGAATGTTAAGTTGGGCAATGAATAAGGAAGACTGTAGAAGAATTGATGCATTTGAGTTATAACATTGGAGAAGAATATTATAAGTACCATGAACTACAACAAGAACAAATACATCTGTGTTGGGAAGTACAGCAAGAGTGCTTCATAGAAGCCAGGTTGGCAAACTTCATCTCTCATACTTTCTTTACACATATTATCATGAGCGACCAGTGCCTGGAGAAGGACATCATGCTTGGTAAAATGAAGGGTCAATAAAAAAGAGAAAGACCCCCAATGAGATGAATTGGTACAGTGGAGGCAGCAGTGGGTTCAAGTGTAATAATTGTGAGGGTAGTGCAGGACCAGGCATGTTTCATTCTGTTGTGCTGTGGGCTAATGACTCAGACTGCAAAGTGATTTGAACTGCAAGGTCGGTGGTTCAAGGTCACCAGCTGCTCTTTGGAAACCCTATACAGGGTCGCTATGGGTTGGATT
>NW_006408720.1:99445-101777 GCF_000296735.1 Chrysochloris asiatica | reverse complement strand
AGAAAGCATCACAAGAAGATGAAAAGAATGCACAGAGTCACTATACAAAAAAGAAATGTTTGATGTTCAACCATTTCAAAAGGTAGCATGTGATCAAGAGGCAATGCTACTTAAGGAAGAAGTCCCAGATACAAAGAAGACATTGGCAAAGAGCAAGGCTCTGGGATTGATGGAATACAGATTGGAATCTCTTAACAAATTGATGAAGCATTTGCTCACCTATGCCAAGAAATTTGGAAGACAGTTACCTGGTCAGCTAATTGGAAGATATCCATATTTGTACCCATTCCAAAGAGAGGTGACCCAACAAAATGCAGGGATCATGAAACAATATTATTAGCATCACTTGCAGGTAAGTTTTTTTTAAAGATAATTCAAAATGACTACAATAGTACATTGACCAAGAATTCCCAGAAATTAAAGTCAGATTCAGAAGAGGACATGGAATGAGGAATATCATTGTTGACACCAGATGGATCTTGGCTGAAAGCAGAGAATGTCACAAGATGTTTACTTGTGCTTTATTGATTATGCAATGGCTTTCAACCATGTCAATCATGATAAACTCTAGATAACATCACAAAGAATGGGTGTTCCAGAATACTTACTTGTGTTCATGAGCAACCTGTGTATATACTAGGAGACCATTGTTCAGACAGAACAAGGGAACACTGAATGGTTTAAAATCAAGAAAGGCATAGGCCAGATTTGTATTCTTTCACCATACTTATTCAATCTGTACGCTAAGCAAATAATCTAAGAAACTGGATTATATGTAGAAGAACATGGCATCAGGGTTGGAAGAAGAGTAATACCTGTGATCTGCAGATGATACAAACTTGCTTGCCTAAAAATAACTACATGATCATGAGTATAATTGACTCTAAACTAAATTATGTATAAAAATAAGTTAGGTAGTAACATCTATAGAACATTCAGATACCTCATACATTATAGAGAAACTTAATCCAAGACTGAGTTAAACAAATTGATCATATGGAGTTAATGAAACCCTGTGCTACTGTGGCCCATTAAAAAGGATGTTGCTGATCTTTATATGCATTTTTATGAAGAACAAATCTAACAAAAATCATTAAATTGACATTGATAAGAAATTATCAGTTTTAAAAAATTAGTACTTAAAATAACTGAGAAATATTTGAGCTAATCCTCAACACACTTAATTTTAACCTTGTTTAAGTGTATGCTTTATAACAAATTGTCTCAGGAATTTTCATAATAAATCCAAATGACTCCTAGGCAATAATTATAATTTACTGGATAGATTACATATGATATGAAACTGCTAGTAAACTTTGTACTTGAATTCTTTAAGCGTACATTTAAGACTTTGGGATTCATGGAAATAAACTTCTTTGAATCACAGAGATTTAATGGCCTAGAGTTGAATACTATAAAAGAACACCCCCCCCCCAAAAAAAAAAACCAAGCCAGAGACATTGTATTTGCATCTTGCAGTGTGCTTTTTTCATGATTGTGGTGCCTTAAATTGACTTGATGTGAATTTTCCAACCAAAGTCTTCTTAATTCCCACCAAGTGATTGGGTGGGACCATGCAAATAAGGTATACATGACTCTAACTCTGGGATTCATTAGATTTCCCATCCTGTTAGGCTTAAAAGAACCCATCTCAGAAGCAGAGACAGAAGATCCCAGGAACATCAAGAAGGAAGAGCATGAGTGGATAAGATTCCCTACCTAGAAAAGTGGTGACAGCTGAGGTGAAGGTAGAGCAACAGCAGAGGCCATGGCATGGAGAGACAGCAGTTTCAGGCTCTAGACCCACAGACTAGTGCAGAGGCCAAGGGATCACATGGCTAAGAAGCCAAAGACAAGAATGAGGTGTGTCTGCAGTACGGTAGAGAGACGAGATGTTCCTGACTGGAGAACTGCTACATCTTGAGATGGCTTTGATCCTGAATTATACCCTGTTCACTTCCCTAATAAACCCCATAATCATGAGTATTGTTATGAGTTCTGTGTGGCCACTGCAACTGATGATTGAATTCAGAGGTGAAGCAGAGAGTGTTGTGGGAGGGATGGTTGATGTCAGAACAGGTTAAAGAAGGTTGTACAGTGGAAGCATGTCTGACCTCTGATTCAAAGGAATTAACCTTCGGCTCATTTTCAGTTTGATTCTCTTTTCCTCTTGTGAAGTCAAAGGAAGTCAGACATGGCTCCCACACATTATTTTCAGTGACCAAAAGTACAGGTGGTTTGATGTAATGGAAATAATATGACCTTAGAAGTTGTTGTTATTAGGTGCCATCAACTCCATGCCGACTCATAGTGACCTTATGCACAGCAGAAC
>NW_006408720.1:92890-99125 GCF_000296735.1 Chrysochloris asiatica | reverse complement strand
TTGAAAAACCATGCCTTGGGTCAGGAGCACCTTAGTCCTCAACCTGACATCTTTGCTTTTCAACACTTTAAAAAGGTCTTGTGCAACAGATTTTCCTAATGCAATATGTTGTTTTATTTTTGACTGCTGCTTCTGTGATTGTTGATAGCTGATCCAAGAAGAATGAAGTCCTTCAATCTTTCCTCAGTTGATAAGGATGTTGTTTATTGGTCCAGTGGTAAAGATTTTTGTTTTGTTTACATGGAGATGCAATCCACACCGAAGGCTGTGTTCTTTGATCTTCATCAGTAAATACTTTAAGACTTCTTCACTTTCAGCAAGCAAGGTTGTATCATCTGCATATTGCAGGTTGTTAATGAGTCTTCCTCTAATCCTGATGCCACTTTTTTCTTCATATAACCCAGCTTCTCAGATTATTTGCTCAGCATACAGGTTGAATAAATATGGTGAAATAATACAACCCTGTTGTACTCCTTTCTTAATTTTAAACCCATCCAGTGTTCCCATGTTCTGTTCTAACAACTGCTTCTTGGTCCATGTACAGATTGCTCATGAGCACAATTAAGTATTCAGCAATACTCATACTTTGCAATATTGTCCATAGTTTGTCATGATTCACACAATTGAAAGCTTTTCATAGTCAACAAACCACAGGTAAACATCTTTCTGATATTTTCTGCTTTCAGTCAAGATCCATCAGAGATCAGTAATGATATCCCTCATTCCATGGCCTCTTCTGAATCTGGCTTGAACCTCTGGAAGTTCTCTGTCAATGTATGCTTGTAGCTATTTCTGCATTACCTTTAGTAAGACTTTACTCGCATGGCATATCAAAGAGATTGTCCAATGATTTCCACATTCCATTGGGTCACCTCTCTTTGGAATAGGCACAAATACAGATCTCTTGCAATCAGTCAGCCAGATAGTTGTCTTCCAAATTTCTTGGCAGAGATGAGTGAATGCCTCCTGTGCTACCTCACTTTCTTGAAAGATTTCAATTTTTATTCCATCAATTCTGGGTGCCTTGTTCTTTGCCAATTCCTTCAGTGCACCTTGGACTTCTTCATTCAGTATCATTGGCTTTTGTTCATATGCTACCTCTGAAACGGTTGAACATTAACCATTTCCTTTTTGGTACAGTGACTCTGTGTATTCCTTCCACATTCTTTTGGTGATTTCTGCATCATTCAGTAATTTGCCCAGAGAAACTTTCAATAACAAAACTTGAGGCTTGATTTTTTTTTTCTTCAGTTCTCCCCACTTGAGAAATGCTGAGCGTGTTACACCTTCCTTAGAAGTTAGGCAACTCAAATTTTTTGTTTTGGCAACTGTAAAAAAGGGAAAGTATTTTTATCAATTTTTTCATCTAAAATATGAGGCATTTTTTGTTGTTTGTTATTAGGTGCCATTGAATCAGTACCAACTCATAGTGACCCTATGTACAACAAAATAAACCACTACCCATTCCTGCTTCAACCTCATAATCATTGCTACATTTGAGCCCATCACAGCTGCCACTGTGCAATCCATCTCACTAGGGGTCTTCCTCTTTTTTCAGCTCTTTCACTTAGCCAAACATGATACTCTTCTTCAGGGACTGGTTCCTCCTGACAATATGTCCATAGTATGAGAGATGAAGTCTGGCCATACTGGCTTCCAGAGAGTATTCTGGCTATAATTCGTCCAATACAGATTGGTTTGTTCTTTTGACAGTCCATGATACTTTCAATATTCCTCTCCATTGAGACACAACTTATACTGAAGGCTGTGATCTATGATCTTCATCAGTAAGTATTTTAAGTATCTTAACTTCCAACAAGCAAAGATGCCACGTTCTTCATATAATCCAGTTTTTCAGATTATTTGCTCAGCATACAGATTAAATAAACATGGTGTAAGAATATGACCTTGGTCCATACGTTTCAGAAGCAAATAAATTGTACACCTGTAAAAAGTTGAGTTGGCAAAATTTGTATAATAAATATATTTAACACATGGAGAGTGAAAATCACTGTACAACTTTAATAATGTTATCAATGTCACTAGATTTTACATGTAAAAACTGGTGAATTGATGTATGTTTTGCTGTGTACATTCTCAACATCAACAAAATTTTAAAGATTTAAGAAAAATTTGTGCCCTTTTTTTTTTTTTTTCCTGTTATGGTTTCTTTTAAAAACATATGTTTTGGCTCAGATGTTATACTGATAAAGCATTTATGATCATTAATGTTTTTCCAACCAGTACATGTGCCCAAGAAGATCTTGAAAAAAGTTTTGAGTGAGTACTGTACGTATAAATGTTTTACCACATTCAACAGTCTAATTTTATACATTTGATATGTCTAACATGTCTAATTTACCATTCCCTCTAGGCAGGGAGAATGCCAATTTTGGTCACACAAGTTTTCAAAACTAATATATATATTTTTCTTTTACGATGATTCTATTATTTTATAACTCTGGTTGTTAGTTCCTTCTTGCATGTTACTTTGGAACCCAAGGATGTCAGTGAATCACGAAGAGTGGCCTAAGAGAACAAATGAAGGAAAATAAAACTAAAGGAGAGAATTAAGCATGGTCTACCCAGAATAGGTCAAATGGAATAAAAAATTAAAAGAAAGTTCAGGAACAGAAGAAACCAGAAAAGTAATAAAGCTACAGGCAGGTAACTGAAGTCAAAGCAAAGTACATTTGCGTTGGGAAGGGGTAGTCAACACCATCTAGGCGACTGAGAAATCAATAGGTAACACTCTGGTGAAAGTGACCTATAAATGAAACCACTTTCTGGTCCAGCCAGGATTCATTTCACATATTTCCATCTGTGGATGCTAATCTCATCACAAAGCGATATAGACCATTTAACTAGGGATCAAAAGCCAAAACCAAACCAAACTCCTCATTGTTGAGTTAATTCAAACTCAAATTAGTCCTGTAGGACAGAGCACAACTGTTCCCTAAGGTTTCTAAGGCTGTGATCTTTATGGAAGCTAACTGACACATTTTTCTCCCAAGGAGCAGGTAGTGAATTTCAGTTAGTAGCCAAGAACTTAACCAATGTGCTACCAAGACTCCTGAATCAACAGCAATCCAGGCAATGCTAATATTTACTTAACTGTGCAAAAATGCTTGAGTGAAGATTTACTAACTCATTTATTAGACAATAAACATAAAGATATACCAGTGAACAAAGCAGATAAAATTTACCCTCATTGATAACTGAATTAGAAAAACTTCTATATTCTATGTTGTGTGGTGCTGTTGAGTTAATTCCCACTCATAATTCTCTGGAATAGAATAAACTGTCCCATAGGGTTTTCTAGGCTACAGTCATTAAAGGGGGATGGTGCTGGTGTGGCTCTGTAGGATAAGCACTGAACTGCTAACCTCAAGGTCATCAATTCAAAGCCACCAGTCCCTCTTCAGAAAGCCCTATACAGGGTCACTATGAGTCAGAACCAATTCAATGGCATTTAACACTCAGAAAACTTTACAGAAGCAGATTGTCAAGCTTTTTATTCCCAAGAGACGCTGATGGGTTTGAACCACCACTTTTAGGTTAGCAGCTGAGTGCTTAACAATTGTTCCACAAAAGTTTCCTTATAGTCTTTTCCTTTTTCATTTTTTTATTGTGATATGGGCCAAAGTTTCCACTGCTCATCTGTCAGTTTGTAGTACTGTGCTTGTGAGTTGCTGTGATTCTTGAAGCTATGTCATGGGTATTTTAAATACCAGCAGGATCACCCATGATGGAAAGATTTCAGATAAGCTTCCAGATAAAGACACACTAGGAAGAAGGACTGGCAAACTACTTCTGAATATTTAGTCAATGAAAACCTTATGAATAGCAGAGAAACACTGTCAGATATAGTGCCAGAAAATGAGACCCTCAGGTTGGAAGGCACTCAAAATGTGACTGGGTAAGAACTGCCTCCTTAATGTAGAGTTGACCGTGATGATGTGAATGAAGTAAAGCCTGTGAGATTAAAGCCCTCAGGACCTTCATTTGATGATGGGTGACAACTCAAAATGTAGAGAAACAGCTGTAAACATCTACTAATAATTGGAATATGGAGAGTATGAAGTATGAATCTGGGAAAATTAGAAATTGCCAAAATTGAAATGGAACACATAAACATCTATATCTTAGGCATTAGTGTGATAAAATGGACTGGTATTGGCCATTTTGAATCTGACAGCCACCTGGTTTACTATGCTGGGAATGACAAATTGAAGAGGAATGGTGTTGCATTCATCATCAAAAAGAACATATCCAGATCAGTCAAGAAGTATAATGCTGTCTGTGATAGAATAATATCCATGTGCCTGCAGGGAAGACCAGTTAATACCACTGTTATTCAAATTTACGCACCAACCACTAAAGACAGTGAGGATGAAATAGAAAAATTATACCAACTTCTTCAGCATGCAATTGATCTAACATGCAAACAATATGTATTGATCATTACTGGTGATTGGAATGCAAAAGTTGGAAACAAAGAAGAAGGATCAGTAGTTGGAAAATATGGCCTTGGTGATAGAAATGATGCTGGAGGTCACATGATAGAATTCTGCAAAATCAATGATTTGTTTATTTCAAATACCTGCTTTAGACAACAAAAGAGATGGTTATACACATGGACCTAATTAGATGGAATACACAGAAATCAAACTGACTACATCTGTGGAAAGAGTTGATGGAAAAACTCCATATCATCAGCCTGAACAAAAAGCCAGGGCAGATTGTGGAACAGATCTCCAATTGCTCATATGCAAATTCAAATTGAAGCTGAAGAAAATTAAAACAAGTCCACGAGAGCTAAAATATGACCTTGAATACATGCCACCTGAATTTAGAGATCCTCTGACGAACAGATTTAATACATTAAGCACTAAAGACCGAAGACCAGAAGTGTTGTGGGATGACATCAAGAACATTATACATGAAGAAAACAAAAAGTCATTAAGAAGACAAGAAAGAAGGAAAAGATCAAAATGGATGTCAGAAGATCCACTGACACTTGCTCTCCAGCGTAGAGATGCTAAAGCAAATGGAAGAAATGAGGAGGTACAAGAACTCAACAGAAAATTTCAAAGATTAGCTTGAGAAGACAAAGTCAAATATTACAACAAAATGTGCTAAGATCTGGAGTCAGAAAACCAAAAAGGAAGAACACACTCAACATTTCTCAAGCTGGGGGAACTGAAAAAAAAAAAATGCAAGCCTCGACTTTTGTTATTGAAGGATTCTCTGACAAATTATTGAATGATGCAGAAAGCATCAAAAGAAGATGGAAAGATCCGGTTTGCCAGGGCTGCCAGGCAGTGCGGGTGAGTGGGGGCTCCGGGATCAGGGGGGACAATTCGCGAGTTAAACCTCCCAGGTAGGAATTCACAGTCTCACAGCCCACGTGAATCTTAGTGAGCCAGAGCCTTAGACCCGCTTCTTTGAGAAATCACTGTGCAAGGAATTACAGGCTTCTTAAAATTGCAATGCGGCAGCCCCAACTCCTTTGGGCTTGAGGGGGCGGGGCGGGAACCAGCTCGTGCGGAGCCTCCAGTAGCTGGGAGACTCAAACAGGGAGAGCCACTGGTGACACCTACCCCAAGGTGGGATTTCTGCGCATACAGTGGACAGAGGGAAGTTAGATTAAAAGGGGAAAAAAAAACAAACAAAAAAAGCCAGCAGAAAAAGAGAAGCGGCGACTGTCTGACGTCATCAGGTGCGGACTGTGCCTGCCTGAGCCACTTCTGCCCTGCCCAGTTGACCTGTGTGTTCCCGGGGCCCACCAGGCGGCGCGCGCACACAGGCAGCAGCTCCCCTCCTGCCCGAGCCGCGTACCACGGGCCTGCCAGACGCGCGAAAGCGAGCGACCCGCCTCCCGCTGAACCGAACAGAGTTCCTCAGCCCTGTCGGACATGCGCTGGCAAACAGCTCACCTCATGCTCAACTGAACCGCGGAGCATGGGGGCAGGCAGCCCACCTCCTGCTGCGAGCACCCACTGGGGAACCCCATTTGGGTCTCCCCTTTATTTTTATTATTATTTTTTATCTTAGAAGGTTCAGCAGGAGCCCTGACATGGCCCTGAGGGCTGGGATGCCACTACAAGGTCACCTGAATTACATGGTCAGGGGTCCACGCCCACCAACCGCTCCTCAGAAACCCTATAAAAGAGCATTAGGGGAGGGATGTCTGGCGCTTCCCTGACCCAGCAACACAGGCTAGCCCACTGCC
>NW_006408720.1:89019-92790 GCF_000296735.1 Chrysochloris asiatica | reverse complement strand
CCATGGTATTTTCAATAACCTCATATGCATGCAAAAGCTGGACAGTAAATAAGGAAGAGCATAGAAGAATTAATGCTTTTGAATTATGGTGTTGGAGGAGAATATTGAAAGTGCCATGGGCTGCCAAAAGAACCAACAGATCTGTGTTGGTAGAAGTATACAGCCAGAGTGCTCCTTGGAGGCCAGAATGGCCAAACTTCATCTCTCATACTTTGGACATATTGTCAGGAGGGACCAGTCTCTGGAGAAGTATATCATGTTTGGTAAGGTGGAGGGTCAGAGAAGAAGAGGACAACCCCCAACGAGATGGATTGGCAAAGTGGCAGCATCAATGGGATCAAGTGTGGCAACAAATGTGTGTTTGGCCCAGAACCAGACAGTGTTTTGTTCTGTTGTGCATAGGGTTGCTATGAATCAGTACTGACTTGATGGCACCTAACAACAACAAATGGACCAAAGTTTACATAGTCATTTTGTTTTTTCCATTCAATAATTCACACATGTTTTGTGGCATTGATTGTAATCCCCCCAATGGTATCCCCACTTCCTCCTTGTTTACCATTTATATTCATCTTTATGTCCTATCCTTTACTGCAATCTGAGCTTTTTTTCCTGGGCAAATGTCGCCATTTTGATCTCCTGTATTTGATAGTTCTAAAGATGTTATTGTTCACCTTATTAACCTGTCTATTGTTTGGCTAAAACTTGAGTCATAGAGGTGAATTCAATTTCAGGACTGAAGTGTGTCTAAGGGACATAGTCTCAGGGTTCCGTTTCTCTATTGTATACCAAAAACAAATATCAAAAACAGAAACATTGACTTTGAGTTTTTCCTGCTCATAGTGACCCTGAAAGACAAAGTAGAACTGCCTCATAGGGTTTCCAATGCTATAAATCTTTACAGAAGACTGCCTCATCTTTCTCCCATGATGTGACTAGTGGTTTCCAACCCCTAATCTTTTAGTTAGCAGGAAAGCACTTAAGTACTGTGCCACCTGAGCACCCTTATACTCCTGTGATTGTTATTGTTAAGTATTCTCAAATCTGTTCTGACTCATAGAGAACATGTAGATCAACCCATGGTCCATTGAACCATGGGCCTTGTAGTTCAAACCAACCTTGTGGTCCAGTGCTATATCCCACAGCACCACACCAGGACTCCAACTATTGCATTGGTGGTGGTGGTGTGCTGTGGAGTCAGTTCTAACTCATAGTAACCCTGCATAGGGTTTTCTGAGGCTGTATTTCTTTACAGGAGCAGAAAGCCTCATCTTTCTCCCATGGAACAGCTGGTAGTTTCGAACTGCTGACCTTGAGATTAGCAGCCCGATTCGTAACCACTATGCTACCAGAGAAAAAAGGTTCCCCGTCCTTGTTGTAGGGGGTTTCCAGGACAATTGGTGTGACCCTGTACGATGAGCACTGAGCTGCAAACCACAAGGTTAGCAGTTCAAACCCACGAGCTACTCTTCAGAAACACTATACAGGGTCAATATGAGTCTGAATTGACTCAAGGGCACTTTAAACAATAGAGGATTTCAAAGCAGTGGCTGGTGGGTTTGAACCATGAACCTTGCTGTTAGCAGTCCAGTGATAATCCTACAGCACCACACTTCTTGTTGCTGTTGTTAAGTGCTGTTGAGTCAGTTCCAACTCATAGCAACCCTGTATAGAGTTTCTGATGAGTGGCTGGTGGGTTTGAACCAATGACCTAGTGGTCAGCCGTCTAGTGCTTATCCTACAGCACCACACCAGGATTTCTAATATTTTTGTTGTTATTGTTAAATGTCTTCAAGTCAGTCCTGACTCAGAGTGACCCTGTACAGGGTTTCCAAGGAGCAGCTGGTTTGTTTGAACTGGTGACCTTGCAGTTCAAACTGACCTTGAGCTCCTGTGCTTTATCCTACAGTACCACACCAGGACTCCTTGTTACACTCTTGTTGTTTAGTGCTGTTGAGTTGGACTAACAGTGACCCTGTATAAGGTTTCGGATGAATTAACTGGTGAAACTGAACCGTTGACCTTGCAGTTCAAAAGACCTTGCAGTTCAGTGCATATCTTACAGTGCCACAGCAGGACTCCTTCTAGGCAAATTAACATTTAAAATATAGTTTCTATCCTTATCTAAATAAAACTCCATAAAAGATACTGCAGTCCAAGTACTTGTTCCATGAGTTCGAATCCACTTAATGGCAACTAACAACAATAATACTTGCTCTAATTCCTGAATTTTTCTCTTTCTTTCTTTTTCCTTTTTCCTTTTTCAGGTAAACAATTTTAACATATCCTCTTTTTACCTTCCAGTTTTCACTCTAGAACCATAATGTTTTCAAGTTTTTACTCATTCTTTTAAAAAAGATCTCATCATTTCCATATTTCATCCAACTGATAGGCTAGAGAACACATCAAAAGGCAAAAGGATAAGTTTCTACACTCATGGAATTTTTATTTCTACAGGAATCCATATGTCCTCAAGAAACTGTCAAAGCAGTAAGAATGTGTTATGGCCCACAAGGGAGAAATTAAGTGATGCAGTGGAGAATAGGCTATGATAACAGGAAATTTTCCAGATCTCCAGACAGAATTGGCAGTGTCAGCTAACAGGGAATTAGGGCGTGTTTATAATGGAAACCTACTGAATTTATCTTAAAATGTAATTTAATTTAAAGAATAAACATGAATTTTAAGAGTAGAGACCATTAGGATTCTTCATTAAATCCTTAGTACCTAGAACAAAGTCTGGAACACAGTCAACACTACAAATATTTGCTCAGCTGGACTTAAAGAATTGAATTCAACCCTAGATAACTAGTAGGACTTCAATGAAGTAAAATGGGGATAAGAAGAGTTCTTTCCAAGGGGAAAACAAACACACACACAGACACACGGCATGAGCAAAATTAAGAAGGAAAAACACATGAACAGAGAGTAGTGTAATTTGAATGGAGTACAGTGTGCACAGAAAATGTAACACTTTGAAGCTTAAAGAATTTATTTGAGACAAGCCAATATCAAGGAGATATACTATCCAGGGTACGTTTTTTTTTTCCCAGACATCCGGGTGAATGGAGGCTGCATAAAAATAAGGAAATGTAGAAACATTTTAGGTTAGGGAGACAGCCTTTATAGGGAGAAAGATATGACTAATAAAGAAGGAAAGACTGATATTGCAAGTAGGAGAAAAGATAAGATAGATTCATCACAGGATCAAAATCAAAGGATTGGATGGACTCAGAGTTCAAGTCACTTAATCCTCTGAGTTTGTTTTCCCATCTTAAAAGGAAAAGCAATACTTGCATCATAAGATTATGGTGTTTAAATGACTTTTTAAAGTAACTGGTACACAGAATTTACTTGTAGAAAGAGTATGTAATTTTATAAATTACGTAGAAAATATATTGTTGTTGTTAAGTGCTATTGAGTCTGTTCTAACTCATACTAACCCTGTGTAGGGTTTTGGAGGCTATCTAAATCTTTGTGGGAGCAGAAAGCCTCATCTTCTCATGCAAAGTAGCTGGTAGTTTCGAACTGCTGACCATGAGATTAGCAGCCTGATTCGTAACCACTATGCTATCAGAGCTCTTTATGGAACATATAGATATATAGTATATGTATTACATACACAATATGTTGTTATTAAGTGCCTTTGAGTCAATTTGACTCTTAGTAACCTTACATAGGTTTTCTAAGGAGCAACTGGTGGGTTTGGCTTGAACCTTTGATCTGTCCAATGTTTGCCCTATAGTGCCACACCAGGACATAATATATATA
>NW_006408720.1:75859-88319 GCF_000296735.1 Chrysochloris asiatica | reverse complement strand
GGAGTAGAAAGCCTCATCTTTCTCCCGCAGAGCAGCTGGTAGTTTCGAACTGCTGACCTTATGGTTCGCAGCCCGATTCGTAACCACTACGCTACAAGAGTAGGAACTTCTTTTCGCTTAAACAAAGACGATTCATCAGTTGCATAGAATTGGAGTTAAAACGACCTTTTGCATAATTTGTTACCACCCTTAGCAGTATGCTTTATTTTATTTTTTTTATTGTATTAAAGTATTGCTTTATTTTTCCCCCCCACTTCGCTATCGAGAAGCCCTGGTAGTGCCAGGGTTAAAGCTTTTTGTTGCAAACTGAGAGTTTGGTAGTTTAAACTACCAGCCAGCCATTCCACAGGTGAACTATGTGGCAGTCTCTTTCCATAGAGATTATAGTCTTGAAAAACCAATGGGACCATTTTACTTAGACTACAGGGTGTCTGAAGCACTCTGGGTAGCGTAGTGGTTATGAATCAAGCTGCTAACCTCAAGGTAAGCAGTTCAAAACTACCAGCTGTTCCGCAGGAAAAAGATGGTACTTTCTGCTCCTGTAAAGAATTACAGCCTTGGAAACCCTGCGCAGGGTCGCTATGAGTCGGAACCAACTCCAGGGTACGTAACAGCAACTTAACAACAGGGTCTCTGGGACTCCTGCTGTGGTGCTGTGGAATAAGCACTGACCGCGGCTTATTCTAGTTCAGGGGTTCAAATGTACCAGTCACTCTTGGGAAACCTCGTACAAGGTTCTGTCCCGAGGGCATTTAACTACAACATAGGGTTCCTATGTGAATAGATTGCACTGCAGTAGGGTTTTGCTACCAAGATGTCTCCATTCCTGGTTGTTCAATATAAGTGAATGATTTATCACTGTTGATAACTTTATTTCTACATATATGCTAGGTTATTCATCATTGACCGTCAATGTCAAGCATTTAGTTGTTCACCAACTTGATAATTACTTTATTACTGTACTCCATGAAACATCTAATTAAACATCTTCATAATGTGGCCTCATCATGGGTTAATGTACTAGACTGCAAAGCCGGTTTGAACTGCAAGGTTGGCTGTTCAAGCTCACCAGTCACTCCTTGGAAACTCTCTCCAGGGTCCCTATGGGTTGGAAACCACTTGACAGCACTTAACAACAACATAATTATAATAATAGCAATAAGATTTTTAAAGTTGTTTTAGGTGAAAAAATAATTTACAATTATGTAAATAACCCCTAAATTTCATAAACTGAATACATTTTCACATTAAATCTTCATAATTTTTTTCTGGTGGAAAAACAGGCATTTTATTTCAGCTTATAAAAATGAGAAAATTGAGGTTCAAAATGATTCCATGATTTAAATACAACATTTACTGTGTCCTAATCGGTGGAGATGTAGTATAATTATATCTTACATATCACTTGCATATATTAGTCATATTCCAGGAGTTCATGGTTGATCACTGAGTAATAAGAAAAAATGAAGTTTTGTAATTAATACTTGCTATTTGTAGTTTTAACTTATCTATAAAGAAGACCAACTACTTGACCAGAAGTTATAGTGTCAGAATATATACTCATCTCCTGTTGGTTTGCTTGATTTAACAGTGGACTCCTGTAGGTTAGCTTGCTGTTTTCCAGACTGCTGTACTGAAAGGGTGGGGAGTAAATTCTGAACACATCCTTTGCCATTCATGAATCTTTTTATATAATGAGTCCAAACTCTATTCAGTTGATTTTGTGGAGCAATGTACAAATACAACACAGTAATGTAGTGTCTTTTAACACTACCAGTCCAGCTTCCAAACATGCAAAAAATTCTCAGAATTTTAAGAAAGTGAGTTTAAGATTTTCTGAATGTTACTGCCTGTTGTAAAGTCCATGCATACATAGGCAAGCAGGAAATTTTATAGGCTGACTTGTAAAATCACGACAAATCAGGCTTTAATTTCAAAACTCAGGAACCCCACCCCAGTTATGTAACAACTACCTGAATCTAGGGAAGCCAAATACAACAACAAAATTACTGGCAATTCACAAGTTACATATGCTTTAGATTTTGTATTTTGCCTATATTTATTTATATTCCACAATGTATTTTCACATTCCTTTTAGTTTACTTAAACATAAGTACAGTAAATTTCCATGTTAGTATATGGAATTTTATATCAGCCATTTATAACATAAAAGACAAACACTTAAACAAAAAGAGATCTTGGTGTAAGTGCTCAAAATAAAAGACTAGCTTGTTTTTTGTTTCTTCTGAATTCACTGTGAGCTGAACTATGTTCTTTCTTCATCTCTGCTTTCTGTATCTGTATTATGTTAGCCTGGTATTCCACCATTTATAAATGTTTTACCTAACACAGGTTTCATGAGTTAATGGCTTTGTCTTAACTTCCTTATTTTATATCCTGGACAAATTGCAAATGAAAATCATCTCCATTGCTTTTATAAGTTTTGCTTTAAAAAATAAAGCTATAAACATGCAGATTAATTTCAGAATATTGTAAACCTCAGAAACGCTTTTTAATAATAATAATTAAACATAGATTAAGAAACTTAGAGATTTAATTCAAATAGGCACTGGTTTGCAGTTAGTGTGATAAAGGGAAAGCATTTCAGCACAAGTTCTGCCAAAAAGCATTGGGAATTTTAAGTGAGAGCTTTGGAATTCCTTCTGAAAAAGACAAAAGAGAAACTTCCTGTCATTTCCATTGGTTTCTGCATGTGGAATCAATATGGGCAATGCAAAGTTTAAACAGATGCAAATGGTGAGGGGAGGAGGCAATGCCATGCCTTGTTTTACATATTTCTCTGTATCCAAATTGCATTTAAGTCAGTCCTTCCTTGAAGCTTCCAGAGTAGACTTCCACTGAAGTTACAGCATAGTTGAATGATCTATTTCACCAATATTTGCTTATGGAAATAAAGGGGAGTGACAGGGGAGAGAAAAGTGGAGGAGGGGTTTGCAGCTGAGTGCAGCTCACCAGTAACCTTGTCTGATGTGATCATTAACCTTTCTGGAAATGCAGCTGGCCGTTCTCTGAGGTTTGTCATTAGAATGTGAGGAGAGCCACACAGAGATTGCACAGACTATTTAAAGACTGTTTGATTTACTTTGAGAGCTACTGCTACCCGGTAGCGTGGCAGAAAAATGAGAGTTCAACAATTCATTTTTGTATTTTTCATTTTTATGATAAGTCTTCTCTTTATCAATGGACAGAGACCAGGTAGGACTTTTAATACATTTGTATCTAGTAACTTGATGTTTATATCCTGTGTGTCTGCCAGCCTCTGAGCTTAATTGTGTTTATGTTGAAACCCAGTTAAATGAGCTAGCGGTATTGAGGCAAATGTGTAGGATTGTGGACGCATACAGTCTGGTAGATCTATTATTCAGTTATTTTTAAAAACGGTTGAGTTTTAAAATGACAATAAATACTTTACCACCATTTTCCTAAGTGCAAAGAAAATTGATTTGTGGACAATAAATGCCCAATATATGAGGAATACATTGTGGATATATTGTCTTCATAAGTGAAAAATGAATCTCTTGGCATAGTCATTATAGAGATTAATGAACTGCTAAGGTTTATAGGTAAAATTTACAATCAATATTTGTGTTGAAATAACTTATTGTTCACCAAATTTAATTAACATAAAAATACAATGTGGTAAAACACAGATGAAATCTTTAATAACTGTCATTTGTAGTTATATAACAAGACTGTTTGTGTCACTTAAAATAAAAAAAGCATTTTGTCATTTTAAGTTTTATGCTTATAGAGACAGAAACTGTCAAAAAGATGTATGGTCAATATAATATTAATGTACTTGACATGTTTGTGAAGGATGATATCAATTATGTCATTCTAATGTGTTTTTCTTCAAAACAAAAGACCTAACATTTTAAAGCACTGGCAAGTAAAAATTTTAGAAAGATAAGAAAGTTTTCTGAATAAGGAAAAAGCAAACTTAAGTTTACAATTGTTGTTGTTGTTAAATGCCATGCAGTTGGTTCCAACTCATAGAGACCCTGCATAGGGTTTCTCAGGAGTCCAAAGCATGTTATTTTACATTATACTATAATATTATTTTTAGAATATACTATAATATTATGATAGCACACACTTACATTCAACAGAAAATGTTGCATACCTGGCTAAAAATTCATATTCTTAACTTGCAGTTAATCAGAAGTTTAATTACAGAGAGGTTATTTCCAAAGATGCTCCCCTTGTCTGTCATTTTCCAAGCATGAGGAAAAAGTTCCAAATCAGTAACTCAGAAAGCAGTTTTCTCCCTTTTTATTATAGTAATTAATATAACAATTACTACTCAAACTATTTCCACTTTTTCTAAATACAGAACACCTTGGACTTGTAAAGTATTTGTGATTAAGGTCTAGGAGCATTCCTAACATTTCTCTTTTCCCCCCAGCTAATTTTGCTATGAGGCGGAAGTTGCACAGACACAACTGCTTTCAGAGGAGATGTGTGCCTCTCCACTCGCGAGTGCCCTTCCCCTGAGGTACTTCTGATAGAAAATAGCTTCACTACATTTAGCCAATTTTCCAGATAGTTGTACAACAATAAATACATCAATGTTATTAATATTCTTTTGTAATATGTAATAGCTTTACAATGATGTCAGAGTTAAAGAGCTGAATACTGACCAGTGAAGGAATGAAATGATATGATGTTTGGAAATTGCTGCCATACTTAAATAAGAAAATAGGATACGAGGAAAATGTAGGCTACATGAGGAAAATTATTAAATCTGAATGATAGATAAATCACTAATATACTATTGGGTGTGTTTGAAACTTCGAATAAAAAGCAAGTTAGACCCTGGTCTTAAACATCTGTGCTAAGAAACACTGAATATGTAATCCAGTACTGACATATTTCCCTTAAGACTTAACTGTGTACTTAAAAGCATTTAACCTATTTATCAACACCATCAAACCAGCTTTAATACTTAGTAGTTTATTTTTCCTGAAAAAAAAAAAAACTTTAAAAAATAAATACATCCAACTTAATATTAATGACATAGTAGCTTTCCAGTCTCATGGATAGTTGTGGTCTTTATAGCTTTATCTTTAAGGATAAATTCTGAATATAACTTTGCCTTCTCCCTCTGCTGCTTTACCCTAGTCACTGAAAGGATACTGGCTTTACACATACAATCAGTAGTGGAGTCCTGGTGTGGCACTGTGGGCTAATGCATCAGACTGTAAAGTCATTTGAACTGCAAGGTTGGTGGTTCAAGCTCACCAGCTGCTCCTTGGAAACCCTATACAGGGTCACTATGGGTCAGAATCGATTTGACGGCACTTAGCAACAACAACAAACCATCAATAGTAAGAAGCTCTGGTAGTGTAGTGGTTA
Source organism: Chrysochloris asiatica (assembly GCF_000296735.1). Classification (NCBI taxonomy): domain Eukaryota; kingdom Metazoa; phylum Chordata; class Mammalia; order Afrosoricida; family Chrysochloridae; genus Chrysochloris; species Chrysochloris asiatica. The sequence goes on along the minus strand of NW_006408720.1, from coordinate 82,943 downwards.
CAAATCAGGCTGCTAACCCCAAGACCAACAGTTAGAAACTACCAGTTGTTCCACAGGAGAAAGATGAGGCTTTTTACTCCTGTCAAGATTTACAGCCTCAGAAACCCTATTCAGGGTTGTTTTGAGTTGGAACCAACTCCACAGCATACCACTACCACCATCAAGTGATACTACTTGAATCAATTAAATTTTAAAACTACTCAAATTTAAGTCACTTCCTATGAAAAAATGACTTGACATTCCATTGTAATTATTTTAAGCTCTCTAAATCATTTAAAAATAAATCTCCCCATCACCTACCTCTTGCAAAACATGCTATAGAAATATACCTCAGCAGATCAACAGACACAGGCAATTGCTAGATTAGCTTATTCAGGTGGTCTGTAGACAGTAAACTTTATGGCCCTATTGATTCAGTAGAAAGAATGGTTCCAATGCCTATTGTTCAATACTTTTCAAACCTTGTATAAGCCTTGTAGGAAATTAAATGAAGGAAGAGCAATTAAGTAATACGCTTTTATCAAGAGAACTAAGACAAAAAAGCCAAATTCTCTGCACTAATATCTGTAACAAATTATTCTTTGTTATCAAACTATGAAAAATAGATTTGGAGGAGGAATCCAGAAAGATAGAATAGGAAATTCCTAGGAACTAGTTGAGTGAATAAATCATTCTTTAAAAACATGTTCTATGTTTTTAAAACCTCCTTTGCTGTTTGTTAATAATGTGTCAGCCATCACTGTCTCACCTGTAGATAATAGTAAACTGATTAGGAGACTTGGAGAAGCTCCAGAGTTGCCCAGTACTCCCAAAGTAACAAAGGCATTTGGCGATAGAACAGAAATTTCTATATATATATAAAGGTGGGAGTCCTGGTGCGGAGCTGTAGGAAAGCACACAACCACAAAGTTGGTTTGAAATACAAGGCCAGTGGTTCAAATTCACCAGTCACTCCTTGGAAATCCTATACGAGGTCACTATGGGTGGGAACTGATTTGGCGGCACATAACAACAACAATAACATAGAGAAAGATACCTTGCATAATGTAACAAGCCCTTAGTTAGCCACAGGTTATTTTGGCTTTCTTCAAAAGCCACATGTCATAGAAACCAAGCAAACAAGATAGAATAGTGAAACTTGAATTGTGAAAGTTAAAGGGAAATTTTGATCTGTAAACCAAAAGAAAATTTGAATGAAAGCTGCATAAACCATTTAATAATAGAAGCCATTTACTTTTCTTGGCTGATAGCTTTAACCTGGCTGATAGCTCTCCTGTTGCAGCTTCTGTTTCCTCAGTGTTAATTAAGGTTAGTGCTCTATTCCAATTTAGTTCTTTGAAGAGTATTTAAAAGTCACGCTTTTGAAATCCAAAGATAATATAAGAACTACTGCTCAGTAAATGTTAAAATAATTTCCCAAGGTCTTGCTTGACAAATGTTATGATAACACATGCTATCTTTAAATTTAATAACACAATTCTCACTGTCCTAAATATTACACATTTCTTATATGTCTTGCATCAAAGCTACTCTGATAACCAGGGAAAAGACTATATGGATCTAGATTGTAGAACTTTAAGGCAGAACCTCCCTTTCAAATATTTCTCATTCTCTGCTTTCTTCATGCTGTAGATAAAATCACACATGGTTATTTGATTCCATTAAAGTCAAGAAAGACTGTAAAAGGATAGGTAAAGTAAACGTTTGACTTTGGAAGTTTTTTGAGATTAAACCTTTGGAGTGGTTTAGACCTTTAGCTCACTTTCCAAGAATGCCCTATTATCTTTACCCTGTCAATCTCTTCCCAGCTCATAAAGTCCTCCTCTTTCATCCTCAACCACATTTCTTTGCCTGTACAATTGAGTTAATTAAACAGAAAAACTATACTGTATACAATTTATTCTCATATATGTATATATGAAAATGAATTGTATACAGAATAATTTTATCCACAGAAGAACATAAGAAGGAGAAATGGGAAATCCAAGTTAACAGGTTAATATGACAGCTGTTGTTGTTAAGTGCTGTTAAGTCTGTTCCAACTCATAGTGACCCTTTATCGTGTTTTCAAGGAAAGGCTGGTGGGTTTTAACTGCTGACCTTGCAGTTAACTGTCCAGAGTTTATCCTACAGTGCCACACCAGGACTCCAAAATATGACAAAATATGGAAAGTGAGGTAGGGACATAAGAATCTAATAACTTCCCATTCCAGGAGTACAATATTGCTACATCAATATTTTAATTGATAAATATAGCCATGTTGTTGTTTTTAAGTTCTGTTGAGTCGATTCCAACTCATAGCATCCTTGTACAGTGTTTCCAAGGAGCAGCTAGTGAGCTTGAACCACAGACCTTGAAGTTCAAATGACTTTGCAGTCTGATGCATTAGCCCACAGCGCCACACCAGGACTCCTATACCCTAATAATAGATACACTGATAACAGCTGAAACACATGCTCATTTTTTTCAAACTACATGAAAGAATATTTTTGTTAAGTGCTGTTGAGTCAGTTCTGATTCATAGCAACATTGTATAGGGTTTCTAAGAAATGACTGGTGGGTTTGAACTACCAACCTTTTGGCTAGCAGTCCAGAGCTGATCCTACAGTGCTACACCATGATGATTCCATGAAGAATATAGCCAAAAGTAAAAGTCCTCCACCCTACCTTGTCCCCATTTTCAATCCCAAGGGGTAATGTGTATTAAAAGATTTCTGGTAAAAATACTTTTTGATACATTATTTTAAATTGAAATCAGCAAATACTTTCCTGTTACTCTCCTTGATTACCATTTAAATGTTAAGTGCTTCAGCCTTTTATTTTCTGCCTTATTCTTACCTCCTATTCCTTCTCTTATGGAGCTCTGGTAGCGTAGTGGTTACAAATAGGGTTGCGAACCATTTTCAAGGTCAGCAGTTCGAAACTACCAGCTGCCTTGTGGAAGAAAGATGAGGCCTTCTGTTCCCGTAAAGATTTACAACCTTGGAAACCCTGTACAGGGTCACTATGAGTCGGAACCGACTCCACAGCACATAACCACCATCACCACCACTCCTCTCAACTTCTGCCCTGCTTTCCAACTTTTTCTGCAACTGCCCTATTTCTTGACTCTTCTAACTACATTCTCTTTGCCTCTTTTAATTACCTAAAAGGCAACTGTGTCTTCAGTTCAAAAGCCTCTCTGATACTCATTCATGGGGTACAGAGGCCAGGGTCAGGGCCAGGAATCAAACCTGGGTCTCCTGAATTTAAAATGTTAAACTGATAACTAACTCATGACTTGTCATTGTTATTACTGTTGTTAAGTGCTGTTGAGTCAGTTTCAACTCATAGCAACTTGGTATAGGGTTTCCAAAGAACAGTGGTGGATTTGAACTGCTGACCTTGTTGTTTCCAGTCCAGTGCTGTTGTTTCCAGTCCAGTGCTGATCGTACAATGCAACACTGAAGTCCAATCACCACTTTGGTGTTGTTAAGTGCTGTCAAGTTGATTCCGACTCATAGCAACCCTGTATAGGGTTTCCAAGGAGCAGCTAGTGAGCTTGAACCACTGACCTTGCAGTTCAAACGACTTTACAGTCTGATACATTAGCCCACTGCGCCACACAGGACTCCAGAGTCATTACTGTTGTTGTTGTTGTGATGTGCCGTGGAGTCTCTTCCAACCTATAGCGACCCTGTATAGGGTTTCTGAGGCTGTAAATCTTTACGGAAGCAGAAAGCCTCATCTTTCTCCCGCGGAACAGCTGGTAGTTTCGAACTGCTGAATGTAAGGTTCACAGCCTGATTCATAACCACTACGCTACCAGAGCTCCTTAGAGTCATTACTACTTCTCCTTTAATCAATTCTACTTTTCTAAAACTTCTTAATCTTAAACCGTCTTTCCCAACTCACAGCAACAGATACGTTATTTCACAGAAAAAATGGAGATAATCAAGCCTTAAATTCAGGCCCTACCCCTAACGTGCAAATATTTACTCCTGAAATCTGGTGTGGCAGTGTAGGATAAGCACTGGACTGCTAACCATAAGGTCGGCAGTTCAAACCTACCAGCTGCTCCATGGAAATCCTATACAGGGTTGCTCTGAGGCAGAACCAACTTGATGACACCTAACAAAAACAACACAATCCTACAGGGTCGCTATGAATTGACTTGATGGCAGTGGTTTCTTGGGTTTTAATCTTCTTATTTTCCATTTCTGTTCTGTCCTAGAGAGCAGTGAAGGTTTAGTGATGTGTCTGTGGGGCATATGTATAGATAGCTATGAAGTCAAACTGGTCTCATCAGAGCTTCCAGACTAACGTAGACTAGGAAGAAAGGCATAACAATCTACTTAACCAAAACCAACAACATGGATAACAATAGCCTAATCACTTTGTACATAGGGTCTCCATGAACTGGGTCTAACTCAGCAGCAACTAACAACAATCTTTCACTAAAAATGCCTCTTTGTATATGCTATTCTCTTTCAGGTTTCAGTGAACTTGGTTTGCCAATTACTCCCTTTCTCACTCTTTAGTGACCTGCCCATGCTCCTCTCTTTGTAGCTAAATTTCTTATAAAGGTGACTGTTTCATCTGTTTTCCTTCCATGTATTTTCAAGACACTGTTCTCTGAATAAAGGAAGCTAAGAGTGGTGCTGTAGGATTAGCACTGGCTGCAAGCCACACAGTTCGCAGTTCAAACCCACCAAGTGTTCCTCAGAAACCCTATACAGGGTTGCTGTGTGTTAGAGCTGATTTGACAACACTTAGCAACAACAGTAATGCAGACTCATATAAGTACTGGACTGTTAGCCACAAGGTTGGTAGTTCAAGCCCAAGTGGTTTCAGGCTCCGCAGGAAAAAGATGAGGTATTCTTCTGAAAAGATATGGTCTCCGAAAACCCTATACAGGGTTGCTATGATTTAGAACCAATTGCTGTCACTAAACAACAACAACAATAGTAATGTACTGACTGAGCACTTAGATCCTAACCCAATGGTTAGAGATTCAAACCCACCCATCATTTTGCAGAATAAACTTGTGTCAGTCTGTTTCTGCCTTGAAATTTGTTCTGTTCTGTCCTATAGAGTCTATTGAAAAAAGTACAGCCAGCATGGTCTTAGAAGCCAGTATGGCAGGACTTCAACTTTCATATGTCAGGCATTTTATTAGGAGGGGCCAGTCCCTGGAAAAGGTCATCATGCATGGTATTGTGGCGGATCAGTGAAAAAGAGGAAGCTCCCCAACAAAATGAATTGGCACAATGGCAACATCAATGGGCTTAAGCATAATAACAATTGTGAAGATGGTACATGACCCAGCAGTGTTTTGTTCTCTTGGGCAGATTTGATGACACCTAACAAGGAGCTCTGGTAGCGTAGTGGTTACGAATCGGGCTGTGAACCTTAAGGTCAGCAGTTCGAAACTATCAGCTGTTCCACGGGAGAAAGATGAGGCGTTCTGCTCCCATAAAGATTTACAGGCTTGGAAACCCTGTACAGGGTCGCTATGAGTCAGAACCGACTCCACGGCACACAACAACAACAAGTATAGTCACCATGAGTCACAGTCTACTTAGTGGCAAGGTACAGACTCTGGGATTCAATCTTTAGTGCATTCTGGCAAAACGTCCCCGATGCATTCTCAATCATGCTCTCAGGTATCTCATTATTGGTCAAATGGCAAAATGAGTTAACCCTGGTTCCCTTATGATTGTATCTGGATCGAATCACTATTTCTGGGGTTTAGGACTTACACAATTGCCTAATTGGAATCTGCAACAGATTGCATCTCCACAAGTCAGAATTAACTCTAAGACAACAAGTTTGATTTGTTTATTTTGGTAGCTTTCCATAAAACCTTAATCTCATATCCAGGTAGGACATAAGCACACCTCTACAATGGTTTCTGCATTGCCTGTTCCTTTACTTCAGTTCTGTGTTCCAGTATCAACAATATTATCAAATCCTTCCCAAATAACACTGATATATAATACTAACTTCCCACCCCTACCCAAGATACCAAGGAGCTGTGGTAGCGTGTGGTTACACATCAAACTGCTAATCTCACAGTCAGCAGTTCGAAACTACCAGCTGTTCCGCAGGAGAAAGATGAGGCTTTCTGCTCCCGAAAAGATTTACAGCCTTGGAAGCCCTGTACAGCGTCGTTATAAGTCAGAACTGACTCCACAGCACATAACAACAACAACAAACCCAAGATACCACTCTCCTTTTACTGGACTGTTTTTCTCTATAACACCTAATGCCTTATAACATAATATATAACATATAGACTTTGTTGCTTATTTATTATTTTTTTATGTAAGTTTTTATTGTGAAGTTTACATGGAAGAATATCAGTTTTACATTCATCCTATTGTATTTCGTTTCATTGCAATGATTACAATCCACTCTATGCATCATCAAATAACCAAAGGGTACACCCACAGGCCCGCCCCCCAGCCATCAGCACACAGCCCCTCTCCCTCCTTGAGTTCAGTGTCCACATCATCTTCTCTGTCTCCATCCCTGGTGTCTCTGCCTCTCTGGGTAGGGTCCCACTCTCCGTTCTTCTCACTTGATAGTCCCAGAGACCTCCGCTCCTGGGCTGGAAAATCAATTATTCCCCTCCTTTTGTCAAAACACATCTACCTCTATATTTCCTGCCCTCACAGTCAGTCCTGATGGCAATTATTCACTATTGTACCACAAGTCTTAACCCCATTTCCTTTTGCCAGCCATGTCCCAACAGATTGGAAATCATTCAGTGGAGATTCTACTTTCCCCCGCCCCATCTGGAACTAGACTCCCCCTTGAAAGCTTGTAAGCCAGTCATTTCTTGCCTTTATAGGCCCCCCAATTTGGGTAGCCAATGTCTAAGTTGCCCATCTCTGTCACTCCTTTTGGGAGTGATCCTTGCTGTAAAGATTTGTTCCCTTTTTTGAGTTACTACATCCATAAGCTTAGTGGTTACGAATCGGGCTGTGAACCTTAAGGTCAGTTGTTCGAAACTACCAGCCGCTCCGCGGGAAAAAGATGAGGCTTTCTACTCCCGTAAGGATTTACACCCTTGGAAACCCTGTACAGGGTCGCTATGGG
>NW_006408720.1:53300-53796 GCF_000296735.1 Chrysochloris asiatica | reverse complement strand
CTTGCCAGCATTTATTGTCCTCTGCATTTTTTAACTTCACGGTTATTGCTGGTGTAAGATGATATCTCATTGTTGTTTTGATTTAGATCTCTCTAATAGCTAATGATTGTGAACATTTCTTCAGATGCTTGTTGGCTGCCTTGGTGAATATATACATATATATATAATCTTGTTAATATCTTGTCTGTTTGACAAGGAGATAGATTTTTTTTAATCTCTTGTCTTCATTCTGCCCTTCTGTTCTTTGTATTTGGAGAATTTTTAATGGTTCTATCTATCTTTTTCCACTGTCACCAGTAGTAATCTTTGTCCTCAGCAATTTTTCTCCTGTTCCCTTCCCCTAACAGCTCCATCCACACTGTTGTTGTTATGTTTGAGACCACTGCTTCTGCCACTGTATCATTCCATCTTGTTGGGGTTGCTCCTCTTTTTCACTGACCTTCCACTTTACCAGATATGATGTCCTTCTACAGGGATTGTTGTTGTTGTTGTTGTT
>NW_006408720.1:27086-52228 GCF_000296735.1 Chrysochloris asiatica | reverse complement strand
ATTTATATTTATATTATATGTAGTCTGGTGCTGCAACTTCTGTTAAACTGCAAGGTTGGCCCTTCAAGGCTCAAGCTCACCAGCTGCTTCTCTGAAACCCTAATCAGGGTCACTTAACAACAACAACATACTCATAATGGTTTATACATAACTTTGAGTAATAATGATATTATCTGGTCTTCTTTGATTTTCTTTTGTTGTTGTTAAGTACTGTGGATCAGTTCTGACTCATAGTGCTTATCTTACAGTGTCACACTAGGTTTTTCTTGTAGGCAATATGGATATTATCTTATCAAAAGAGAGATCTTAAAATGTTCTTTTTGACAATGAATGTGATGCCATTCCTCCTAAATTTGTAATTCCGCATAGTAAATCATATTCAAAATTATCAATACCAGTCTATTTTTCTTACTAATGCCTAAATTTTTAATCTTTATGCATTCTATTTCATTTTTTACAACTTCCAACTTTCCTACATTCTTACTTTGTACATTCCATATTCCAATTATTAACAGATGTTTGCAACAGCTTATTCTCATTTTGAGTTGTGTCCCACCAGCAAATGAAGGTTCCAAAAGCTTTCCTCCATGTGTGTCATCATGGTCAACTCTACTTTGAGGAGGCAGCTCTTTCCCAATGGTATTTTGAGTGCCCTCCAACCAGACAGACTTATCTGCTGGCATTATATCTGACTCTGTTCTGCTGTTTTTCATAGGGTTTTCAATAGGTAAATATTCAAATGTAGCCTGCCTCTTTTTTTCCTAGTCTTTCTCAGTCTGGAAGCTCAGCAGAATCTTGTCTACCTTGAGTGACCCTGCTGGTATTTAAAATACTGATGGTATAGCTTTCAAAATCACAGCAAGACACAAGCCACCACAATATAGAAAACTGACAGACTGGCTAAAGCTAAGTTTTATCTAACTTCCACTAAATGATTGGGTCGGACCATACAAATAGCATGTACAAGATTCTAATGCTGGGATTGGTTAGTTTTGCCATCCCACTGTATTTAAAAGGAGCCATGATAGAAGCAGGAACAAATGAACTCAGGGCCATCAAGAATGAAGAGCTGAGTGTGAGATACGTACCTTGAAAACCAGCTGCAAAGACAATGTATCTGCTTGTTTCCAGGCCCATAGACTAAGTACTGCTAGTGCCTATGGACAGGAAGTTGTTGGTTTACAGACTGTTCCCATTGGGCATTTACACACTGGCTAAAAGAGTTTTCTAACACCTTCCAGAGCAAGATAGAGGTCAAAAGCCCAGGCGACTTATAGGCCAAATACAAGAGTGAGGTGTGCCTGCAGTACAGCAGAAAAGAGGCGTACATCACTGGAGAACTGCTGCATCCTGAGTTGTTTCTGATCCTAAACTGTACCCTTTTCAATTCCTTTTTGTTGTTGTTAAGTACCATCGAGTCGGTCCCTGAGGCTGTAAGTCTTTACGGGAGCAGAAAACCTCATCTTTCTCCCACAGAACCGCTGGTAGTATCGAACTGCTGACCTTGAGGTTAGCAGCCTAATTCGTAGCCACTACGCTACCAAAGCTATACCCCATATTGTCAGTACTATCTCTGAGTTTTGTGTGGCCATTGCAGTGGCTTGTCAAACCCTGGTGTGAAGCATAGAATACTGTGGGGAGAGAGATTATTGGTGTCAGAATAGGATAAAGAAGGTTGTAGAGATGCAGAGGCATGTCTGACCTCTACCTCATAGAAATTGGTCTTGGGCTGATTTTTGCACCCATTATAATAATTTTCAAGTTAAATACAGCATAGTGGTTGTGGTGGTTATGTGTTGTCTAGTTGGTTCCGACTCATAGTGACCCTGTATAGGGTTTCCAAGGGTGTAAATCTTTATGAGTGCAGAAAGCTTCATATTTCTCACTTGATGTGGCTGGTAGATTCAAATTGCTGACTTTGCAGGTAACAACCCACTTTGTAAACCATTATGCTGCCAGGGCTCCTTAAATATAACATTGTTGCTAAGTGTTATTGAGTCAGTTCCTACTCCCAGTGATCCTTTATAGGGTTCAGAGGAATGCCTGGTGAGTTTGAACTACCCACCTTGTGGATAAAACTAGACATGAAGAAATCATTTAATGTTAAAATCTCTTTAGTAGCATATATTCTGGGTTCTGGAGAACTATAGGTGTTACATTTATATGAAAAGGTAAGAAAATATAAAGTTGCTTCTAACACTTAAATTGATAAAATTTCATTGCTTATTGTCTATTTTAAATGTTGGGCATGAGTAAACTCGTCTGTTGTGTAGTATTTATTATGATTTTTTTTCTGTCTCTCAAATATAGACTTCTCTAATAACTTCATAGAGTCTGCCAGCAAAAGAAGATTGAAGGAAAGATACCAACCTACCTACCAAAGAGAACTTCATTATGGCAATAGTATACATGCTTAGAAGTCCTTATACTAAAACGAATTGTTTGAAAGCACCTGGGATAGTTTTATAGGATTCTCTTTTTCCTGGTTTCTCTTGGAACATAAATTCAAACGTGATTCCAGTACAAACACAATTTGCCTGCATAAGAGAAAGTTCTCATTTTTGTTTTGTTTTCTGTATATCATTATTCTTATATGGGTTTAAAATGAAATCTGTTTATTGTCTTTGACTTCTCTAGTCATAGAAATGTAAGAATTTAGTCTTTTTCTTTTATATTTCTATAATTCTCAAGAAGTATTAAAATTAATTTGCCTATGTTTAAATGATTTTTTAGAAACCAAACCTTTTAGGTATCATTATGACCAAATCTGAAGTCAATTGCTTTGAACTTTTGATTTTACACAATAGGATAAACATAATTGGTTTATTTACTATTTATATAGAGAGACAAGCAGGAGGCTATTAATTAATTCCAATTTTACATGCAAAGTGTTAATGTTTACAAAAGTGTGACTCTTATTTTATGAGTAACATGCATCTGAAATAGTAAATAAAAATATAAAATAAGAATTTTAGTTTATGCTGTTTTAAAACTACACTGCTCATTTCTGATTCTTCTTATCTTAATTTTTAAAAAGCCAAGACTTGATTTCCTTTGTGCCCTTGGTTCTTTTGTATAGAATGTCCCCCCAGAAAGTTCTACTTAAAGGAGACATGTAAAACGCAGTTATGCCAATGACATCCTAAACAGGGTAATATTTGTGTCAAATGGATAGTTATTCATCATTCAACTAGGCTTTGGTTTGGTCCTTTTTAAGTTGGGGTAATGAAACATGTAAATAAAAAAATCAGAAGCAAATCAGAGAAAGGATTACTCAAAGAGGAAAATTATCATGTTTAAATCTGAATTGTATTGAAATTTGGGTGCATGTTGTTAAATATGTCCCTAATTTGATTTATTGAAAGACTTAGCTTATTTTTTTATGTTCTTTTTGTTTTATTTCTATTTACTTTTTAAACTATAAATTAATTCCAGATATGAAATTCACAAAATTCACAGTTTATTTCTTTTGGGGGTTTCTTTTGTTTTCAAAAACATTTAGGGTTAAGTCATAAACAATTAACTCTTATTTTTGCTTTAAAAAAAAAAAGTGATAGTAGAAAGGATAAGATTATTGTATGAGGAATTTAAAATGGAAAATCCAAGCATATTGTAGAAACTCCCTTTTATAGCCAAACAAAATAATTTTGGAGATTAATAGACTAGGCACTGTAATGAAATTTACAATCAAGATTTCTCATGAAATGTCTTACCTCATAATTTAAATGTAGCATAGTGGTTACAAATCGGGCTGCGAACCTTAAGGTCAGTGGTTCGAAACTACCAGCTGCTCCGCGGGAGAAAGATGAGGCTTTCTACTCCCGTAAAGATTTACACCCTCGGAAACCCTATACAAGGTCGCTATGGGTCGGAACCGACTCAATGGCACATAACAACAACAACAACTGTTGGAGAAACCCTCCATGACTTTTTTAGGTAAAAAAATTCTTTTTCCCACAAGTGCATGTAAGTAGAACATTAGCTATTATTGTTTGTATTTATGTTTAAACTATGTACTTATTTTTATATTTTGTTTAAAAAAGGAAAAGAAAAAAGAACATTCATTTCTGATCGAACTCACTTAATAAAACTCTACACTTCATATGCAGATTCTTGGAGTCACATAAAAACAATGAAAAACTAGCCTTACCACTGTTAAGTAATTAAATAATTACAGACTTATTCACACAACTTTAACAATTGTTCAGTAAAACACTCAATGATTTGAGTGTTTACCTGTTCTTTCTATATATGTTAGAGTGTTGAGTATGACATGGTAGAAATATTCCTGATACTTGTCTCTAAGTCCATTGTTCTTGTCAACTGAGGTAATAAAAACTGAACAGCCTGATACATATTCTACCCTTGCAGATATTGTCCTGTACTCAAGATGAACAGAACGAGGACAAAGATTCCTCCAGTGCTGAGCCAAAATCAACAACCAATTGCATGTGTGCTAAAAGTTATGGCAGATAAATTTTTGACAGCTTTTGTCATATTATATTTATTGGGGAGATAAAAAGGAGAGACCAAAGAGTGCCATGTTTGTTTTCTTCTGTGGTGGTAGAGGTTATGGGCCGTGGAGTCAATTCTGACTCATAGTGGCCCTGTATAGGAATTCTGAGGCAGTAAATCTTTACCAGACTAAAATGCCTCATCTTTCTCCTGTGGTGTGGCTGCAAGACTTGAAGTGCTGACCTTTAGATTAGCAGCCCAGATCATAATCCACTATGCTACCAGAGCTCCTTTGTGTTATTTGTTGTTGTTAAGTACCGTTGAGTCCATTTCTTCACATAGTGACCCTGCATAAGGTTTCTGAAGCGCGGCTGATGAGTTTGAACCACTAACCTTCTGTTCAAAATGACCTGGCAGTTTAGTGCATTATACTGCAACATCACAGCAGGACTCCTGTGATCTTAGAACTTGTGTTCCATAAACTTGTGTTCTTTAAACTTTTACCCATTTCTATGCTTTGTTGTTCATTTTATTATTTTTATTTGTTTTCTATTAAAAGTTCCTTATCCTTTCTAACATTTTTTTTTTTTGTAACACATAAGAAAAGAGATTTTACATAGTTTAGTCAAATAGTTTAGGAAATCAATAGCAATAGTGCTTCCCTAATTTGTTCCCTTGGATGAAATCAGTGAAGTGTCACAGAGGAGAGTGCTCTACCAAAGAACAATTACAAAAGCTGCTTCCTTCTTTCATGATTCACTTTCTTCCAAAACCTATGAAATTTGAAATCTTTGGTCTTAAGGAGCTCTGGTAGTGTAGTGGTTACGAGATGGGCTTCTAACCTTACTGTCAGCAGTTCAAAACTACCAGCAGTTCGGCGGTAGAGAGATGAGGCTTTCTGCTCCCATAAAAATTTACAGCCTCGGAAACCCTGTACAAGGTTGCTATGGGTCAGAACCGACTCGACGGCAATTAACAACGACATCCATGCATCATTTTCACACTGCTTTTCAGGGCCCTGCCCTGGTGGTGCAATAGGTTAAGATCAGTGGTTCAAATGTACCAGCTACTCTGAGAGAGAACAACATGGTTATTTGCCTCTGTAAAGATTTACAAGCTTGGAAATCCCATAAAATATTCTGCCATAGCGTCACTAAAAATTGGAGTCCACCTGATGGTAGTAGGTTTGGATTGGTTTGGTTTTAGGGCCAGGAATAGAATAAGTTAACACAAAATTTAAACGGGTTCCGAAAAACACATTAATTAAGATTAGCAATATATTCATGCTAATAATGCTGTAAAATGCATGATGAACAAAATATCAGCGATTTAGATAAAAACTGGATCAGTAACAATGTTGTGTTGAGTCATATTGGATCCTGAAGCGAAAGAAGAAAATCGGTAACACTGATCCTATCAGTAGCAGAGTTTTGCAGAACCTTATTTAAACTTATTCTGTTGTGCATAGGGTCGCTTAGAGTCAGAACTGACTCAACGGCACCTAACAATATTTAAATCTAAGTCCCAGCCATGTGTTTACTTCCTCTCTCTGTTCTCACTTTCCAAAAAGAACCCTCTTCCCACACTCCAGATCTCATTTTCTATTTTTAGTTTCCATTTGACTAGTGTTCATGAAAGAAGCATTGGATTATAGCAATAGCTTCTTTTATAACTAAACTCTCATTCCACTATAAAATCATATTAGATTTCAACTGATTTTGGTAAAAGAGGGAGTGAGGTTGATAACTAGAGGAAGTTGTCAACCCCTCTGTAGAAAAGAAGTACTATTAACCCTACCTGGAAGTTTATATTCTGATTGTACACTAAGAATTCAAGAGAAGTACCTATACCAGAGGGGTCCTAGTGTGGTGCTGTAAGATAAGCACTGGACTGCTGACTACAAGATCGGTGGTTCAAACCCACCAGCCTTTCCTAGGAAACTCTACAGAGTTGCTATGAGTCAGAATGATCCCATGGCATTTATGAACAACAGCTGGATTCTAGACACTTTGAGGACTGTTATAGCAATTTTGTATAAGGTTTTTGAGGTTGTAAATCTTTAGAGAAGCAGAAAGTCTCATCTTCCTCCCAAAGAGCAGTTGGTGGGTTTGAACTACTGCACTGACAGTATGACTAGCAGTCCATTGCTTATTCTACAATACCATAATGCTCCCAGAGCAAATACATTTTTGTAGTTGGTAGGTGCCATTGAGTTGGTACCGACCCAGTGACCCTACGCACAACAGAATGAAACAGTGCCTGGTCCTACACCAACCTCAAAATCACTGCTATATTTGAGCCCACTGCTGATGCCACTGTGCCAATACAGCTAGTTGAGGGTCTTCTTCATTTTCACCAACACTCCATTTTACCAAACATGATATATTTCTCCAGGGACAGGTCCCTCCTGATAATGTGTGTGAAGTATGAGAGATGAAGTTGGCCATCCTGGCTTCCAAGGAGCAGACTGGCTGTACTTCTTTTACAGATTTGTTTGTTCTTTTGACAGTCCATGGTACTTTCAATATTCTCCAACACCATTAATTGAATGCATCAATTCTTCTATGGTCTCCTTTATTCACTCTAGATGAAGTTCCTATTGGTCTCAGTGTTATCTATTTTTAGGACACTCAGTCCAGAAGTAGCTTGAGGGAGGACCTTGATGGAGCTGATTTCGGTGTCTATTAGGATTACAGGGTGGCTGGGGGTAGCATGACTGGTTAAATGCTGGCCTAGTGGCTGTGGGTTTTGCAGGTGTGGAACTGAGCCAACCTGGATCTAGGCACCAAAGCAGCACACAAAAGCAGCACAGCTGGCCCCCACCTCATTCTGGCATAGCTCTCAACTACATGACTCAGAACTTCTGGAGAGCAGGGAGTATGCTGGGAGTTAATGAGGGTGGGAGCTGGCCATATTTCTAGTCACCAGGAGCATGAAGTAAAAGATGAAATCGTACCTTTTCCACTGTCCACACAAATGCCAGATCTTCCTCTGCCAAAGCTGCTCATCAGATGGTTGAGCTGCATCTGGCCTGTCATTCACCAGTCAGTGACCCTCTCTTGTCACCCTGCTCAGCCTTTCTTCCCTCCAAGCACTCCATCCACCTCTCTTACCTTTCTTCTGAAATTCAGGGTGCCAGAATTTTACTCTGTGTCTGTGTTATTTTGTCTCTGTTATTTTTTATTGTAGAGGGTCCATTTAGTACATCTGCCTAGTCTGCCATCTTAACAGAAGTCCAGTAGGATGTTTTTGAGGTCATCCCACAACACTTCTGATCTTCGGTCTTTAGTTTCTAATTTATCAAATCTGTTCTTGAGATGATCTCTAAATTCATGTGGGATATGTTCAAGGTCATATTTTGGCTCTCATGGACTTGTTTTCATTTTCTTCAGTTTCAGCTTGAACTTGCTATGAGCAATTGGTTGTCTACTCCACAGTATACCCCAGGCCTTGTTTTGGGTGGTGATATTGAGTTTTTTCACTGTCTCTTTCCACAGATGTGGTCAATTTGATTTCTATGTTTTCCATCTGGTGAGCTCCATGTGTATAGTCACCTTTTATGTTGTTTAAAAAGTTGTTTGCAATAAAGATATCATTGGTCTTGCAAAATTCTATTATGTGATCTCAGCATCCTTTCTTTCACCAAGGCCATATTTTCCAATTACTAATACTTCTTCTTTGTTTCCAACCCTTGTATTACAGTTACCAGTAATTATCAATTAATCTTGATTGCATGTTTGATCAATTCAGACTGAAGAAGTTGGTATAATTCTTCAATTTCTTTATCACTGACTTTAGAGGTTAGAGTGTAAATTTGAATAATAATGGTATTAACTGGTCTTCCTAGTTGGTGTATGAGTATTATCCTATCAGTCAGCATTGTACTTCAAAGTAGATCTTGAAATGCTCTTTTTGATGATGAATATGGTTCACCATATTTATGATGAATATGAAAATTCCTCTTCAATTTGTCATTCCTTACATAGTAAACAATGTGATTGATAGATTCAAAATGGCCAATACCAGTCTATTTCAACTTACTCATGCTTAGGATATTGATATTTTTGCATTCCATTTCATTTTTGAAAACTCCCAATTTTCCTTGATTTATACTTCATACATTCCATGTTCTTATAAATGGATGATTACAGTTGTTTCTCCTCATTCTAAATTGTGCCCCATCAGAAAATAAAGTTCCCCAAAGCTTTACTGCATAATATTGTGTTTTGAGGAGGCAGCTTTTCCCTGATCATATTTTCAGTGCCTTCCAACCTAAATGGTTCATTTTTTAGCACTGTATCTGACAGTATTCTAGTGGTCTTTATCACATTTCAATATCCAATATTCTGGTCCTATCTGAGTGTTTCACTGCTTTTCATAAAATATTCAGAAGTAGTCCATCTATACTTCCTACTCTGGAACCTCAGTTGAAACCTGTCCACCATGAGTGGTCCTGCTGGTATTTTAAAATAGTGGTGGCATAGCTTCCAGAATCACAACAACACACAAGCCACCACTGTAGGACAAACTGACAGAAGTATGGTGAGTCATATAAGTAGCCATATAATATCCATCAAATGTGGTAACTAGGTATGAGTTTATTGTTTAGTTCTGTTGAGTTCGGTTCTAAACCAATGTGACCCTGTATAGGGTTTTTAAGGAGTAGCTGTTGGGTTTGAACCATCGATCTAATGGTTAGCAGTCTAGGGCTTATCCTATAGTGCCACATCAGGATGAGTAAGGAATATTTTGGCATGTAGCCATTTCTCAGTTTATCTGTTTTTAAAGTAACATTTCTTCATAGGATGTGCTGTTTCCACACTATTTTTTTCTATCCTAAGAATATGTACACAATTTTTTTTTAATGCTGAGTAACTCAAGTAGTTAGCAAAATAATGATGTCTATAAACTCGCCATAAATTCCAGGAAAAGTTTAAGTAAACCAAAACAAGGATATTTCTAATTCTTCAGCATATAGTAAAATTTTTTAAAAATCTTTATTATCTTTGAAAAATTAAAATTTCCTGAACTTGAAATTGAACAGAAAACCAAGGTGTTTTTTTATTAAGACATTATTCACTCTGGTAGAATTGGTGTTATTTTCCATATCCTTATTTAGTTCTGTTTTTATAATGTTTGATACCCATTTTTATTATTTAGGATTTATTTGTATTTGTGTTTAAAAAGTAATTGCTGCAGTTGTTAATAGGGATGGAGGTTTCTGGCCTTTGTAAAGTGGTTTCACTCTAACACTACGGGATTAAGTATTTTGCTCATTTTAAATGAAGAAAGAAAGACTTAAAGTGAAAGACTAACATCACACAACTGAAATAAAAATCAAGGACTGTGTGACTTTCAAGTTATGTTCTTAACCACTAGGATAAAAATGTTAAGCACTTTTGAGTCAATTCTGACTCATAGTGACCCTGTATAGGGTTTTCAAGGAGTGGCTGGTGGTTTTGAACTGCTGACCTTTCTATTAGTAGTCTAGTGATTATCTTACAGTGCAACACCAGGATAAAAAAGTTTAAAATTATTTACTAAATTCACATTCTTTGTAACATATTAAAAAAAAATAATAATTTCCTGACCTATAATGCTTATTACTCGGGTTTAGCCAGAGATCTGTGTATCTACATAACTCCATGAAAACAAAACAAACTAGTTGCTATCAAATCAATTCTGACTCTTGAAGACCACTTATGTGTACCATAGGGTTTTCAATGACTGTGCTCTTTCAAAAGTAGTTAGTAGCCCTTTCTTCCCAGGTGCCTCTGGGTGGACTCAAACCTTCAACCATTTGTTTAGCAGAGAAGTACTTTGATTGCATCACACAACCCAAACCCACTCTCATTAAGTGAATTTTGACACAAAGCAACTCTGTAAGACAGACTATATGGTTCCATAGGGTTTCCAAGACTGTAAACCTTTACCGAAGCAGACTGCCTTGGAGTGGTTGGTGGGTGTGAACTACTGACCTTTCTGTTAAAAATTCATTGCTTAGCCCCATGGTGTCATTAGGGTTCTTTTATAACCCAAGGGCATTTTTGTATGTTGTTAAGTGCTGTTGACTCAGTTCCAACTCATAGATCCCCTGTATCAGGTTTCTGAGGAACATCTAGTTTGTTTGAATGGCCAACCTTGTGGCTCCACCTAATATTTAAATCAAGTGTTTGGATTCACTGACTTCCAATTTTCCTTTTTTCACTTCTAAGGAAATTTGCAAACTATTCTGTTTGCCTTAACTATTTTTAAAGAGAATATTACCTGCATTAAATAAAACTTTTGTTCTTTTGTTTATCAGAGTATTTTAAATTACTCTAAAAATAATTTTATCAAAAGAGATTAGCTTTTTACCTTTAAAAATATTTTTTTTAAATAAAACCAACAAAATACACATGGGTTTTTTTTTTTAAGCTTTACAAGTTATATAAAACAAAATGGGAAAGCTACAACTCTATTGAAATCCTACTTCTGCTCTCAAATGGGAACAAAAACAGATATTTTGAGATGCATCCATATATAATGTATAATTTACATGTATATTTTACTACATTTACCATGCCAGACACTAAGTCACGGAAACTCATTTAGTACTCCCAATAACTCTAAGTGTCCAAAGAAATAGAGTCAATAATAAAATTCATCAATTAGTTGCGATTTATTCAGGCCAAAGTTACTCTAAACTAGGAGACCAAACCCCAAATGAAGGTACTCTGCAGAGTATCAGCAGTGACTGAGGTTTTAGTAACAAAACAAGAATCAAAAAGATTACTTCTGATTGGTTTGTACAATTTACTATTGAAGTGCTCTCAGGATTTCACTGGTCAAAGAGGAAGGCTTGATTTATAAGACAGTTAGGATTAAGGGCAGTGTCCACTTGACTGGCGACATGTTTTTTTCCGGCACATGATTCCGTTTTATTTCATACCCCATTGTATTCCATACAGTTGTGCTACTATTGTGCCTTCTTTTCCATTTATTTATGTTGACAGATGACAAGACCAACACAAAAGTATAACCTTTCAAAGGTCACATAGGTAGAAGAGGACAGAGCTTCTGGCTTCAGAGTTAGGCTTTTTCCATTACTCTTTGGCTTCCTGCTCTATACACATGCATATACATATGTGTGTTTTTCATGCCACATATAAAACATTTGCCATATGCTCTAGAAGCCTTTACATATATGCATACAGGGTATGGAAGGGATAGGGCAATCTGTGAAATAAAATGATATGAGCAGCCAGAGGACAGGTTACAAGGTTAACAGTAACAGGTTGAGAAATGAGACCACTGATAAACTTGGAACAGTCTTCACATAAAAGCCAGAAATCTTCTGAATTAGTTATGTAATAGGGAAATAGACATAATTATTTATGGAAATGCAATCCATACAGAAGGCTGTGGTCTTTGATCTTCATCAGTAAGTATTTTAAGTCCTCTTCACTTTCAGCAAGCAAGGTTGTATCAATTGCATATCACAGATTGTTAATAAATCTTCCTCTGATCCTGATGCCATGTTTTTCTTCATATAACTCAGTTTCTCAGATTATTTGCTCACCATACAGGTTGAATAAATATAGTGAAAGAGTACAACCCTGTCGTACACCTTTCCTAATTTTAAACCATTCAGTGTTTTCATGTTCTGTTCAAACTGCCTCTTGGTCTATGTACAGGTTCTTTGTGAGTACAATTAAGTGTTCGGGAACACTCATAGTTTGCAATGTTGCCCATAGCTTGTCATGATCCACACAATCAAAAGCTTTAGGTAGTCAATGAAGCACAGGTAATCATCTTTCTAGTATTTTCTGCTTTCAGCCAAGATCCGTCGGACCTCAGCAATGGTATCTCTGGTTCCACGTCCTCTTCTGAATCTGGCTTCAACTCCTGGAAGTTCTCTGTCAATGTATGCTTGCAGCCACTTCTGTATTACCTTTAGTAAAACCTTACTCACATGTGATATCAAAGATATTTTTCGATGATTTCCACATTCCATTGGGTCACCTCTCTTTGGAATGTGCACAAATAGGGCTGTCTTCCAATCAGTTGTCCAGATAGTTGTATTCCAAATTTCTTGGCATAGATGAGTTAGTGCCTTCAGTGTCACCTCACTTTGTTGAAAGATTTCAATTTTTATTCCATCAATTCCTGGTGCCTTTTTCTTTGCCAATTCCTTCAATGCACCTTGGACTTCTTCCTTAAGTATCATTGGCTCTTGATCATATGCTACCTCTTGAAATGATGAAACATTAACCATTTTCTTTTGGTACAGTGACTCTGTATATTCCTTCCATCTTCTTTTGATGCTTTCTGCATCATTCAGTAATTTGCCCAGAGAATCTTTCAAGAACGAAAGTTGAGGCTTGAATTTTGGGTATGGATTGCATCTCAACGTAAAGAAAACAAAAATCCTCACCACTGGACCAATAAACAACATTCTTATCAACAGAGAAAAGATTGAAGTTGTCAAGGAATTCATTCTTCTTGGATCAACCATCAACACTCATGGAAGCAGCAGTCAAGAAATCAAATGACTTATTGCATTAGACAAATCTGCTGCACAAGACCTTTTTTAAGTGTTGAAGAGCAAAGATGTCGGCTTGAAGACTAAGATGCGCCTGACCCAAGCCATCGTATTTTCAGTAACCTCAAATGCATGTGAAAGTTGGACAATGAATAAGGAAGATCATGGAAGAATTGATGTTTTTGAGTTATGGTGTTGGAGGAGAATATTGAAAGTACCATGGGCTGTCAAAAGAACAAACATCTGTGTTGAAATAAGTGGAGCCCAAGTGCTCCTTGGAGGCCAGGATGGTCAGACTTTGTCTCTCATACTTGAGACATATTGTCAGGAGGGACCAGTCACTAGAGAAAGACATCTTGTTTGGTAAGATGGAGGCTCAGAGAAAAAGAGGAAGAGCTCCAGTGAGATGGATTGGCAAAGGGGCAGCATCAGTGGGCTCAACTGTGGCAACAATTGTGAGTTTGGCCCAGAATCAGGCAGTGTTTCATTCTGTTGTGTATAGGGTCTCCATGACTCAGTACCAACTCAATGGCACTTAACAACAACAACAATTTATGGAAATAAAGACCCCACTTTTTAAAATGTTCTATAGAGACTTTTATTTTTATTAAGTCTTAAGTGGAGTCCTGGTGTGGCACTGTGGGTTAATGTGCTGGACTGCAAAGTTGGTTTGAACTGCAAGGTTGGCTATTCAAATTCACCAGTTGCTCCTTGAAAATCCTATACAGGGTCTCTATGGGTCAGAACTGACTAGATGGCATTTAATAGCAACAACAACAAGTAGAACAAAGACAAAGAGACAGTCATCCAGGTGAGGGAAACTGGCAACATTATAGAACTCAATGGGATCCACTCAATCACTGTCATGGAGTTTATTATATAAAATAGAGAACAAAGGAAATTGGCAGGTCAATTCAACATTGTCAAAGGTGGAATTACAAAATAGGGTATAGGACCACAATTGAAATATGTAAATAATTACAGGTCAAAAAATGGTTACTGAGTTGGCAGTTGGCTATTTTCAGTATAAATCATTAAGGACATGCCCATGTAAGTTCTTTTTGTAAGAAGGATCCATTTATCCACTGCCATCTATTTAGTTGTTACTCATAGGGTCTTTATAGCCATCTTTCTCCTGAGGTGGGTTTAAACAACTAATCATGAAATTAGCAGTCCAATGCTTACTACATTGTACCAGAATGCTCCATATTATTAGGTAGTGCATCAAGCTTGGTAAAGTGGAGGATCAGAGAACAAAAGGAAGACCCCTAACAAGATGGACTGACACAGTGGCAGTGCAATGGGCTCAAGTGTAATGATTGTGAGGGTGGTGTAGGAACAAGCAGTATTTCGTTCTGTTGTGCATAGGGTTGCTATGAGTTGGAACTGACTCAAGAACACCTAAAAACAATTGTGCTCCTTGTAAGAAGGACATGCTCAACCAAGTTCCCTTGTTCTTTGTGTACCTTTCTGCATATTAGTGAATGTAATTTCAACCACATTCTTCCTGAGGGCAAACTGCCTTTCTTTGAGTTTGTCTGGACTTGTCTAAATATAGCCACATTGTTGGTTTAACGACTAGCACACACTAGGGAATTAGAGTAAAGTACTACAATGATGCTTTAAAATATGCCAAGACTCAAAATGGAGTTAAAGGCTTCCGGTAAGAACTCCAGTCTTCCAGAAACCAAGTGTTCTAGAATTTGAACTCATAAAAAGGGAGAAAATAATTATTAAAAGCAATTTTCCCCAAAGAAAAATCAACTCTTTAGGTTAATTAACATCTATCTAACAGGTGGTCAGCCATTCAGGATTCATTGCTATGTCAATGATATTCCTCTGAAGTAATTTTGTATGTCATAACCTGTGACAGGGAAAGACTCATATTTTGGAAACTGCATTTAATTCCTTCACAATAAAGAATGAAAGAAGAGAGAGAAGTTACTGTTATCAGTCATTCAAAAGGCTTTGTTATCAAGACTTATTTATCAATCTTCATTGAAGATTTTCTGGTTCACACCTCTTTTCAACTGCACACCATACATTCCTTCTTGACTATGACCAAATGACCAAAGATCTATTTTCTGAACTGTAACCAGTCATCCTTTCAAAATTCAGATCTTATCATATCATGTTATTAAAGTGCTTTTTATTAAAGAGTCTTTTCTTTGTACTTCTGTGCTTATAAAACACCAAATGCCCATTTTTGCCCGAAAGTCTCTGCAGCATATATTCTTGCCTGTATTTCATTAGCCTCACAAAAGCCGGTTTTCACCTTTCTAATTCCTGCCATCTTCCCACTCTCCCTTGAATTCTGGGCCAAATCACCCCTTCTCAGGCCCTCGTGTACCAAATTATTAGTGTTAAGAAGATCCCGAGTGACAAGTCTCTCAGCCTTGTGAGAGAGGATTTTAATAGGTTTTCAGTTATAAATGCTTTAATCCTTTTTTATTATTGTTCATAATCATTACTGCCCTAATTTTTCCCTTGTGTATGTGCTCCCAGGACATGTAGCTGAAGGACTTGTTTATTAAAACTAGTTGACAGGAAGGAAACCAGAGGAAAGAAAGTGTCTGACACCCAAGTGTCTTCATTAACACAAACCTTTATTTGAAGGGTAGCAAGGAGCTGGAAGGGGATATAAAGGAGCTTGAGCTGGAAGGGGATATAAAGCTTTGATAAAAGAATGTGGCAATAACAATGGGTTAATATCCAGAAGGCTATAACCTTTCACTTCTTTTCACTTTCCTGACAGCATAGGTGGTCATTAACTATAACTTATCAGTAAAAAAGACTTAGTCATATCTCTTTTAGGGATAATTTGTCTCAACTCAAACTGTTTAAAGTTTGCTCAGAAGAATATAAATACTCCAAAAATACCAGTGAATCCGCCGCAGTATTTCAGCGAAGGAAGGAGCTTGCTGCCTCTCAGATCTGTCAATAAAATGTATATGGATTCTTACCCAGTCTCTGTTATTGGCTGCAGCAGCGGTTAGTCGAACTTTTGTCCAGTAACACTTGAAATCTGTGGGCAGTGGGTTAAGGGTTGGGCTGCTAACTGCAATGTGGGCAACTCACCAGCTGCTGTGGGAGAGAATGATGTGGCTGTCTGCACCGAAAAACAGTTATAGTCTGGGAAATACTGAGGAGCAGGTCTTCCCTGCCCCATTAGGGTCACTGTGAGCCAGAATCATCTTGACAGCATTGGGGTTTTTGGTTTACATTGCCTGTACCTCTCTTGGAAGTAAGTATCTTTAAATATTACTGATATTACAGGTATAAAGTATTTCTACTTCCATAGATGAGTGGACCTAGGTTCAAACATGATAAGAATTATCCAATATGATAGTGGTTGGAACTGAGACATAGGAATCTACCATTAATACCAGTTGCTCTGGATTTAACTCTGACTCATGGTCATCATCTATGTATCAGAAAAGAACTGTGTTCCATGGAGTGAGTTTTCTGTAGCGGGTCTTTTTTTTTTTTTTTAAATGATAAAATGGGTAGGTATTATTTTATTTATTTAAACTAATATTTATAAATCAGCCAGCCATACTGGTACTATTCTTACCAAAATACAAAACAAACATCTTTCTGCAAATATTTAAATAATGAACAAGTTAGGGTCTACAGTTAAACAGAGGAGGAGGATGGAGAAAATCAATGAAGTGCCTTTATAAACCTAATCCTACACTCTAAATTATCTATTAAGCAGCTTCCCAAATACTATAAAATACTAACAGTCCTTCATCACATATCTTTGTACTTTGTACTTGAGGCTCTAGCCTCAAGATATCAATATGGAAATCTGGGTCTTATTGATCCCCTTCTAAAAATGCACAATGGGAGTCCTGGCGTGGCACTGTGGGTTAATGCGCTGGTGGACTGCAAGGTCACTTTGAACCACAAGGTCAGCGGTTCAAGCTCACCAGCTGCTCCTCGGAAACCCCACACAGGGTTGCTATGAGTCAGAACCCACTGCATTCAACAACAAATCTACACAATTAAAAGCAGGATTATCAAGGCAGAACTGCATAGTTCTGAAACAAGAAGTCCTATGAGAAAGGAAGCAATGGAGCCATTGCCCAGATTGACGTGGAATTCAGGTTGTATGTTCATGGAGTCATTTAGGAATAAATTTATGGTTTGTGAGGCCTCCAAATCACTGGCAGAATTTTGCTGGAACTGGGGCATCAGGAATTCCCCCCCACCGCCTACAGTTCTGAAACTGTTTGTTCCAGGCTTGATTGTTCCAAGATTGATTACTCCAGGCTTGGGTGCACCAAGCCTGGCTGCTGTTCCAAGTCTGGTTGCTCCAGGTTTGGCTGCTCCAGGTCTGGTTGCTCCAAGCCTGGCTGTTCTAGCTCTGGTTGCTCCACATTGGAAGGTTTCCAGAAGGAAGGCTTCCCTGGTGATAGGAAGCATAGAGATCCAGGTATTCAGCAGACACAGAGACCTTCTGAACCACACCATTGCTACTGTTTGGCCATTTGGTGTTTTTCTGCTACCTTTTATAGTTCATTCTTTGGTTTTGGAGCCGGTCTTAACTTGTTTTTAGCTAAGTTTCAGGACTTCAGAAAGGTCTTGCATCTGCTGGAGGCCGAGGTATTTCTGTTTCTAAAATCTATCTTGGAGTATGCACAGCTGTGTCTGAGAGAACACAATTCTGACCTTCTGTTTCCTGCCATGGCCTTTACCTTCTCTTCATTGTGCTTTTCTCTATAGTAGTGGGCAGTTTTACTTTGGGACTTGTTGAAGAATCAGGACTATCCTGATTAAGCAGATCAGTCTCTGAGTAGAGTGCCTCCACAGAGACATTTGCACGGATGTATAGTTTAGCATAGTGGTTACAAATTGGGCTATGAACCTCAGGGTCAGCAGTTCGAAACTACCAGCTATTCCGCGGGAGAAAGATAAGGCTTTCTTCTCCAGTAAAGAGTTACAGCCTCGGAAACCCTGTACAGGGTCGCTATGAGTCAGAACCTACTCCACGGCACATAACAACAACAGTTTTCTTCAACCTCCAAAATAGTAAATAATGGTGAAGAGTCCCTAAAATCACAAGCCTCAGGCAGGCTTTGAGGAGACATTAGATCCACTGCACTCCTGCTGTTGGGTAGAAGGGAGGGAGGGAGGAAAAAAAAAAAAAAAAAAAGACCTAGACTGAGTAAATCCAAGTTAATTTGAAAGGTGCTTTGAGTGCGTGTTCTGAAAGTCCTCAGATATAAAAAGCATTAAAAGGCTGAGATGAAAAGAATTGTCTCAACATCAACTGGAGACCAGCCCCATTGAGCAAAAATGAAGAATTTGAAGTCTTGTAGCTCTGGAGCATAGTGGTTATGAATCGGGCTGTGAAACTTAAGGTCAGCAGTTGGAAACTACCAGCTGTTCTGCAAGAGAAAGATGAGGCTTTCTGCTCCTGTAAAGATTTACAGCCTCAGAAACCTTGTACAGGGTTGCTGTGAGTCAGAATCGACTCCACAGCACATACCAATGACAACAGCTGATTTTTTTTAGAAGTGTGTGAGTAGGCCTTTCTTCCACCTCTGTTGTTAAGCGCCATCAAGTCGGTTTGGACTCATAGTGACCCTGCATAGGGTTTCCCTGGAGCGGCTGGTGAATTTGAACTTCAGATTTTATGGTTCAAACCAACCTTGTGGTCCATTGCATTTTCCCACTACCAGGAAATTTTCTCCCTCATATTTTATTTTGAAATTTTTAAATCTACATAAAAGTTGAAGGGATGTATCTTTGTCTGGCTTTACTATGGTTAACCTTTTGTCATATTGTTTTCTCTGCTTATATATGATTTTTGTTGTTTGTTGTTGAACCTTCTGAAATACAACAATTCAAGTTTCTAGATGTATATTTCATTGACATTGATTATAGTCGTACAGTTGTTCAACTACTTTCATCCTCCTTTCCTGAGTTAGTCCTCCTCTATTAGTGTAAACTCCCTGTCGTTTGTGATTCTTGTGAGCATTTTTAAGTACATTGCTGATTGTGGGATCTGATTTTTTCAACTTTATCTTATTTTGCTCACTGGAAGGATTCCTTGTCTTGGACCTGTGGCTACTTTATTGAACATAAAAGCATCAAGCTTGACTTTAAATCATTCAGCAGGAGGAGTTACTGCCTAGTTAATAAGTTCAAATATGCAATAGACTGCAGTTTCTGGAGTAATTTCAGCAGCTGACTTTGGAGCTCAGAAGCACAATGGTCTAAAGAAGTCTCTAAAATTTTAGAAGGCTACTATCAACATGTCAAAGCAGTGAAACAGAAAGCTGTTTAGTCTGAGGTCTGGAGAGGATATCAACTTCTAAGTCTTGAGCTCTAGGGAGCCAGGCGTCATTAAAGGAAGTGTTACCTTACCCATTACCTTTCTTGACAGTGCAATGGAGTATGTGACAGTGTTGGAAGATCTCCAGACAGAGTCTAGCTGCCCCATCTGTCTGGATTATTTGCAAGGCTCAGTGGCCCTCAAATATAGACATAATTTCTGTCTCTTCCTGCATCCAAGTGTCCTGGAAGAATAGAGACAATGTCTTCCCCTGCCTTTTTGCCATTTTCAAGCTCTAGAAAGAAAGTTCAGGAGAAATCATCAGCTAGCTAATTTGCCTGAAATTGTTAAACAAGTCCAAATCAGAAGAAGCAAGAGGAAGAGGAAGGAAGAGACTCTTGTATGTGAAAAGCACAATCAGGTTCTGAGAGTTTTTTGTCAGAATGACTTAAAGGCTTTATGTCTGCAGTGTAGTTTCTCCATTGATTACCAAAATCACTATGGCCCATCGAGAAAGCTGCCCAGGATCACAGGAAAATATTGAAATGTTACATAGAGCCCTGGAGAGAGAAAATGAAACATGGTGAAGAAAATGAAAACTCTGAAAAACAGAAAATCATTGGAACTAAAGAAGGAAGTAGAATATCGACAAGAAGAAACAAAATCCGAATTTGAGGAATTTACATTGTTTCTCACAGATCAGAAAGAAACTGTTCTTAAGTAACTAAAAGATGAAGAAAAAGACATTTTATCAAAACATAATGAAAATCTAACACAAATTTCAGATCATGTTTCCACATGAAAACATCTTTTAAAGGAGATAAAAAGCAAATGTGTGTAGCCAGAATTGGCATTTCTGACAGCTTTTAAGAATATCTACCACAGGACTCCCGGTTTGGTGCTATGGGCTAATGCACTGCACTGCAAGGTCCATTTGAACCATAAGGTTGATGGTTCAAGTTCATCAGTTACTTTTCAGAAACCCTATACAGGGTTGCTGTGGGTCAGAACCGACTCAGAGGCATTCAACAACAACAGATAATATACTCAGAATAATTTTATTGCATTGGGTCACAAAAAAAGTAAGCTTCTATCAAAAATAATACCTAATAATGTTGGCATTTTTTTAGACTATTAATTGGGTGAGATTTCTTTCTATAATGTGAATGGTAGTTCTCTTCTCTCTATTTTTAATTATAAATTTAGAGAAGTACTTGAGCCTTATTTCTATATAGGAACTGATGTAGCACCTTTCAAAATCTGTACAGTAACACATTAAGAATGATGAACTCTGTTCCTTTTTTTTTTTTCTTTATAGTTTAGCGGACTTAACAGCCAGTGGTGAATCTAGGTGCAACAGTTCTATAGCTTCATAGTTTCCCCTCTAAACAGCCAGGGTAATTTTAAATCTCAGTTTTAGCAATTTCTAATTTAATTATGAAGGAGCTCTGGTAGCATAGTGGTTATGATTCAGGCTGCGAACCTTAAAATCAGCAGTTCGAAACTACCAACCGCTCCACAGGAGAAAGATGAGGCTTTCTGCTCCCATAAAGATTTACAGCCTTGGAAACCCTGTACAGGGTCACTATGGATCGGAACTGACTCAATGGCACTTAACAACAACAAGAACAATTGAATTATGATGCCTATTTTATGGACCAATTATGGGATATAATTGTGCTTACAGTGTTTTAGAAATTGACATAAAATTGCTTAAGAGGAATATTGCTTAAGAAGTCTAATTATTGTCAATAATATCCAATAATTCTTCTGTACAAATTGCCTGTGTGTTTCCTTTTAAAAGAAACAGAAAGTAAAAAGCTAATATGAAAGGCATTCATGACTACTCTGGGATCACCTGCTCTGTAAAATAGCCACTTTCAACTCAATAGTCTCATCTGCTTCCTTCTATATTCTCTTTAGTTTTTTGTGTTGATCAGTATTGACAACTTACCATTGTAACGGAGTCTATTCTGACTTATAACAACCCTGTAGGACAGAGTAGAACTGCTCTATAGAGTTTCTGAGGCTATACATCTTTATGGAAGCAGACTGTCACATCATTCTCTTATTGAGTGGCTGATGCATTCAAATCGCTGAACTTTTATTATCAGCCCAGCTCCTAAACCAATGTCATCAAGGCATCTTTCTTAACTAGACAAACAAAATAAAAACCCACTTGCACTGAGGGGATTCCTACTCTTAGTGACCCTATTTAGGGTTTCTGAGACCTTGTAAATCTTTACAAGTGTAGATTCGTCTCTCTTCCACAGAACGGCTGATGGGCTTGAACCACCCAATTTGCAGTTAGCAGCCCAAAGCCTAACCCACAGTGCTATCAGGGTTGATGAGAAGAACCATATTGAGTAACTACTACAAAAAATGAGGTACATAGACCATACAACACAGTTGTATATTCAGTACACTTACAATACCTACTCATAATTTTCCCTCCTATTGTATTTACCTGCTTATCTCTTACTGATTAATAGAATTAATTTTTGGATTCTAATCTCTTCATAGTTTTATACATTAAAGATATACTTTTTTTAAATTTCATGACTTTTTATTTTTAATCTAGTGTTTTGTTGAACAGAATTTCTTAAATTTAGTATAGTTGGTCATATCAGTCTTTTATAGTTTGGGTTCTTGTTTAAGAGATAACTTCTACCAAGGCCATTAAAATATTCTACATGAGCTTCTAAATGTTTAAATCTGCTAGGAATTGATTTTGTGTTTAGGGATAAGGGGCCTATGCAACATCTATATATTTGTCAAGTGCCATCAAGTCTGTTCCAACACATAAGGACTCTGCATAGGGTTTATGAGAAGTGGTTTGTGGGTTTGAACTGCCAACCTTTTGGTTAGCAGTTCAGAGTTTATCCTATAATGCACACCAGGACTGGATTTAATTATATATAATACAGTTTTATTATCACACCATTTATTAAGAGTTCAGTCATACCTTCCCCCTTTATACAAACACACTGATCTGTAGTATCACATGTCTAATCCGATATTTCTAATCTGTTCCACTGTTCTGTTAATCTGTCCATGGCCAAACCCAAACTCTTAAATATAGCTCTTAAAGTTTTCTTATGAATTGGGTAAAGGTTTACAGACAAGAACATCAGGTTTACATTCAACAAATCATAATCTTTGTTTCATCTCAATGATTGCAATCCCCCCCATGTAATAACACAGCTTCCTCCTTGCGGTTCCTGTTTCAATTCAACCCACCTTCACATCCCCTCTCAACTTTGTCCTTAGGTAAATGTTGCCCTTTTGATTTCGAATGATTGACCATTCCATCATTCATAGTGACCATACTTTACTAGTGTTGTCTCCCCTCTACCTATCTATGCTTGGCTGAAAGTTGGGCAACAAACATGAGTTCCTTTCCTGACCTAAAGGGTACACGAAGGCAATAGTCTCAGATTCCTCCAGTCTCTTTCTGACTAATTTTTTTTTTCTTTTTTGACTTTTTTCTTTTCAACTTTCTATAATGAATTGAGTGAAGGTTTATAGAGCAGATCATCAGTTTTACACTCAACAAATCATATACTTTGCTTCATTGTTGTTGTTGCTGTTAAGTGCCAACAAGCCGATTCCAACCCATAGCGACTCTGTGTAGGGTTTCCATCCCTCGATGAAAACACTTCATAGTATTTATCTCTGTTCACTTTGACTACTGCATTTCTCCTTGTGTCTCCTACTAACTACCTTCATCTTTCCTCTGCTAACCTCCCTCTTATCATATAATGACTGCTCTCTCACCCATGTTAGCATGTGTCTATCCTCAGACCCATGAATAATTTCCCTCCCCTATGATCATCATAGATGGTTTCTTTTATTAAAAAAAAAAACAAAACCTCTTTTGAAAAACTTTTTACAACATTGTTTTCATACAATATTTGTATTTCAGTGACTGATCAATTTTACTAAGCACAGTGTTCTACCAGTTCAACCATAAAAAAGTTTCATCATTTTTCTTTAGCATTTTGTAGTATTCCTTTGTGTATATGTACCAAAGTTTATTCAACCAATCTTCTGTTGATAGGCATTTAGGCTATCTCCATCTTTTTGATATGTCTCTCTCTTTTTTAAAGCTTTTAATGTGTTTATTAGTGATTGTTTATAGGTCAGACCATCAGTTTTGCTCTCAACAAATCATATTTTGTTTCATTGCAATTTATTCCATGCGCAATCAGTTAAGAGTACTTACCTGTATTCCTTGTTCTTTTATCATGAAACACACAGAAAATATATATTTGTTTAACTGTCCAAAGGACACATTTTACAAGCCAGACTCCTGCCTATAGGCACATCATTCTCCAGAGTGGTTGAACCATTTTGTAATCCCGCCAGCAAAGCAGGAGAGTCTCAGTCACTCCATACTCTGGCCAGTATTTGTTGCTTTCTGGGTTTTTTTGAAATTCGCTGTTAATGCTGGTGTAAGATAATCTCATTGCTGCTATGATTTGCATGCACCATAGGATAAGCACTCAACCTCAAGGTCAGTTTGAACTACAAGGTCAAAGGTTCAAACTGACCAACCCCTCATTGGAAACTCTATACAGGATTGCTATGAGTCAGAACCAATTCCACAGCACTTATCACCACCAACAACAACAATGGCTACTGATCATGAATGTTTCTTCATATGTTTGTTACTTTCTGGATGTCTTCCTTGGTGAAGAGTCTGTTCATGTCCTGTGCCCATTTTTCAATTGGGTTGTTAGTATATTTCTTGTAGAGGTGCTATTTTCTATAAATTTTAATATTATTCCCTTGTCTGATATGTCATTGCAAAAAAATATTTCCCAAGCTATGGGCTTCCTTTTTACTCTTTTGGCAAAATCATTAAAAATCAAATCAAAACAAAACAAAACCTTTCATCATTAACAGAGTAAAGATTTACAGGAAAGATCATCACTTTTACATTCAATCCCCACCATGTACCATCAATTAATAGTATATACCTTTATAACTTTTGTTTTATGTATACCCACCGCACTGAAAATACAGGTTTAAATATTCAAAGGGTGCATTTTGCAAGCCAGCCTCCTGCCCGCAGGCACACTACCTTTCTCAGTCCTTGAGCCTATAGTCCTCTTCTGCTCTATCTCTCTATGCTAGTACCTCTGCAACCATCTGTTGCCGCCATTTTCTGGTTAGAGTTCCATGCTTCTCTCATGCTCTGCCCTCTTGATGGTCATAAGGTCCTCTGTTCCTGAAATGACAGATTAACTGCTACCCTCATTTAGTTATACCTCTTCCACATTTATAGTTGTGACAATCACCATTTGTTCTGGTAAGAATTACTCACAACTGAATAATAAAATCCTATTCCCATCATCCCTACCCCCTTTCACCAGATTCATCTGGACAAGAGGAAAACTATTCAGTAGAGATTCTATCTTACCACCACCACCACCCCCAATTCTGACAGTACATTCTTGAAAGCTTGTAAGACAGCCACTTCATGCCTTTTAAGCCTCATTTTTGGTAACCAATGTCTAATTTAAGGGTCTCTGGTAGCGTAGTTGCTACAAATTGGGCTATGAACCACAAGGTCAGCAGTTCAAAATTACCAGCTTGTTCCACTGGAGAAAGATAAGGCTTTCTATAAAGATTTACAGCCTCAGAAACCCTGTACAAGCTCGCTATGAGTTGGAACCGACTCCACAGCACATAACCACCACCACCACCAATGTCTAATTTGCCCATCCCTAGCAACCCTGTGTACTGAGGAGACTGGTTTGATCCTTGATATGAAGAATCCTTCCCTCATCTCATAGTCAATGGGTGTCTATGGAACATGGCTGAACTCAACCCATGTCTTCATTGCTTCATTTCCTCCATTTCCACTCACAATTA
>NW_006408720.1:19025-25931 GCF_000296735.1 Chrysochloris asiatica | reverse complement strand
GTCCCAAGCCTGCCCACCAGTGATGTATCCACCCTGGCTTTGGGGTGCCTCATTGTCTCCCTTCTTCTGTTTGTCTGTGTATTCTTTCGCTATCCCTATCACCGCTGGATCTCCCCTCCTCATGAACCAAACACTCGTGACAACTATGTCGAGGACAGACCCCGGCAGTCAACTACAAGAGTAGTTCCTCTGTGTCTTTGTAGAATTTCTTTGTGATTGTTCTGTCCTTTTTCGAAAGTGGTGTATTAAAATCTTCTACTATTATTATAGAGTTGTCTACTTCTTTCTTCAATTCTGTTAGGGTTTTCTTTATGTATTTTGGAGGGCTCTTTCATTGGGAGCATAGATACTTATTATGTTTATGTCCTCTTGTTCCATTGACCCCTTAATCATGAGACAATGTCTTTTTTTGTCTCTTATACTGTTTTTTTCCTTAAAGTTTATATTATCAGTGATTAGTATTGCTACTCCTGATTGTTTTGATTGCTATTAGCTTGGTATATTTTTTTCTACCCTTTAATTTTTTATTTATTTTTGTCTTTGTGTGTAAGGTGTGTCTCTTATAGACAGCATATTGAAGGATCCTCTTTTCTTATCCATTCTGCCACTCTCTGTCTCTTGTCTAGTGCATTTAATCTATTGACATTCGTGGATGTGAATTAATTGCTGTTATTATGTTGGTTTTTGTTGTATTGCTGGTATCTTTGTTCTGCATTTCTTCCTGTGCTGAGTTCATTTTTTGTGCCTTACCCAAAGCAACAATCCAGATTCCAACATCATTCTTTAAAGAGGTTGGAAAAATTATCACAAACTTTATATGGAGAAGAAAGAGACCTCAGAGAACCAAAGCACTTATTAAGAAGCAGTACAAAGTTGAAGGCCTCTCACTCCGTATCTCAAAAATTACTACACAACCTCAATGGTCAAAACAGCTTGATACTGGTAAAACAAAGGATACATAGATCAGTGGAACAGAATTGAGAATCCAGAAGTAAATCCATCCACAAATAGTCAACTAATTTTTGATTACATGCCAAAACACATTAAATGGGGGGATAGATAGTCTCCTTAACAAATAATGCTGGCAAAACTGGAAATCAATTTGCATAAGAAATAAAGAAGACCTAATAGCTCTGGTAGCATAGTGGTTACGAATCGGGCTGCGAACGTTAAGGTCAGCAGTTCGAAACTACCAGCTGTTTGCAGGAGAAAGATAAGGGTTTCTACTTCCATAAAGATTTACAGCCTTGGAAACCCTGTACAGGATCTCTATGGGTCAGAATCGACTCGACGGCACTTAACAACAACAACATACTTCACACCATGTATAAAAATAAACACCATGGATTAAAAACCTAAATGTAGTGTAAAAATCATCAGTGAAAAACTTGGGACAAACTTAGGGCTCTAATAGATTAATTGGGACTTCCTAAAAATTAGAAATTTATTTGCATCAAAAAATTTCAACAAGTAGAGAGGTGGGGCTTGATGGTGGACTAGGCAGAAAGGTTGTGCTGACCCTGTCAGTAAAAACATGGAAAATCAGGTGAAACCAATTGAGAAGAACTTCATGGAACTCTGAACTTCAGATAAAGTGATAAGTGTTTTGAGTGTTTACCAGAGTAATATTTGGAATAAAATCAAGAATGGAGGTGACTTCTGATTCAAGGTGGCTGGAGTATTCCACAGCAAACATTTTGATTGGGAGTGAGTTGATAGTGGGTCAAAAGAATACTCCCAGTACAGAAACCAGCCAGTGATCTGCAGAAACAGAGATACAAGTGGTTATCTGTTTTTCTTTTTCACATACTTTCTTTTGCTTTTTCTATGCATCTCCATGCTGGTGACAAGAGTAAAGACTTGCATGAGTAGACAAGTATCCACTTGTAAAGGTCTCACCTCTGGTCAACAGTGGGTGAAAGGAACCATAGAGGAAATGAGTATAAAGAGAAAAAAATAATCACACCTTTGTCTCTGTGAGTCATGGGCAGGCTTCAGCAACAGAAGGTATTCCTGTCTCTCAATCTGCACACACCCATTCAAAAAAGCCTGAAAATCTTTGCTTGAGTTTTCATTTACCAGTTTTTAAAAGCCCATCACTATTCATCAAATAAGATGTAGAACATTATCTTTGCAGAGTAAGTTACACTAGTTGAACTTGGTGCATACTCATATTCATTTAAGTCATTGATAAATAACCAACAAGTGAAGATATACAGGGACTTGATTCAGGTAGGAAGTTGTAGCTGTTAGATACCATAGAGTTGAATCCAGTTTATAGTAGTCCTCTGTCTAGCAGAAGAAAACACTGCCTGGCCCTGAACCATCCTCACAATTGTAAAGTTTAGGACCACTGTTGCTACTACTGTGTCAATCTATCTCTTTTTCACTGATCCACCCACTTTTTGAAGCATGATGTCCTTCTCCAGGGTCTAATCCCTCCTGATATGTATAAAATTTAAGAGACAAAATCTGGTTATCCTCTCTTCCAAGGACCATTCTGGCTGTACTTCTTCCAACACATATTTGTTTGTTCTTCTGGCAGTCCTTGGTAGTTTCAACATTCTTAGTCAACACATGATTCAAATGCATCAATTCTTCCATGGTCTTTCTTATTCATTGTCCAATTTTCACATTAATATGACGGTATTGAAAATATCTTGGCTTGCATCAGGGACATTTTAGTCCTCAAACTGACATCTTTTCACTTGAATACTTTAAAAAGAATTTTTTTGCAGCATATTTGACTAGTACAGTATGTCATTTGACTTCTTGACTGCTGCTTCTAGTAGAATTGATTTTGGATTCAAGCAAATCAAAGTCTTTGACAACTTAATTATTTTTATCCATTTATCATGATGTTATTTATTGGTCCAGTTGTGAGGATTTTTGTTGTCTTTATATTGAGATACAATCCATACTGAAGATTGTAGTATCCATACTGAAGCATGTAAGTATTTCTTGAGTTTTTGTTTACCAGTTTTCAAAACCCATCACTATTCACCAAACAAGATGTAGAACATTGTCTTTGCAGACTACATTAAGTCAGTTGAACTTGATGTACATACTCACGTTCATTTAAGTCATTGGTAAATTATCCACAAGAGAAGATACTGGGGGGTGGGGGGAAGCAGACCTGAGTGAGCCAATGGAATCCGAATGTTGGGAGTCTGTCTCAGCTGGTGCATTCTCAGAGGTCTGAAGAAGGGAGTACCTTAACAAGAGCCTGGACATAGTACAGGCAGTTCACCAGAAGCCAACTGAGGAGCTTCTGAATTTCTCAAGTGAATTTACCAGACTTATTAGAGTCTTGGTGTGGCTCTGTGGGTTACTGCGCTGGACTGCAAGGTTGGTTTGAACCACAGGTCGGTAAGTCAAGCTCCCCAAATGCTCCTAAGAAACCCTATACAGTGTCGCTATGGGTCAGAACTGACTCAAAGTCACTTAACAACAACAACATTGTAAGTACACAGACCTTGACCCCCAAGGTCTCAACTAATGCCAGAAAGATTAACATGACTTATTTCCCAAAGCACCCTGGATATTAGAGAGAAACAAAAGAAACTCTAGGTGGCACTCAGCATGAGCCCTTATCAGCTGGTCAATATAGCTTTCAAAGTATTTAACAACCAAGGACACAAGAAGTCTCAGGCTGTTACTGTCTTCTTAGAGACCACTAAAGGTAAGCCTGTGGGGCACCATGGAGGACTCCCAAAAGGAAAAAGAACTTTAGATAAGGAGCAATGTGCTGCTCATTGTAGAAAACCTGAACACTGAAAATGAATGTAGAAATTGCATGGGAGGTTCTAGCAGGAAAAGACCCTTCAACTTGACAGATGGCTGAATAAGCTGTCTTGTCTGAAGAAGACAAAGGGTGTCTCCTTGGGGCTTTTCTCCATGGATGAGTGCTGCTTCATCTCGTGCCTTATTTAAAACCGGCCCCCTCTCATTGCTGGTCAGGAGCATGGTCAACAGAGCCTGAATATCTACCCAATTAAGGTGATGCATAGCAAAAATAGTGGTTATTAAATCTGTCATTTTGACTAAGTTATCTCAACAGGGTCTGAATTTTTCCCATTTAACCGGTCCAAAGTAGAAAAAGGAGTATGTGCCCAGTAATATCTGGCAGGCTGTCCATCCAGATTCAATTCTATGGGTAACTGCTGGAGGGGGTATTGGCTTGCTGCTGTTCCAGGTAGCCCTCCACCAAAATGAGTCACTTGTCAGGACTGAGATGGAAAAGTCACTTCCAAATCACTTTTTTCAGCTACTGAATATGGTGGAACCAGTTCACTAGGTCCAGCTATACTTTCGCCACTAGGTGCTGCTGGTGTATTAGGAACCCATGTGAAGCTAGTGATTAGAAAGGGAACAAAGGACAGTGAGAACTAGATGAGTCTGTCCTCCATTCTCTCCCCCATTCCCCCCTCCCCAAGAGGAATTGCTGAAACTTCAGAAACAATGTATTTTAAATAGAGATGAAATTTCATACATATGTTCTATAGATTTTCCAAAGATGAAATGATAAAGTGCTTGCAAGTAACCTTCCTTGTTTTTAAGGTTGTTGTTGTTGTTATGTGCCGTGGAGTCGGTTCCGACTCATAGCAACCCTGCACAGGGTTTCCAAGGCTGTTAATCTTTACGGGAGCAGAACACCTCATCTTTCTCCTGTGGAGCAGCTGGTAGTTTCAAACTGCTGACCTTGCGGTTCACAGCCCGATTCGTAGCCACTACGCTACCAGAGCAAATTTTTGATAAGTGGCATAAAGTCAATTCTGACCCATAGTGACTCTGTATAGGGTTTCCAAGGAGCTGCTGGTCAGTTTGAACTTCCAACCTGGGAGTTCAAATCCACTTTGCAGTCCATCGCATAAACCCTCAATGCCACACCAGTACTCCTAGTATAAAAAATACTCATTCTATTTTCCTGATCTTTGACAGAATAAATCAAGCCATAAGATGGTCTAAAAATTCAAAGATCCATTCAAAGGTCATTTCCCCCCATCATCTAGAATGTACATGGACCAAACTGTATTACAGTAAACCACTAGTGTTTTTTAACTCATATGGGCATATCCATAAACAGACCAGACACAGACAGGATTCATCCTAATGAATGGAAGCTCTCACTCCCATCTTTACAGTGGTTAACCAAGTATAGGCAGAAACAGATACAAAAGGGTACAGGCAACAATCCTGTGGCCAAACACCAAACAGAAGATTCACTTGAGTCTTTTTACCAGGTGCACAGTTACAAGATAAAATGTATGGATTTATTAGAAAGTGATAGAGACAGGAGATGCCAAGGTCCTGAGCTCCGATAGGTCTAGGCAGCACTACTTGTGATGTCTGGAGTGTGTGTGCCCCCAGGGTATATGTCCAGTGGCCCATGGAGTTCTCAAACCAAATAAGAAGGACAAACATCTTTACTTACCAAGAGAGACCAAGGAGGCCCTGTGTTGGGTGCCAAAAATGTTACCTGACAAAAGTCCAACTGCCAGTTGCTGTATTCAAAAACAGAGACAGGATGAGACTCAACAGACATTTTATTGACAGATCTGGAAGGCAAGAAGAATGCTTTGCCAAAGGCTGCCTTGCTTTCCCCCATTTGCTTGGAGTTTTTATTCCCTCCAGGATATGAACCCATTTGTTTTTGTCACATTTCTTTCTCAGAGCTTAATGCCCCCTCCCATCCAGGAGAGCAATCTGCACTCCACCTGCTCAAGGTCTCCCTTCAGACAAGGGTTCCACTTCAAAGGCCGATGTTATTGAAGACACCCTAGGCACCTGATACTTTCTTTCTCTGGTTTCCCTCCTCCCAACTTGCCACTTTCTTATGAGTTTTAATCAACAATGCACCACT
Source organism: Chrysochloris asiatica (assembly GCF_000296735.1). NCBI lineage: Eukaryota > Metazoa > Chordata > Mammalia > Afrosoricida > Chrysochloridae > Chrysochloris > Chrysochloris asiatica. The sequence continues at coordinate 20,068 of NW_006408720.1, read as the reverse complement.
AAGTTCTTCAACTACACATCCTGGGAGCACGTACACAAGGGAGAAGTTAGGGCACTAATGTTTAGGAACAATGGTTAAAAAGAGTTGAAACTTATATAACTAAAACCTATTAAAATTCTTGTCTCCCTAATCCCTCTTGTTGACATGCCCAGAGCATATACGATGAAGTCTTGCTATCCTCACTTCTAAGTAGGATTCTGGCTGTGCTTCTTCCAACATAGATTTGTTTGTTCTTCTTGCAGTTTATAGTACATTGAATATTGTTCACAAACACCCTAATTCATAGCATCAATTCTTTGGTCTTCCTTATTCATTTTCATGTTTTCACATGAATACAAAGTGAATGAAAATACCATGGCTTGTGTCAGACACACCATAGTCTTGAAACTGACAATGTTTGCTTTTTACACTTTAAAGAAAGCTTTTGCAGTACATTTGCCCAATGCAATATATTGACTTTCATTGGCATTGATTGTAGATCCAAGTAAAATGAAATCCTTGACAACTAGGATCTTTTCTCTGTTTATTGTAATAATGCTTAATGGCTCAGTTGTATGGATTTTTAAAATTTGTATATTTAGTTATAATCCATATTGAAGGCTTAAGCCTTTGATCTTCATCAATATGTGCTTCAAGTTCTCACTTTCAGCAGGCAAGGTTGTGTCATCTGAATATTGCAGGATGTTGATGAATCTTCCTTCATATTCAAGAAGAATAATGCCATATTCTTCTTCACATAATCCAGTCGCTCAGGTTATTTGCTCACCACACAGATTGAAGAAATTATGAAAGTATACAACCCTGATGCATACCTTTTCTGATTTTGTACTAGGCAATATCCTTTCATTGTGTTCGTATAACTGCTTTTTGGTTTATGTGAAGGTCCTGTATGAACACAATGAAATGTTCTGGGATTTTCTTTTTTCTTTTTTTTTTATGTTTTATTGTGCATTATATGATAGTTTACATGGAAGAACTTTAGTTTTACATTCATTCCATTGTATATCATCTCACTGCCATGGTTCCAATCCCCTCCATGCATC
>NW_006408720.1:13882-15010 GCF_000296735.1 Chrysochloris asiatica | reverse complement strand
AGACCATCTCAGAACAGATTTGATGTATCAAACACTCATGACTGAAGAACAAAAGAGTTGTATTGCATCAAGAAAATTATATACAAAGAAAGCAAAAGGTTATTAAAATGACAGGAAATAAAAGACCAAAGTAGATATCAGAAGATACTCTGAAACTTGCTCTCACACATAAACTAAAGCAATTGGAGGAAATGATGAAGTAAAATAGCTAAACAGAAATTTTCAAAGGGCAAATCGAGAAGGCACAGTCAAATATTAGTATTAGATGTGCAAAACCTGGAGTTAGAAAACCGAAGGGGATGAAAACACTCAGTATTTCTTAAGCTGAGAGAACTGAAGGCAAAATTCAAGCCTCAGGTTTCAATATGGAAAGATTCTATGAGCAAAATGCTGAATGATGGTGGGAACATCAATAAAAGATGGGATGAATACACAGAGTCACTGAACCAAATATATGTATGTATATATATGATCAAGAACTAGTACTTGGTTGTTACTGAAGTTGTCCAAGCTGACTGAAGGCACTGTGAAAAACAAGGTTCCAGGATTTGACAGAATACAAACTTAATCAGTTTGAACAAACTGATGCAGCACTGGAGGCAGTCATTTGTCTAAACCAAGAAATTTGGAAGACAGCTACCTAGCTAACCAATTGGAAGAGATTCATATTTGGGTCCATTTCAAATAACTACAACCCAGGAGAAATCACCTAACAATACCATTAATATCACATGAAAGTAAAATTTTGCTGAAGATAATTTAAAAATGATTGAAGCACTACATTGTCATGGAGCTACAAAAGTTCAAGGTGGATTCAGAAAAGGATATGGAATGATGGATATCATTACTGATATCAGATGAATATTGGCTTAAAGCAGATAGTACCAGAAAGATGTTTACTTGTATTTTATTAACTATACAAAGTCATTTGACTGTGTGGATCATAAGCTATGGATAGCAATGGTTATTCCAAAACACGTGCTCATGAGGAACCTGCACATAGACCAAGAAGCAGTTGTTTGAACAAAGCCCAAGGACACTGAATTGTTTCAAAGCAGGAAAGGTTTGTGCCAAGATTGTATCCTTCCTTTCACCATATTTATTTAATCTGTCTATTGAGCAAATAAT
>NW_006408720.1:10348-12012 GCF_000296735.1 Chrysochloris asiatica | reverse complement strand
AATTTGTCTAGAGAATATTTCAATAAAAAAAGTTGAGGCTTGAATTTTTTCTTCAATTCCCCCAGCTTGAGAAATGCTGAGCATGTTCTTCCTTTTTTGGTTTTCTAATTCCAGATCTTTGCACATTTTGTTGTAATATTTGGTTTTATCTTCTTGAGTTGATCTTTGAAATTTTCTGTTCAGCTCTTGGACCTCCTCATCTCTTCCATTTGCTTTAGCATTTAAAAAATGTTAAAGAGCAAAGATGTCAGTTTGAGAACTCTGGTGCACCTGATCAAAACCATTGTATTTTCAACTGCCTCAGATGTATATGAAAGTTGGACAGTGAATAAAGAATATAGTAGAATAATTGATGCATTTGAATTACAAGGTATTGACAAAGAATATGAAAGTACCATAGACTTCCAGAAGAACAAACAAATCTGTGCTAGAATAAGTACATCCAAAATTCTCCTCAGAAGTAAGGATGGTCAGACATCATCTCTCCTACTTTGGACATATTGTTAGAAGGGACCAATCCCTAGGAAAGGACATCATGCTTGGCAAAGTAGAGGATCATTGAAAAAGAGGATTACCCTCAACAAGATGGACTGACACAGTAGCAGTAACAATGGACTCACAAATAACATTTATGAGGATGGTACAGGACCAGACAGTGTTTTGTTCTGTTATGCGTAGGATCACTATGAGCCAGAACTGACTCTATGGTATCTAACAACAACAACAACAATGAATTGGAATCATACTCGATGGTAGTAGATTTCATTTTTGGTTTATTTAAGATTATATAAATTGTAAACTTAAAAGGCTTTCATGTCACATCCCTACTAATTTATTGTTTAGAAGATTGTTTATACTATTTCGCAAGTTGTTCTCATGATGTTATTTATATATTCAGTTGTTAAGATGTTTGTTTTGTTTGTTTTCTTTATACTGAAGTACGATCCGTACTGAAGACAATCATCTTTGATCTTGATCAGTATTTCTAATCCTCTTACCTTTCAGCAAGCAAGATGGTCTCATCTGCATGTTGAAGGTTGTTGCTGAGTCTTCCCCCAATCTTGTTGCTCCATTCTTCATTTTTTCCAGCCTACACTATCTTTTTGCGCATTGCTGTTGTTAGGTGCCATCGACTTGGTACTGACTCATAGTGACCCTATGCACAACAGAAAGAAACACTGCCCTGTCCTGGCCCAACCTCACAATTGTTGTCACGCTTGAGCCCGTTGATGCTGCCACTTAGAAGACTTCAATATTACAAGCAAAGGCTTGAATTTTTCTGTTCTTTCAGTTTGAGAAATGTCTATATGTTCTTCTGTTTTGGTTTTCTAAATGTAGGTCTTTGCATATTTAACTATAATACTTTGCTTTGTCTTTGTTTTTGTTTTTGTTTTTTTTATGAAGATGGGTTTAACAGGGCAATGAACAGGGTACAATTCAGGAGCAGAAGCTACTCAGGAAGCAGCAGTTTTCCAATAAGAAATATCTCTTCTCTGCCATACTGCAGGCATACCTTATTCTTGTCTTTGGCCTCCCAGCCATGTGACCCCCTTTGCCTCTGATCTCCTTGGGCAAGTGCTACAAAACTCCTTTAGCCAGTCTGTGAATGCCCAAAGGGCACATTCTGCAATTCAGCCTCCTGCTATAAGAACTCAGCTTTATTA
>NW_006408720.1:0-9034 GCF_000296735.1 Chrysochloris asiatica | reverse complement strand
GAGTTCTGATCTTCAAGCCATCAAAGATAGCTCAAATGGGTACTATCTGCAAGCTTGGACATTCTTGAATGCCTCCCCACAGTTTCTATCGGCTGTACTCTTCACTCTCAGCTCTAGCACTCCATGGCTAGGTCTTTGTCCATGGGCTCAGGCGTTCCCAAGTCTCACCACACATTGGACCAGCCCTTCATCATCTCTCTTTCATAACAAGGTTTGTGGGAGTCTGTGGAACATAGTCAAACTCAGCCCATATCTTCATTGCTGCCTTTGAAAATTTTTGTCACTCAATTTCCTTTAACTCCTTTAAATTAATGCAGCTTAGTTGAATTATGGATTCCTATTATTTGACATGCCTGTAAGTTCTCTGCTGGCAGCTTATCAAGTTGAGCTTGTTTCCATAATAATTGGGCAGTCTTCTAAAATTTAACCTTATGGAGTTGAACCGTGCATATTGAAACTCAGGGGTTTCAAGAAATTATATTAGATATTATGTCATCTAATGGTTTTTATTTTAGCTGTTGCTTGAACAACTCCATTTTACAACATAAATATTGGCCTTAGTGTGATCCTGCTCAACCAGAATCAGGGATATTGGCTTAATTTGATCTTTAAACTCTATGCCCACCCAGGGGCACAATGCCCATGACATAAAGAATGGTCAGGCCTGCCATGTTGGCATTGTTAGTGAGCACAGATTTCAGTGCCAACTGGATTTTGATGTGGATTTGCTTTCCTTGCCTTTCCAATGGCATTGGTCTTGAAGGTGGTCACCTGGGTGACTTGAATAATGTTGTCAATTACAAGTTAATTCTGATATTGAGGGTTATGAAATACACCTATTTTTTTCTTGCCTTAATTTGTTAGTGTTGTTGTCTCCATCTGTTTCATCTAGAGCTTAGTTAGCATCTCAGGTCTCTCTAATGGAGTCTCAGAGATTACCTCTTGCTCCTTTTCCAACTCCTGAAAAAATATGCTTCACATCTATGCTACTGTTGAATCCTTGACAATTTCTGATTCACCACAAAACACTTTCTTTAACTCAAATTTTCCTCCTCACTGTTAACATTGGAATGACTCAAGCTTTATACCTCTTTCAGATCTCCAGTTTGTCAATAAATCAATGTAGAGTCATCAAGGAAATTTTTCAGATGTTCAGTTGCTGTCATCTTGTCCATGTCCTATCACCTGTAGGTCAAATCTCCTGTCCCCACTGTGGTCTCTGAGAAATCCAGCATCTTTTTCACTGTCTTATCTACCTATAGTTTCAGCTCCTCTATTTCCCTGTTAGATAGGCCCACCCTGACAAAGGGAGAGGGATGCTTCAAATGGCACTCAACAACTGCAACTAACAAGTTTTGAAGCCTGTGATAAAACTGGAGCATTACCCAGGGTTTGGAAAGAAGCTGGTCAATACCATATGGCCTGCTGCCAGTGCCACCACTGTCACTGACACACTCTTTTTACTCCAATGTGTTTAAATCTTCTGACTCCTTAAATATTGCTTGAATATATCTTGAATCTCAACTTCTCTTCTTGACAAAGACAAGGAATGATAGATATTGTTATTGTCATTTATAAGCTTTAGATTATTAATTGAATGGTTGAAGTCACAGAATTGGTACTTGTCATAAATTGCTTTGATAAACTCAATGATTTACTGTCTTTCTCTGTTCTCAGTGCACCCATGATGCCTTTTTCTATACTAAGGAGTTGAAAACTTATAGTTTTTTCTGATAATCCTAAATATGATCATGTATTCCAGTTCATCAAAAAAGGTGAATTTAAAAAAGGTTAATGCCAGCTATTTTACTGATAAAGAATGAGTACTCATAATCTGAATCCCAAAGTAAAATAGACTGAACTGGGATTTCCGTAGCAAAAAAATCTACTTGTGTACATACGGGGTTGAACTCTGCCCTTCTAGAAAAGACAAGTCACTGTCTAAGGAAATATTTGCTATGCCTATAACAAAATAAAAGGATATCTGACATCATCATAGGAGACCCACTGGTCTGCTAATTGCAAAGTCATCTTTAGGAAATAGATAAGGATTTTGGATCCCATAAATATTTACAGCCTTGGAAACCCTATAGTGTTGTTCATAAGTCCCTTCCAGTCGATTGTGAGTTGGAATCAACTTTACTATTCACAGCAGCAGCAGCAGCATAGTATAGAAATAGAAAATCAATATGCAGAACATTTGATTAGGTTCTACTCAATACAAAAAAATAATAAATTAATCCAACAAAAAGGACAAAAGACTGTCACAAGAAAACTCAGGACACAGTGAATAAAAATACTAATGAAAATATGGTAGTCAAGGAAAAGTAATTAACTATGAAATGAAATACCAATGTGATAACATGTCACAGTCAAGACTCAGGCAAAAATTAAGACTGACAATAAAAATTGTTTTACATGCTGCATTGAAGAGTAAATTTGTCCATGTTGTTGTTGTGTGCCGTCGAGTCGGTTCCGACTCATAGCGACCCTGTACAGGGTTTCCGAGGCTGTAAATCTTTGTGGGAGCAGAAAGCCTCATCTTTCTCCCACGGAACAGCTGGTAGTTTCGAAATGCTGACCTTGAGGTTCACAGCCCGATTCGTAATCACGACACTACCAGAGCTCCTTAAATTTGTCCATAGATTTGTAAAAAATTTGGCTAACTCCACTTAAATGTAAGAGGTTTATACTTTCTGATTTGCCTTGTAAAAATAAATAAAAGAAAGCTTGATTTCAATATAGAGATCTTTGCAAGAATTTTAATCACAGTGCTGATAGTTTTAGAAAAAAAACAAAAGGAAAAAACTCAGAAAGGATAACAACTAAAATGTCTGTCAACACATAATGTAATTAATAATTTGTCTTACATTTATGGATGTATTTTACATATATGGCATTGAATAAAAACAACATTCTTAAGAAAAATGGATATGTTATTCCAGATTTCATATACTAGTATCTAGGGATATATGTAGTATTTTGATTATAGTTATGAATACTAAGTATTACAAGTGTTTAACAAAAGGAACAAAAAAGGGATGTTATTGGATAAGGACACACAAGGATATCAAAACAACAAAAATAAATGTTAGAGAAAAATGTAAATAAATCGATTATTCATGAATTATTAATGGAAGCTTAAGTGGCATAGCAAAGTAGATTGATATTTCCTCAACAAGTTAAATATAAAATTATCATATAACTCAACAACTCATATTCTGTTGGTATGGGTTGAGTTCTGTTCCCCCAAAATATTGTTCATTTAGCTAGGTCTTGATTCTCAGTATTCTATAATATTCTCCATTTAGTCATCTCCAATTATTCTGTGTACTGTAAATCCTAACCTCTATAATGTAAATGAGGCAGGATTCATAGCAGTTATATTAGTGAGACCTGACACTAACTACAGGATTAAGTTGTATTTTTTTTCTACCTATAGAAATAAGAGATTAGACAAGTGATCAGAGATCATCACGAAAAAGAGCCAGCAGTGAACAGTATCCTTTGGACTCAGAGTTCCTTCATTGAGAAACTCCTGGAAAAAATGTAATCTGTTAAACCCTGAAATGGAATTGGGCTCTTTTTGGTGAAAGACTCCAAACAGAAGATGGATGTAAATATGCGCATCCTTTCCTGAATTGTCACTTTCTGACTGCTTCTTTAAATTGCTTTGGATCAATTTTAAAATTATCATACTATTTATATTGCATACTCATATTAACATAATGATATAGAAGATAATTGTTATGTAATACTTATATGATTGTTCTCAACATTTGAGAAACTATGTATCTACTTATAACTGAGTAGACAAACCCATACATGGATATGAAGATAAACATATCGTTAGTTAAAATGTGATGAATGATGGAATAATTTTCTATAAACGGCTCATGGAAATCCCACTGATAGATGATTGGCAGCTACATTACACTATTGTTTTTCATATAATTTATTTTGGAATTTTCCCAATATAGTTATTACTATATTAAGTCATAAACAGCTTTCTGATAGCTCATTTAAGTAATTACCATAATTTGCTCAACTGTCTACCTGAAGATAACCTATAAGTATCTTTTTCTAGTGAATAAGAATAAAATGGTAATTTTGCAATTCCAAACAGGTATAATTTCTTGTTAGTGGTACAAAGAAAGAACCCAGTTTATAATTTAAAAAGTATAACCTGATTGCTTCCAAAATGTTATACCATATCTCTCTCCTACTAACAAGAGTGTCTTTGGCCACATCTCTTGGTACCCACAGTACCAACTTCAGTGCCAACTTCAGTCCCCTAGATTTGTTGTTGTTGTTGTTAATTGCTATGGCATCAAATTCAACTTATAGTGTCCATGTATAGGGTTTCCAATGGATGACTGGTGGATTTGAAAAGTAGACATTAAAATTGAAAGGGCAACCACAAGGTCAACAGTCCAGTACTTATCCTGAAGCAGATTTGCCTAATTGTTTAATTTCTTCACTGCTGTATCCACAGTGTTGATCATAGATACGAGCAAAATGAAGTCTTCGTGAACCTGAATCTTTCTATACTTATCCTGGTGTTATTTATTGATCCAGTTGTAAGAATTTTTGTTTTCTTTACATTCAGATACAGTTTATACTGAAGACTGTAGTATTTGATCTTCATCAGGAACTATTTTAAGTCCTCTTTGCTTCTAGAAGCATAGAATAAAGTAAGGTTGTACTATCTGCAGATCATAGGATATTAATGAGACTATCTCCAGTACTGATGCCATGTTCTTCTTCATATAATCCATCTTTTTGGATTATTTGTTCAGCATGCATATTGAATAAGTATGGTGAAAGGATACAACTCTGGTGCAGACCTTTCCTGGTACACTCAGCATATTCATGTTCTTTTCAATTAACTGCCTCTAGTTCTGTGAACAGGTTTCTCATGAGCACAATGAACTGTTCTGAAATAGCCATTCTTTGCAATGTTTTCCATAGTTTGTGATGATCCATGTAGTCTAAAGCCTCTGTATAATCAATAGAGCCCAAATAAACATCTTTCTGGTATTCTCTGCTTTCAGACAAGATCCATCTAACATCAGCAATGATAGTCATAGTTTCACATTGTCTTTTGAATCTGGTTTAAATATCTGGCAGTTACCTGTAAATGTACTGTTAAAACCATTTTGAATTTTTCACAGCTAAATTTTACTTGCATGTAATATTAATGATATATAATCCAATCATTTCTGAGTTCTGCTTGGTCATTTCCCTTGGATTTGGCACAAAAATGAATCTGTCAAAATCTATCTTCCAAATTTATGGGCCCAGACAAGAGAGTGCTTATAATGCTGCATCAGTCTGTTGAAACATTTTAATTTGTATTCTCTCAATTCCTGGAGCCTTGCTTTTTGCCAGTGCTTTCAGCACAACTTGAATTTCGTCCTTCAGTACCATCGATTCTTGATGGTATGCTGCCTCTTGACATGGTTGAAACTTGACCATTTCTTTTTAATAGAGTGGCTCTGTGTATTCCTTCCATGTTCTTTTGATGCTTTCTGCATCATTCAATATTTGCTCATAGAATCATTCAATATTATAAATCAAGGCTTGATTTTTTTTTTCCCCCTGTAGTTCTTTAAGCTTTAAAATTTCTGAATGTGTTTTTCCCTTTTGATATTTTTCACTCTAGGCATTTACACATTTTACTATAATACTTAACTTTGTCATCTCGATCTGCCTTTTGAAATTTTCTGTTCAGCCATTTTCTCTAGTTGCTTTAGATTTTCTGTGTTCAAGTGTAAATTTCAGAGTCTCTTATGATATTCATTTTTATCTGTTCTTTCTTTCCTATCTTTAATGATCTTTTTCTTTATTTCAGTATGATGATCTTGTGTCATCCCACAACTCTTCTGGCCTTTGGTCATTAGTGTCTACTCTGTGTAATTGTTCTTGAGATAATATTTAAATTCAGGTAGGATATATTCAAGGTCATATTTGACTCTCATGGACTTGTTTTTAATTTTTTTCATCTCCAGCTTTAAGTTGCACATGGGCAATAGATGGTTTGTGTCAGAGTCTACCCTCACTCTTGTTTTGTCTGATGATACAAAGTGTATCCATTTTCTCGTCCCACATATGTTGTCAGTTTGATCCCTGTATATTTTATCTGGTGAGATCCATGTGTATTTGTTGTTAAGTGCTGTTGAGTCAGTTCTGACTCCTACCAACTTTGTATAGTGTTTCTGACACTGAATCTTTGCGGGAGCAGAAAGCCTCATCTTTCTTTTGAGTAGTGGTTGGTGAACTCAAAACCACAGACTTTGTATGGTTCACAGTCAAGTGCTTATTGTACAAAGGCACCACAGTTCATGTATATAGTAGCCTATATATTGTTTAAAATATATATTTGCATTGAATAAATCACTGGTCTTGCAAAATTCTATTATTCAATCTTCACTATCATTTCTATCACCGTGGCCATAAATTACCAATAGTTATCAATGCATCTTGATTTCATGTTTCATCAATTTCAGTCTGAAGAAGTTGGTAGAATTCTTCAATTTCATCATCACTGACTGTATTGGCTGGTGCATAAATTTGGTATTAACTAGTCTTCCTTGTAGGTGTATGGATATTATTCAATCACAGACAGCATTGTACTTCAAGATAAATCTTGAAGTGCTGCTTTTGATGATGAATGTGATGCCATTCCTCTTGAATTTGTTGTTCCTGGCATAGTAAACCATATGATCTTCCAATTCAAAATTGCCGATGCCAGTTCATTTCAGCTCATTAATGCCTAAAATATCAATCTTTATGTATTCCATTTCATTATTGATAACTTCCAATTTTCCCAGATCTATACTTTGTGCTCTAATACATCGGATATATTGTCAGGAGGGACCAGTTGCTGGAGAAGGATATCATGTTTGGTAGGGTGGAGGGTCAGAGAAAAAGAGGAAGACCCCCAGAGAGATGGATTGGCCAAGTGGCAGTATCGATGGACTCAAGCATGGCAACAGTAGTGCGATTGGCCCAGGATCGGGGAGCGTTTCGTTCTGCTGTGCATAAGATAAGGTCGCTATGGGTCAGTACTGACTCAATGGCACCTAACAACAACAACATACTTTGTGCATTCTATGCTCTAATTATTAATGAATGTTTAAAGCTAACTCAAAATGTCTAATTCCAATCAATTCATCTCAATAATGCCTACGATATCAATCTATGTTTATTGACTCATTAATTGTCATAGTTTTAGTACTTCAATATTTTTGGGTTATAAATTATTGTTTCCTTTGTCTCTATGTTTCAGAACTCTATATATGTTTAATCGTAATGTGAAATGGAAACAATTACATAATGTTGCAAATGTTTTGACACTACAAATTTAGAGCTCTGGTAGCGTAGTGGTTACAAATTGGGCTGTGAACCTTAGGGTCAGCAATTTGAAACTACCAGCTGTTCCGCAGGAGAAAGATGAGGCTTTCTGCTCCCATAAAGATTTACAGCTTCAGAAACTTGTACAGGCTTGCTATGACTCAGCACCAACTCCATGGCACATAACAATAATTTTGTTCATAATTTTATTATTAATGTGTGAATTTAGAATTACAGGAATGTATATAAATTTTCTTCCTTATTCAAAAAATAAATATACATTATGAATCTCCCCAAATACTTTTATTATTTTTCAATGCTTCAAATGTAATCTGGAATTTAACTTTATGTATGAGGAAAGCACAGTATTCAAAATTCATAGTTGTTCCGTAGTGTTCTCATAGTGATTACACATTCTAATTACTTGAAGTGTTTAACACAGTCAGCTTATTAAAAACAAAAGAAGAAACAAAAATGACACATAAAGATTTAGAAATATTTTACCATTATTAGCCTCAGTTATGTTGTAATTGTTAGGTGCAGTTGAGACAATTCCAACTCATGGTGACCTTAAGTACAACTGAATTAATTTGACCCATTTCTGCATAATCATCACAAGCATTGCTAAGTTTAACCTCACTATTGCAGGCACTGTGTCAGTCTACCCTGATGATTGTCTTCATTTTCATTGCTTACTTCTACTTCAGTAAGCATGATATGCTACGCCAGGGACTGGTCCCTTATGAGAACATACCCAAATTATGTGGGATGAAATCTAAATCTAACTACATTCCCTTCTAAAGAGTATTCTGGCTGTACTTCTTCAAAGACAGATATGTTCATTATTCTAGAAGTTTATAGTATGTTCATCATTCTTTGCCAAAATCATAATTCAAATGCATGTTATTCTATTAAATGCCTTATGTATTGTTGAGCTTTCATATGCATATGAGGCGATTGGAATTAAAGATAATACCATGGCATGTGTCAGGCTAACTTTAATCCTCACAGACACATCTTTACACTTTAACACTTGCAACTGGTCTTTTGAAACAGTTCTGCACAATGCAATATACATGATCAAGAGCCAATTATACTGAAATAAGAAGTCCAAGGTGGACTGAAGGCATTGTCAAGAGCAAGGCTCCAATTATTGAAGGAATACAAATCGATATCTTTCAATATGCAGCACCGGAAGCACTGCCTCATGTATGCCAAAAAATTTGGAAGACAGCTATGTGGACAACTGATTGGAAGAGATCCATATTTGTGCTCATTGCAAAGAGAGGTGACCCAGTGACAGAAATTATCAAACAATATCATTAATATCACACACAAACAAAAGTTTGCTAAAGATAATTCCAAAACAGCTGCAACACTACATTGACAAGGAACTGCCAGAGGTTAAAGCTGAATTCAGAAGAAGTGGAATCAGGGATGTCATGCTGATGTCAGATGGGTCTTTGCTGAAAGCAGAGAATACTGGAAAGATGATTACCTGTGCTTTATTGATTATGAACAGACTTTTGAATGTGTGGATCATGACAATCTATGAACAACACTTCAGAGAATGAATATTCTGGAACTGTTAGTTGTGCACATGAGGAACCTGTACCTAGAGAAAGAAGCAATTATTGAAACAGAACGAGGGGACACTGAATTGTTTAAAATCAGGAAA
>NW_006408719.1:5888317-5903822 GCF_000296735.1 Chrysochloris asiatica | reverse complement strand
TATGTGGGCAATCCGTGAGTGCACCCCCTCCCAGCACCAAAAGAAAAAAGAAAAAGAAAATACAACTAGTTCGGAATGACCCAAGGTCGGCAAGGCACCCTAGATGTTCCTGCGGCGTGTCTCCGTGACTTGACGACTCTTAGGCCCCTATTCAGTCCAGCAACTCTGTCTCTCCCAGGCTGTGGGCCCAGATCACCTAGCCTGGCCCAAGGGTACACACCCTTCTGCCTCTGCTCCAAGTTCCACTGCCTACAAGTCTCCCAGCCTCTAGAACCCTCCTATTGCTGTGGATCTGAATCAGGGAACTCTGTCTTGGCTCTTTTGTGCTTTGGATTCTGAGCCTCTGGCTACCTTCACCCTAGCCGCCAGGGATTCCTGCCCTCTGCGCTTCTTCAGTTAATCTAAAATGTAATTACTCTTCTTTTGGCTCCCTCTTGGTTTTGCCACTTATTGAAATGCTGTGGGGTGGGTTCTGACCCACAACTAGTTAGTATATGGATTCCTGTAGGAGCTGCAGCCCACAGTTCCTGCAAATCTTCAGTTTGTGGTCTGGCAGATTAAGCCACAGCAGGGGTGTTTTGTCATTGGAATTGAGTTAGTATTTAGTTTCGGGCAGGTCCCTGAGACTGGGTGGGGAGGTGACCTAGGCTGAAGAGGTGGGGGATGGGCTTCATGCTTGCAGGCAGACAGGGTCTGTCTTTAATGACGTGCCAAATGCCTCTTTGTCCCCCTGTGTCTTGGGCCCCCCAATTTTCCTTATATCTTCATCGGTAATGCCTAATGTGACTATGAGGACCCCCCCAGGGATGAACTATGTAGGTTCCTGAGGGGTCACTGGTTCTCTGCGAGCGTGCTCCTTCTGAGAGTGTCTGTTCAGGGCCTGCTAGGTTCCGCAGTGGGCGGCGCCCTCAGCCCGGTAAGAGCCGGGAGCAGGCGGGTGGGGGTTAAAAATGCTCGTAACTTCTCAGTTGTTCTTTTAAAAAAAACAACTTCATAGAGTTGCCGCCTAATGTTTTATGTTTGCCCAAAAGATGTCTGTCTACCAGGCTGGGGTCCCTATTGTGACCCTGTCCCGTATTTCTCCCGAGCTCACGTACCTGTCCCACTGGTCAGGGGAGTGCTGCTGCCGGAAGCTCCTTGGCTGACTTTTGAACTTTGGTTTTCCATGCATTATAATATAAAACAGTCACTGGAGGGATAGTGAAAGGAATAGCCAGAAATATCACCATAGAAAGCTTGTAAGTCTGTCTTCTGCCTATAACTAATTGGAATACCTAAAATGGGGCTACAGTGTATCTAGTGAAGGCGGTCTCAAGAGGAGCCTCTGCATTGCATAACACTATAAAAGGAAGCCTGAACCACATCCAGACCATCAGAGAAGGGAAACTTTCCTCTTGAAGGGACAAGCAGACCAGCCTGGAGCAGTCAGAAAACCAGAAGACACTTCTTGAAAGAAGGACCTACAGGAAAAATCCAAAACAACAAAGGCTGTCTAATTGCTACCACAAGAACAAGCAAGCTGTCTCCCCAGGAGATATCAAGGAAAGCAATCGGGTCCTCTCAGTGCAGATCCTCCTCCAAAACTAAGATGCAATGGGAAAACGCGTTCTGATTGGCGACCACACACGTCACCCATAAAGAGAAGTGACTGAAGAACATCGAAGAAGCAGCAAGCTAAGCCCTGCATCGTTCAACAGACTATGGTGAGCCCAGGTAGAGACCTGGTCAGCCAGCAGTGAGGCAAGACCTGGGGACTCATGGGCTCACAGTCAGCGAAACAACCACAGAGGACTAGAGAGGAGACCGAAGTGACCAACTGATAAGAAGAGGGTGGACAGACACAGGAACACCCACACCTGCAGATGATACCCAATTGCCATGGCTCCAATGATGGGACGAACAAAGTTCAACCCAAAGAAGAAAGAAGAGGGGGAGAAAAAAAGCATCATCTGATACAGGCTGATAAACTGGCCATCCATCTATAAATGCAGTAGCTCAAAAGAGGAAACAAATCCCTGCTCCAAGAATTATTCCCACCCCCTCCACACAAAGAGTAGATAGAGATGGGCAACTTGAACATTGACTAACCAAAAATGGGAGAAGGGATACAAAGGTAAGAAGTGACTGGCTTACAAGCTTTCAAGAGGGAACCTAGATCCACAGGGCAGGGAGGATGGTGGAGTCTCCAGTGAGTAGTGTCCGACCTGTCTGGGAGGGGCAGATGAAAAGAAATGTGGATGGGTCCCTTGGGATGCAAGGGTGAATGATTGTCACCAGGACTGATTGTGAGGATTGGTAATGTAAAGGTGGACATTTTATAGCAAGGAGGGGAGTGATTAACCTTTCAGTCTAGGATCGCAGGGCCTTGGGACCATCAATGGAGAAGGGCGGAGAGTGGGAACCCACCCAGAGGAACAATGAGGACAAAGACTGAGACAGAGAGGATGACATGAAGAGAGAGGATGACATGAAGAGATGGAGTGTCTGGGGACTAGGGATCCAGAGAGGGAGAAGTGCTGTGTGCCGGGGACCGTGAGGGGAGGGTGGGCGGAATTGTAGGGTATACCCTTCTGTTGGGCGATGATGCATGGACGGGATGGTAACTATGGCAATGAGACGATGTATGATGGAATGATTGTAAAACTAATGTTCCCCCATGTAGACAATCACACAATACACAATAAAACATTAAAAAAAAAGAATCAAGCATTAAAGACAAGCTCAAAACTAAAAAAAAAAAAAAAAAATCCTCCTAATAGCAATCCTAATACTTGATACATATATAGCTATAGATAAATAGATATAGATATTGATATTGACATATTCTAAAGCAATAAGAGCCATGACATCCTTGTTTATCACAGCACTATTAATGATAGCAAAACATAGAAACAACCTAAATGTCTATCAAAAACAGCTGAATTTGTCATCAAACTATGGAACATACACACAATGGACTAATAAGCAACTTTGAAGAATGATGATGAATCTACAGAACACCTCACAACCTGTGTGAACCTGGAACACATTATACTGAGTGAAATTAGTCAATTAAAAATATAAATATTATATAAAATAATTACTATAAAAATTCAATGAAATGTTTTCACAACAAATGAAATATTTGATGATTATCAGGTGTGTGAGAGGATGAGCGAATAAGTTACTAACCATAAAGTACACATTGATGCAATTGTTTATGTTGTATAATGTAAGGCACTGGAAAAAAGCCCAACAATGTTTCCTAATTTGTCCATATGAATTTGATTTCAACATAAAGAAATCATTATTTTGGTTACGCTATGCTTTATCTTCTTAAAATTTAACTTCTGCTCTGAATATCCACACAATCAGGGTTGGCAGATAGAGTGTTAGATGGCTATTATTTGTCACTAAATTCATAAGTGTGATTTATCATTATTATATTATCTTACCTTCACTGTCTTCTTAACAAGTAATTAAAGGTCAGATTAAGAGTGTAGTTGAAGAGATGGGTCTAGGTCTTAAGCATGGGATATTTCTAGGAAGGACACTTATGTGTTAAGAATATTATTAGCTTTATAATTCAAATCATCTACATGATGAATCATCACCTAGTCTCTATTCCCATTCACACACTATTTCCCATTTGATCCGTGTTATACATGGCAGTCAGAATTATTTTCTAAAAGGTAAATTTGATCATATCATTCTTCTTGTACTCTTTTTCAGTTTTCTTTTTGGAGCAGATCTAAATCTTTACTGTGACCTAAAAGTCCCATCCACATTATCCTACCCTCTTCTACTCCTAACCTTTATGTATCAATACTGTTTTTGTTCTAGTTCCTTAAAAGGACTTTATTGTATCTTCCATGTAACTTTATTATCCCTAAACTTTTATACCTGGTATTTCTCTTCCTTAAACTTTTCTCCCACACATCCTTTGGCACTTTAGATCTCAAGAACGAAATGAAGTCCTTAACCTATAGATTAGGTCTTTCTTATAATATATTTCATGCAGCATAATCTTCTTGTATTTTAATTGTTTTCTAATCTAGATCACTTTGTAGGCTTGCTTTGTTTTTATTTTCCCAATGAAATTAGAAGCATAATGGCACCCCCACATCCCAATCCTCAGATTTCATAAATATTTACATGGAAAAAGGGACTTGGCAACTGTGATTAAGTTTATGTACCTTGACTTGAGGACATTATTCTTCTTTATCTGAGTGTTCAAAATATAATGAAAGACCTTGAAAGTAGAGAACCTTCCTCTACTGAAGTCAGAGAGATGAAGAAAAAGAAGAATCAGGAGAGATCAAAAGTACGAGAGGGCCTTTTCCTTCTATTGCTGGCTTTTAAGATGATGAAACAGGCAATGATAAGTCAAGAAATTGGCCTTTAGAAATTGGAAGTGGCCCTCAGTTTTGTGAAAGGAAATTAGAATCTCAGTCATACAACCATGAACATAGGAATTCTACTAATAACTTGAATGTAAAAAAAGAAAAAGAAAATATTTTTTTCTCTCTTACAGCCTCTAGAAGGGAACAGAGCTCTGCCAACACTTTCATTTCAGTATTGTGAGATCCCAAACAGAGTGACAAGTAGAGCCAAGATGCACCCCAATGTCTCTGACTTTCAGACTTGTGAAATAATACATTTTGTTGCTTTAAATCACCAACCAATTAAAAACAAAACAAAATCAAGATAAATGCAGAGGGGGGTGGGGTTTGATGTCATATTAGGGAGAGGTGCTGTGCAGACCTCAACCTGTAAAAATACAGAATACTGGATGAAGCAAGTTCAGAGAAAAGTTACAGAAATCTGAACTCTTATAAAGGAATATTTTAAAGGATAGAAAACTTGCTGCTATTGGTATTTATAAAAGAAATAAGAAAGGTGGTTTTCTGATCTGTGTATGCCAGTGGTTTGCAGAGTGGCCATCTTGGAGGTGATGGAGCAGGTGAAGGATCAGAGGAGCATTCCCACAGAAGAGGTCTGGCTGATCATCATAAATAAAGATGTGAACATTTTATTTTCTGTTCATTTTTCTATATATATATATGTGTGTGTGCCTCCACTCAGGTGACGGGAAGTGGTGCCTGAATGAGTTGATACCTCTCCAAACCAGGAAGGTTCTACTACTCATGTGCACGGATTGCTCAGCAAGGACCCACTGGGCCCAGAATGAAAGTTGGGGAAGAAATCAACTAGAACAGCTTAAAACAGCTCTGGTCAGCCATGGGTTGTTTGTCACTACTACAATCACCTTGAACAGGCTTAAAGAAAAGAGAGATACACAAATTAAGGAAAGAGGCCAAAAAAATAAACCTTGATTTATAGTGTAAGAATCAATGATAACATCTTGAAATTTCTTAGGTGGCATTGAAAGCAAGAAGCTGAAAATGCAGTGCTAAAATCTTATTCATAGTTTGCTTTTTTTGTGTGTGATTATAGACTTTAGTGTCCAATCTGATTTGTTTTTATTTTTGTTTTGTTATTCTTGGCTTTTTGTTATTGTTGTATTTTGTTTTATTTTGTTTCTATTGGTCCCCCTTTTACATTGGGGGAGGGCTTTTCCTCTCACTACATTACCCAAAAGAGGCAGCAATTGCAGACATGTTTTCCTTCATATATGCCAGCTTCTCAGATTATTTGATCAGCATATAGGTTGAATAAGTATGGTGAAAGAATACAATCTTATCGCACACCTTTCTTAATTTTAAAGCATTCAGTGTTCCCATGTTCCATTTGAACAACTGCATCTTGGTCCAGATACAGATTCCTCATAAACATAATTAAATGTTCAGGAATTCTCATACTTCACAATGTTGACCACAGCTTATCATGATCCACACAACTGAAAACCTTTGCATAGTCAATAAAGCACAGGTAAACATCTTTCTGATATTCTCTACTTTCAGACAAGATCCATCGGACATCAGCAATGATATCCCTCATTCCATGGCCGATTCTGAATCTGGCTTGAACCTCTGGAAGTTCTCTGTCAATGTATGCTTGTAGCCATTTCTGTATTACTTTTAGTAAATCTTTATTTGCATGGAATATCAAAGATATGGCTGATGATTTCTGCATTCCGTTGGGTCACTTCTCTTTGGAATGGGCACAAATATGGGTCTCTTCCAATCAGTCCACCAGATAGTTGTCTTCCAATTTTCTTGGCATATATGAGTGAATGACTCCTGTGCCACCT
This sequence comes from Chrysochloris asiatica, assembly GCF_000296735.1. NCBI lineage: Eukaryota > Metazoa > Chordata > Mammalia > Afrosoricida > Chrysochloridae > Chrysochloris > Chrysochloris asiatica. The sequence continues at coordinate 5,897,629 of NW_006408719.1, read as the reverse complement.
CACTTCATTGAAAGATTTCAATTTTTATTTCATCAATTCCTGATGCCTTGTCCTTTTTCAATTCCTTCAATAAACCTTGGGCATTGTCCTTCAGTATAACTGGCTCTTGATCATATCCTTCTTCTTGAAATAGTTGAACATCAACCATTTCCTTTTGGTACAGTGATTCTGTGTATTCCTTCTATCTTCTTTTGATGCTTTCTTAATCATTCAATAATTTGCCCAGATAATCCTTCAATAACGAAAGTTGAGGTTTGATTTTTTTCTTCAGTTCCTCCAGCTTGAACAATGCTGAATGTGTTCTTCTTTTTGGTGTTCTGATCCCAGATCTTTGCACATTTTGTTGTAATATTTGGCTTTATCTTCTCCTGCTGATCTTTGAAATTTTCTGTTCAACTATTGTACCTCCTCATTTCTTGCATTTTCTTTAGCATCTCTATGCTTGAGAGCAAGTTTCAGTGTCTCTTCTTGCATCCATTTTACTTCTTTCTTGTCTTCTTAATGACTTTTTGCTTTCTACCTGTATGGTGTTCTTGATGTCATCCCACAACTCTTCTGGTCTTTGGTCTTTAGTGTTTAATGTATCAAATCTGTCCTTCAGATGATCTCTACATTCAGGGGTGGTGTATTCAAAGTCATATTTGGGATCTCACGGACTTGTTTTCATTTTCTTCAGCTTCAGTTCAAATTTGCATATGAACAATTGATGGTCTGTTCCACATTCTGCCCCTGTCCTTGTTTTGACTGATGATATGGAGCTTTTCCATTGTCTCTTTCCACAGATGTACTGAATTTGATTTGTATTTATTCCATCTGATGAGATCCATGTGTATAGTCATCTTTTATGCTGACTAAAGAATGTATTTTAAATGAACAAATCATTGATTTTGCAGAATTCTATCATAGGAACTCCAGCATCGATTCTATCACCAACAATGGTATGTTGACATATGCAAATGGATGTTTACCCTGTTTCTCTTCATTTTGAGTTGTGCCCCATCAGTTAATGAAGGTCCTAAGGTCTTCACTCTCACAGGTTTTACTTCTTTCACATCATGATTGTCAACTCTACTTTGAGGAGGCAGCTTTTCCCCAGTCTCATTTTGAGTGCCATCCAACCTAAGGAGCTCATTTTCTGGCACTATATCTGACAGTATTTCTCTGCTATTCACAAGGTTTTCAGTGACAAAATATTCAGAAGTAGTTTTTCATTCATTCTTCCTAGTCTGTCTTCATCTGGAAACTCATCTGAAACCTCTCCACCATGGGTGACCCTGCTTGTATTTAAATTCAGTGGCATAGCTTTCAGAATCACAGCAACTCAGAATCCATCACAGTACGACAAAGTGACAGATGAGTGGTGGTGGTAATAGTAGTCACTTAAAAAATTAACTTTAAGGCATAAAAACAGCATAAGAGATAAAGTAAGACATTGTCTTGTGATTAAAATTTCAAGTGAACAAGAAAGCATAATCATAATAAACACCTCTTTTTCTAATGAAAGAGACCCAAATTATATAAAGTAGACCCTAATACAATTGAAGAAAGAAAAGACAAATCTATTAGAATAGTGGAATATTTTAATAGACTTCTTTTGAAAAAAGATAGAACAACCACAAAGTAACTTGACAAAGACATAGGAGAACTAAACAGCACAATCAACGAACTTGACCTAATAGATGTGTATAGAGCATTCAAATCAACAACAGTGCAATACACATTCTTTTTCAGTGCACATGGAACATTCTCAGGAACAGACCATGTGTTAGGCCACAAAACTAGCCATGATAAATGTATAAGCAACAAAATACTGCAAAGCATCTCCTCAGATCACAATGCTATAATCTTCAAAAACAATAATGGAAAAAACATGTTAATTAAATAAATAAATCAATAAATAAACCATGGAAACTCAATAGCAACCTGCTTAAAAGCAAATGGGTAGTAGAATAAATATAAGGCAAAGTCACAAAATTCCTAGACAATACTCATAATGAAAACAAAACATGCCAAAATCATTAGGACATAACACAAGTAGTGAAGGCACTTTTTAGCAATAAGTGCAAAAAATAAAAGGTGAAAGAATCAAACTAAATATTTTACACAATATCTACAAAAATTAGAAACAGATCAGCAAAGTAAACCTAAAGTCACTGAAAGAAGAGAAATCGTAAAGTTTAATTTTCTGTGAGGTTACATTATATCCCATTAACTTTTCCCTCCATTTAATATAGTCTATTTTATCCTGTAATCTACCTGACCTTTTCACCATCTGGATATCTGTTCATAAGTGTTTAGATTATTTTGTGTTGTAATTGTTTCAATCATAGACTGACCTCCTAGATCCTTTGAGTTTTTTCTTATAGTTTTGTTCTGCTCTCAACTCTTCCATTTGTCGATTGAGTTCTGGGAGGTGCTTTCATATATTTCAGGTAGATTACAGGATAAAATAGATTGCTTTAAATGGAGGTATAAATTACATGAGGTAACCTCAAAGAAAATTAACACTTCACAACACGACAAGAAAATTAAAATACAAGAAGAACATTGAAACACTAAAACATTGGGGAAGCTAATAAGAAAGAACACAAAAACCATTAACTCAGCACAGGAAGACATGCAGAAAAAGAAAACAGCAGCACCACACAAAAACACAAACATAATGGCAGCAATTAACACATATCTATCCATAATTATGAATCGGGCTGCAAACCTTAAGGTCAGCAGTTCGAAACTACCAGATTCTCTGTGGGAGAAAGATGAGGTTTTCTGCTCCCGTAAAGATAGCCTCAGAAACCCTGTACAGGGTTGCTATGACTTGGTTCCAAATCTACGGCACATATCCATCACCATCACCATCGATAATTATACTGAATGTAAATGGATTAAATGCACTAGTTAAGAGACAGAGGGTTGCAGAATGGATAAGAAAACAAGATCCATCTTACACAGAGACAAAAACAGATTAAAAGCCAAAGGATGGGAAAAATATACAAAGCTGATTGCAATAAAAAAATAAAAGTAGTGGCAGTAGTAATCTTTGATAAAATAAACTTTAAGGCAAAAACCAGCATAATAAATAAAGATGGACATTATCTCATGAATAAAGGGTCACGTGAACAAGATGACATAACCATAATAAATATCTATACTCCCAATGAAAGAGCTCCAAAATATATAAAGCAAACTCCATATAGATTTGAAGAAATAAATAGCTGAATCTACAATAATAGTGGGCAATTTTAATACACCGTTTTCAAAACTAGATAAAACAACCAGAAAGGAACTCGAAAAAGATACAGAGGAACTAAATAAAACAACCAGCCACCTGTATTTCATAGATGTGAACAGAGCATTCAACCCAACAACAGCGCAATACATGTTTTTTAGCAGTGCACTTGGAACATTCTCCAACATAGACCATGTGTTAGGCCACAAAACAAACCTTCATAAATTTACAAATACAAAAATACTACAAATTATCTCCTCAGATGACAGTGCAATAACATTAGAAATCAACAAGAGGAAGACAAAAGAGACAAAGTCAGATACATGGAAACTAAACAGAACACTGCTGAAAAGCGACTGGGTAGAAGAAGAAATAAAACATAAACTCACAAAGTTCATAGAAACTAATGAGAACGAAAACACAACATATTAAAATCTTTGGGATACAGCGAAAGCAGTGCTGAGAGGACAATTTATTGCAATAAGTGCACACATCCAAAAAGAAGAAAGAAACAAAAGTAACATATTAATACAGCATCTACAACAATTAGATGAACAGAAGGCACCTACAGCCACCAAAATAAAAGAAATAATAAAGATTAGAGCAGAAATAAATGAGATAGAAAGAATCAACAGGTCAAGAAGCTGCTTCTTTGAAAGGATTAACATAATTGACAATCCAATGGCCAACATAAAAAAAGAAAAGAAGGAGAAGACACAAATAACACACATTATATAGAGAGACCAATATTCCTCATGAACATAGATGCAAAAAAATTCACAACATAATCCTAGCAAACAGAATTCAGAAGCACATTCATATCAGGGATGCAGGGATGACATAACAACATCAGAAAAACAATCAACATATAAATAAGAAAAATGAAAAGAACCATATGATCATATCAATTGATGCAGAAAGGGCATTTAAAAAAAATCCAACATCCATTGCAAATAAAAACACTCAACAAAGTAGGAATAGAAGGGAAATTCCTCAGCATAATAAAGAATATATATACAAAACCAACAGCCTACGTTACTCTCAATGGAGAGAAACTGAAAGACTTCTCTTGATGAACAGGAATATGAAAAGTATGCCCTTTGTCATCACTCCTATTCAATATTGTGCTGGAAGTCTTAGTAAGAGTATAAGGATAGACAGGTAAATTAAAGGCAAAGAACTGAAGAAAAAAAATCAAGCCTTGAATTTCATTATTGAAGGATTCTCTGGGCAAATTATTGAATGATGCAGTAAGCATCAAAAGGAGATAGAAGGAATACACAGAGTCACTGTACTAAAAGGAAATGATTGATGTTTAACTGTTTCAAGAGGTGGCATAAGATGAGGAGTCAATTTTACTGAAGGTGGAAATCCAAGGTGCACTGAAGGAATAGGCAAAGAACAAGGCACCAGGAATTGATGGAATGAAAATGGAAATCTTTCAAGAAAGTGAGTCGGCATTGGAGGCACTCACTCATCTATGACAAGAAATTTGGAAGACAACTATCTGGCCAACTGATTGGAGGAGATCTGTATTTGTGCCAATCCAAAGAGAGTGACCCAACAGAATGCAGAAATCATCTGACAATATCTTTGATATTCCATGCGAGTAAAGTTTTACTGAAGGTAATACAAAAACAGCTGCAAGCATACATTGACAGAGAGCTTCCAGAGGTTCAAGCCGGTTTCAGAAGGGGCCATGGAACAAGAATATCATTGCTGACATCAGATGGATCTTGGCTGAAAGCAGAGAATATCAGAAAGATGTTTACCTGTGCTTTATTGACTACACAAAGGTTTTCAATTTTGTGGATCATGACAAGCAATGGAAAACAATGAGAATTATGAGTATTCCGGAACACTTAATTGTTCATGAGGAATATGTACATGGACCATGAGGCAGTTGTTCGAACAGAACATGGGAACATTGAATGGTTTAAATTTAAGAAATGTGTACGACAAGATTGTATTCTTTCACCATACTTATTCAACCTGCATACTGAGCAAATATCTGAGAAGCTGGATTAGATGAAGAAAAAAGTGGCATAGGATTGGAGAAAAACTCATTAACAACTTGTGATATGCAGATGATACAACCTTGCTTGTTGAAATTGAGGGAGATTTAAAATATTTACTGATGAAGATCAAAGACCCTAGTCTTCAGTATGGATTGCCTCTCAATATAAAGAAAACAAAAATCCTCACCACCTCATCGATGGAGAAAAGATGTAGTTGTCAAGGACTTCATGCTTCTTGGATCAACTATCAGCAGTCATTGAAGCAGCAGTTAAGAAATCAAATATGTATTGCATTAGGCATATCTGCTTCACAAGACCTTTTTAAAGTGTAGAAAAGCAAAGTTATCAGTTTGAGGACTAAGATGTGCCTGCCCAAAGCCAAGGTATTTTCAATAACCTCATATGCATATGAAAGCTGGGCAGTGGATAAGAAAGACCTTAGAAGAACTGATGCATTTTTGTTATGGTGTTGGGGGAGAATATTGAAAATGCAATGGATTGCCAAAAGAACCAACAGATCTGTTTTGGAAGAAATGCAGCCAGAGCGCTCCTTGGAAGACAGATTGGCCAAACTTCGTCTTTCATAATTCAGAAATATTTTCTGGAGGTATCATGTTTGGCAAGGTGGAGGGTCAGAGAAAAGTGGAAGAAGATCCCCAGAGATATGGATTGGCAAAGAGGCAGCATCAATGGGCTGAAGCATGGAAACAATAGTGAGGTTGGCCCTGGATCAGGTAGTGTTGTGTTTTGTTGTGCATAGTATTGCTAAGAGTCATCACCAACTCGTGTCACTTAACACCGACAACAATAACAAAATTGGCAGATGATCCTATACATAGAAATTCCAAAAGATTCAGTAAAAAACTTACTAACCTCATTGGGAGAGTCATCAAAGTGGCAGGATATAAGATCAACATACAAAAATCAGTTGGATTATTCCATACCAATAACTACAGTGTTGAAAAGAACGTTAGGAAAACAATAACATTTCTAATAGCCGCCCAAAGGATGAAATAACTAGGAATAAATGTAAGCAGAGAAAAAAGTACATATGCAAAGAAAACCACAAAACACTACTACAAGAAACCAAAAAAGATCTTCAAAAATGGAAGAATGTACCATGGTCCTGGATAGGAAGACTTAACATTGTGAAAATGGCAATACTGCCCAAAGCAATTTAAACAAATAATGCAATCCCAATCCAGATTCCAAAGACATTATTCAAAGAAATGGAAAAAAAAAAATTACAAACTTTATATGGAAAGGAAAGAGATCCAGGATAAGCAAAGCACTACTTAAGAAGAATAAGGTTGGAAACCTCTCATTCCCTGATTTCAAAATTTATTAATCAGCTACAGTGATAAAAACAGCTGGTTCAATGAGAGATACATTGATCAAAGGAATAGAGTTGAGAATTCAGAAATTAACCCATCCATATACAGTCAACTGATTTTCAAAAAAGTGCCTAAATACATCGCAAGGGAACTTGATAATCTCTTCATCAGATGGTACTGGCAGAACTGGAAAGTGAAATGCAAAGAATGAAACAAGATCATTACCTCACATCTTACACAAAAATCAACTCAGAATGGATGAAAGACCTAAATGTGAATTCTAGAATTATGAAAGCCATCAGTGAAAAAAATAGAGACAAATGTCAGGGCTCTAATTAGGGGCATACACAGACTACTTAATATTTAGAAAACTAAACACACACAAGTAGACAAAATAGATAGATAATTGGGACATACTAAAAATTAAAATCTTATGTGCATCGGAAGACTTCACAAAAACAGTAAAAAGGGAACCCACAGAATGAGAAAAAATATTTTGCAATGACACATCAGACAAGGGATTAATTTCTAAAATATATAGGAAACTACAACATATCTACAAATAAAATACAAATAACCTAATTAAAAAATGGGCACAGGACATGAACAGACACTTCACAAAGGAGGTGATGTGGGTAGCCAACAAACATAGGAAATAATGTTCACAATCATTAGCCATTGTTATTGTTGTTGTTAGGTGCCATTGAGTCGGTACAACCCATAGAGGCCTTATGCACAGCACAACAAAACACTGCCCAATCTTGGGCCAACATCACTAGTGTTGCCACGCTTGACTCCATCGATGCTGCCACTTGGTCAATCCATTTCATTGCGGGTCTTCCTCTTTTGCTCTGACCCTCCACCTTACCAAACATGATATCATTCTCCAGTGACTGGTCCCTCCTGGCAATATGTCCAAAGTATGAGAGATGAAGTTTGGAAAGCTTGGCCTCCAAGGAGCACTCTGGCTGCACTTCTTCCAAAATGGAAATATTGGTTCTTTTGATAGCCCGTGGCACTTTCAATAATCTTCAGCACCATAACTCAAAAGCACCAATCCCTCTACATTCTTCCTTATTCACTGTCCAGTTTTCGCATGCATATTAGGTTACTGAAAATACCATGGCTTGGAAATCAAAACAACAAGGAGATATCATCTCACATCAGCAATAACAGCAAAGATGAAAAAAGTAGAGGACAATAAATGCTGGCGAGGATGTGGAGAGACTGGGACACTCCTGCATTGCTGGTGCAAAATGGTCCAACCTCTCTGGAAAGCAATGGAGAGCATCTTCAGAAGGTTGGGAATAGAAATATCTTATGATCCAGTCATTCCTCTACTTGGTATTTACCCACAAGAAATACGAGCCATAACACGAGAAGATATATGCACACCAATGTTCATAGCAGCACTATTTACAATAGCAAAAAAAAAAAAGACAGCCAAAGTGCCCATCAACTGCAGAATGGATAAACAAACTGGTACATACACATAATGTAATACTATGCTACCCAGAAGAATAGCAAGGAAGCTGCAAGCCATCACATAATATGGATGAATCTTGAGGACATTATGTTCAGTGAAATTAGTCAGTCACAAAAGGAGAAATAATGTATAGGATCACAACTATAAAAGACTAAGAAAAATAACCCATACTAAAGGAGGCTGGATCCTTTGCTGGTTGCTGGGATGTGGGGGTGGGGTGAGAGGAGGGAGGGGAAGGTGGAGCACAGGGCAGGGAATAGACACAGTATAATTTGGGTGCTGAGGAGGGGGGCAATAGACAAGAAAGGAGAGGGGAAAGGAAGAACAAAGCAGATGGGAAAACAATTAGGCAGGTTTGCATGGGCTAAGTAAGACAGAGGTAAATAATGATGTATGCACAACCTCAGAACAACAGGGCTCTGGGATACAGGGATTGAGACATGGTTGGAATGGGAAAAAAAGGGGGAAATAATGTTAAGATGCTTGGCTGTCTTTTGAATCTTGGTTTTCCTTGGAGGGGGCGAGAAAGGAATAGTCAGCAACATCACCATAGAAAGCTTGTAAGACCATCTTTTGCTTATAACAGATTGGAATACCTAAAACGGGGCTACACCATGCCCAGTGAAGGAGGCTTCCTGCAGAGCCTCTGCATTACATAAGACTACAGTTGGAATCCTGACCACATCCAGAATCTTCAGAGGTGGAAAATGTCCACTTTAAAGGACAAGCAGACCAGCCTGGAGTGGCTAGAAGAATAGGAGATACTCCTTGAAAGAAAGACTGACAGAAAAAATACAAAACAATATAGGCAGACTGACTGTTAACTATAAGAATAAGCAAGTTGCTTGCCCAGGAGACATCAAAACAAGTGGTTGGGTCCCCTCAGTGCTAACCCCCTTCCAAGACTAAGACTCAATGGGATTACACGCTCTCATTGGAGACCACGTTTGTCATTGATAAGGAGAAGTGAGGGAAAACCAGCAATGAAGCTGCAAGCTACGCCCTACAATGTTCATTAGATCCCCTTGAAACCAGGTCGATACCTGTCTGGACAGCAGTGTGGCAAGATCTGAGGACTCTTGGGCCCAGAGTCAGTGATATAGCCACAAAGGACTAGAGTGCAGAGTGAAGCATCCTGATGATAAGAAGACAGCACATAAACACAAGAACACCCACATTTGCAGATAATACCCACTTGACCTGACTTCAAGGACTGGATGATCAGAGCTCAACTAGAAGAAGAAA
>NW_006408719.1:5856010-5864537 GCF_000296735.1 Chrysochloris asiatica | reverse complement strand
CTGTTGGAACAAATCTCCTCAGGGCGTCTCCCCTTGTGCCAGCTTGTGCCTTGCTGGCAGGGTTTGAGCCTTGGAGGTTAGGCAGTGGGCTAGCCTGTGTTGCTGGGTCAGGGAAGCGCCGGGCGTCCCTCCCCTAATGGTCTTTTATAGGGTTTCTGAGGAGCGGTTGGTGGGCGTGGACCCCTGACCGTCTAATTCAGGTGTCCTTGTAGTGGCACCCCAACCCTCAGGGCCACGTCGGGGCTCCTGCTGAACATTCTAAGATAAAAGATAATAATAAAAATAAACGGGGGACCCAAATGGGGTTCCCTAGTGGGTGCTCATGGCTGGAGGTGGGCTGCCTGCCCCCGCGCTCCGCCGTTCGGTTGAGCATGAGGTGAGCTGCTTGCTGGCGCACGCCTGGCAGGGCTGAGGGACGCTATTTGGTTCAGCGGGGGGCGGATCGCTCGCTTTTGCGCGTCTGGCAGGCCCGCGGTATACGGATCGGGCAGGCTGGGAGCTGTTTGCGCGCACACCCGGCGGTTCCCGGGAACACACGGGTCAATTGGACAGGGCAGGAGTGGCTCGGGCAGGCTTAGTCGGCGCCTGATGAAGTCAGACAGTCGCCGCTTCTCTTTTTTTCCCTGCAGACTTTTTTATTTTTATTTTTTCCCCTCTTCCTCTCCTAAGCTAACTTCCCTCTGTCCACTGTATGTACAGAGATCCCCCCTTGGGGTAGGTGTCACCAGTGGATCTCCCTGTTTGGGTCTCCCAGCCACTGGAGGCTCCGCACGAGCTGGTTCCCGCCCCACCCCCACAAGCCCAAAGGAGCTGGGGATGCCGCGGCGCCCTTTCAAAAAGCCTGTAATTCCTTGCACAGTGATTTCTCAAAGAAACGGGTCTAAGCCTCTGGTGCACTAAGCTTTACGCGGGCCGTGAGACTGAATTCCCACCTGGGAGGCTCAACTCACGAGTTTCCCTTCCCCGATCCCGGAGCCCCTACTCACAAGCACCATCTGGCCGCCCTGGCAAACCGGCACAGCTTTCTCTTTTAATGAGTCTAGAGTTCTCAGCTCTCAAACTCTCAATGCCATTAACTCTGCTTCTGTGTCTGGTGTAGCTTCTTCTCTGGTTAGAAATCCACATTCAGTTCATGCTCTTCTCTCTTGATGCTTCTCATTTACACATATAATGCGAACTCAATCCAGATTCCAACCATATTCTTCAAAGAGATGGAAAAAACAATTACAAACTTTTATGGAAAGGAAAGAGACCAAGGATAAGAATGCACTGCTTAAGAATAAGAATAAGGTTGGAGGCATCACTGGTGAATTCTACCAAACATTCAGGGAAGACCAGTCATCAATACTACTCAAATTATTTCAGAAGATAGAGGAGGATGGAAGACTTCCTAATACATTTTGTGAAGCAAGCATAACTCTCATTCCAAAACCAGGGAAGGACATTACTAAGAAAGAAAATTATAAACTAATATCCCTCATGAACATAGACGCAAAAATTCTCAACAAAATCCTAGCCAACAGAATCAAGCAACACATCAAAAAATAATGCATCATGATCAAGTGGGATTCATATCAAGGATACAAGGATGGTTCAACATTAGAAAAACAATCAACGTTATCCATCATATAAATAAGAAAAAAGAAAAGAACCACCTGATCATATCGATTGATGCAGAAAAGGCATTTGACAAAATCCAATATCCATTCCTGATAAAAACACTCAACAAAATAGGAATTGAAGTGAAATTCCTCAACATAATAAGGAGCATATATACTAAGCCTCGATGGCACTTAACAACAACAACAACAACAATACTAAGCCAACAGCCTACGTTACTCTCAATGGAGAGAAACTTAAAGTCTTCCCTCTGCGAACAGGAACCATATAAGGATGCCCACTCCTATTCAATATTGTGCTGGAAGACTTAGCAAGAGCTATACAGCAAGACAGGGAAATTAAAGGCATCCAAATTGGCAAAGAGGAAGTAAAACTCTCCCTATTTACGATATGATCCTATACATAGAAAACCCCAAAGACTCAGTAAAAAAGCTACTAGACCTCATTGGAAGATTCAGCAAAGTGGCAGGATATAAGATCAACATACAAAAATCAGTTGGATTTCTCTATACCAAAAATGACAGCATTGAAAAGGACATTAGGAAAGCAATACCATTTACAATAGCCACCCAAAGGGTGAAATATCTAGGAATAAATGTAACCAGAGAAACAAAGGACTTATACAAAGAAAACTACAAAACACTACTACAAGAAATCAAAAGAGACTTACAAAAATTGAAGAATGTACCATGCTCCTGTATAGGAAGACTTAACATTGTGAAAATGTCAATACTGCCCAAAGCAATTTACACATATAATGCGATCTCAATCCAGATTCCAACCATATTCTTCAAAGAGATGGAAAAAACAATTACAAACTTTTATGGAAAGGAAAGATACCAAGGATAAGCAATGCACTGCTTAAGAATAAGAATAAGGTTGGAGGCCTGTCACTTCCTGACTTCAAAATTTACTACATGACTACAGTGGTCAAAACAGTTTGCTACTGGTACAGTGAAAGGTTCATATCAATGGAACAGAATCGAGAATCCAGAAATTAATGCATCTAGATACAGCCAACTGTTTTTTATTTTTAATGTTTTATTGTGAATTATATGATAGTTTACATGAGAGAACTTTAGTTTAACATTCATTCTATCGTATATCATTTCATTGCCATGGTTCCAGTCCCCTCCATGCATCATCTACCGACCAAAGGGTATACCCTACAAACCGTCCCCTACACTCTCCCCCCCCCCCCCCCCCCCCCCCCCCCCCCCCCCCCCCACGCCCCAGTCTTCAGTCCCTCTCTCTCTCTGGATCCAAAGTCCCCAGCTGCTTCATCACTCCACATCATCGTCTCTGTCTCCATCTCAGGCATCTCTGGTTCTCTGGGTAGGGTCCCACTCTCGGCTCTTCTCCGTTGATGGTCCTAGAGATCTCCGCTCCTAGACTGGAGAAGAAGGATGGATCTTGACTTCTCCACAGTTGAAGGAACAAGAGTTGACAGATCCATGCTTGCTCCGTACTGCAGGCTCCCTTTTAATTGTTGTTGTTCCGACTTACAGCAGTCTTGTTCACAACAGAAGAAAACACTGTCCAGTCCTACACTATCTTCATGATTATTGTTACAGTTGAGCCCATTGCTGCTGACCCTCCACTTTACCAAACCTGATATCCTTCTCCAGGGACTGGTCCTTTCTGATAAGGTATCTGAAGTATGATAGACCAAGTCTCACCATCCTGGCCTCCAAGGAGCATTCTGGCTGTACTTCTTGCAAGACAGGTTTGAGGTTTGTTTTGTTTTGTTTTGGCAGTCATTATACTTTCAAAAAGGAGCTCTGGTAACGCAGTGGCTACGAATTGGGCCGTGAACCTCAAGGTGAACAGTTCGAAACCACCAGCCGCTCAGCTGGAGAAAGATGAGGCTCTCTGCTCCGGCAAAGATCCACAGGCCCGGAAACCCCGTACAGGGTCGCCATGGGTCTGAACTGACTTGACGGCACTTAACAATAAAAACAACAAATACTTAAAATAGGAGTCCTGGTGTGGTGCTATGGGTCAATGCGCCAGACTGCACAGCCGTTTGAACTGCAAGGTTGGCAGTTCAAGCCCACCAGCTGCTTCCTCAGAAACCCTATAGAGGGTTGCTATGGGACAGAACCGACTCGACAGCACATAACAACAACAATACTTTCAATATCCTTCTCCAACACCATAATTCAAATACATAGATTCTTCTACAGTCTTTTTCCTTTTCATAGAAGAGCAGAAAGATCAGGAGAGAGATGGATGGGAGGGTTAGCGTCCACAGCTTTCATGTCCTGGACCATTTAGTGGCTATAGGATTTTAATACTGGGCCAGCCCTAAAGTGCTCAGTCAGTTCAAACTGATCCATGGAAAAGGGACCACTGGTATTATTATTAAGCCTAAACACATTCGTATTTACTAATGCACTTGCTTTGATCAGCAATCCCTGTGAATGTTTGTGGTGTGTCATTGTGGCTTCCATACACATCTCCTTAAGCCATACTTCCACGTAACATGATTCAACTATGCTACATACAACTGGGACTCCTGGTGTGACACTGTAGGATCAGCATTGGACTGTGAACCACCAGGTTCAAATCCACCAATTGCTCTTCAGAAACCCTATACAGGGTAGCTGTGCATCTGGACTGACTCAACAGCACTTAACAATGACAACAATGTACAACTGAGTACATAGTCCCTATTTTGTCTTTGGGTGTTCTCATATATCCTTCCCGGTTTAATTCAGAGGTATGTATTCCAGACCCTTCTTTCAACAGCTTTATTGTTTGTCTTCTCTTGCTGATTATCCATGAGCTATAAGAATGTAAGATGGGAGAAGGGTTATGCTGAAGAATTACTGACCATCTAAGATACAACTATTGGTTTCTTCATGTCTAGTACAAAGGGGAACAAAGGAAATGAAAGACTCAAAGAAATCAATGGCCCATGTGAACCACAGCCTCTTTCAGCTAAAGTCAGAACTAGATGGTAATCGATTATCACTTCCAACCATTCTGACAATAGAAGGTCCAGGATAAAATGGGATAAAAACTTATAATAAAACCCAAATTCATTCAAAAAAAGAGACCAGACTCGTTGGACTGAGAGAGACTGGAGGAACCCCTAAGACTATCCCCTTAAGATATCCTGGAACGAAATCACTTTCAGAAGTTATCTTTCAGTCAAGTTAACAGATTGGCCTATAACATAAACAATAACATCTGTGAGGAATGTGTTCCTTTAAACAAGCAACTATGAAGTCCTGGTGTGGCGCTGTGGGATAAAGCACTGGACCGAAAGATTGATTTGAAACACAAGGTGAGTGGTTCAAACTCACCAGCCACTCCTTGGAAACCCTATACAGGGTCTCTCTGAGTCGGAATCGACTTGAAGGCATTTAACAACAACAACAACAACAAAATAAAAGACCAAACAGTCAACATTTACCCAAAAGGAAAGATAAGTCAGCAAGGAGGGGCAAAGAAATTTGATGGCTGTAAATGGTAGTCTGTATATTCCCTGAGTTAGTGTCCTCACATTTGTCCCTATCTTTTCATTGATGGCCTTCATAATTCTGGGATTCACATTTAGGTCTTTAAACCATGCTGAGTTGGTTTTTGTATAAGGTGTGAGGTGAAGGTCTTGGTTCAATCTTTTGCATCTCGCTTTCCAGTTCTGCCAGCACCATCTGTTGAAGAGACTATCAGTTGGCTGTATGTAGATTGGTTAATTACTGGAATCTCGATTCTGTTCCATTGATCTATGTATCTTTCATTGTACCAGTATGAGGCTGTTTTGACCACTGTAGCCGTATAGTAAATTTTGAAGTCGGGGAGTGAGAGGCCTCCAACCATATTCTTCTTCTTAAATAGTGCTTTGCTTATCCTGGGTCACATTCCTTTCCATATCAAGTTTGTAATTGTATTTTCCATCTCTTTGAAGAATGTTGTTGGAATCTGGATTGGGATTGCATTATATGTGTAAATTGCTTTGGGCAGTATTGACATTTTCACAATGTTTAGTCTTCCTATCCAGGAGTTTGGTGCATTCTTCCATTTTTGTAAGTCTCTTTTGGTTTCTTGTAGTAGTTGTTTTGTAGTTTTCTTTGAATATGCCCTTTGTTTCTCTGGTAATGCCTGTAAATGGGGCAGACAGGCCAGAAATGGTGAGAATGCTGATACGTGGCAAGGATTATAAGCAATGTCATGAAACAGTGTGTGTATGAATTGTTGAGTGGGAATCTAATTGGCAGTGTAAACGTTTACCAAAAGCACAGTAACAATTACAGAAAGGAAAAAAAATAGAAAAAAGAAATACTTAGATCACTCACAAAACTATTGGCAAACAAGGACTTAAGTGAGTTAGGCAAGTTTACTTTTGAAAAGGGAAAAATAAACAAGAAAGGTGATGGACAAGCACTTCAGAAGAGAATGAGTTTCATATCAGATCATTAGAATCTCCTGAGAAAATGTTGTTGTTGTTAAGCACCATGGAGTAGTTTCAACTCACAGCGACCCTGCACAGGGTTTCCAAGGCTGCAAATCCTCACAGGAGCAGAATGCCTCATCTTTCTCCTGCAGAACTGCTGGTAGTCTCGAACTGCTGACCCTGTGGTTGGCAGCCCAACTCGTAACCACCATGCCACCAGAGCTCCTTATAAAAAGTAGCCTTATAAAATAAGTTAAGAAGTGATCCATCCACTTCTTTTTTAAAAGTGTTTGAGAAGTATTGGTGTCAGTTTTTCTTTAAATGTTTACAGGATTTTCCAGTGAAGCCATCTGGCCCTGGACTTTTCTTTGTTGGGAGGTTATTGATTAAACATTCAATTTCTTCCCTTGTTATGCATCTGTTGGGGTTTTCTATTTCTTCTTGAATCAGTATAAGTAGTTTGTGTATTTCGTTTAGGATATCTAATTTGTTGGTGTACAATTTTCCATAGTGTTCTCTTATAATGATTGGGATTTCTACAAATAAAAATGCATTGTGTTGAAACGTCCCTACTTTCATTTCCATGTTGCTGTTTTTCTGTCATTTGCAATTTTTTCTTATTTCTTTGTCTAGGTAGATATTTGTTAGTTTTATGGATCTTTTCAAAGAACCAGCTCCTAGTTTTCTAGATTTTGTTCTAGTCTGCTATTCTCTATTTCATTATCTCTATTTTGATCTTTGTTATGCCCTTCCTTTTAGTGGCTTTGAGATTCGTTTGGTCTTCTAGTTCCTCAAATTGTAAAGTTATCTTATTGATTTGCTATATTTTGGTTTCTCATGTCAGCATTTACGATTATACATTTCCCTTTAAGCACTGCCCTTGTTGTATCTCCCAAGTTTTGAAATGCCGTATCTCTCAGTATTTTTTAATTTTTCTTTAGTTTCATTTTTGACCATTAGCTGCATAAATACGTGTTGTTTAATTTCTATATATGCCTATATTTTCCAGGTTTTCTTTTGTTCCTAGTTTCATTTCATTTGGTCAGAGAAGATATTTTGCATGATTCCAATTTTTAAAAATTTACTGAGACTTGTTTTGTGACTATTAGAGATTGAGTTGTGCGCCCCCCAAAGTATGCATTGTAAATCCTAACCCCTCTACCTGTGGTTTGCATCTCTTTTGAGATATAAAAAGAGTTTATTGAACAGGCAAGCAGAAATGGGGAAAGACAGATGTCACACCAATTGTAAGTATTCTTGTTTTCCTTACATTGAGGTGCAACCCATACTGAAGGCTGTGGTCTTTGATCTTCATTAACAAGATTTTAAGTCCTCTCGGTAAGCAAGGACATATCATCTGCATATTACAGGTTGTTAATGAATCTGCCTCCAGTCCTAATGCAATGTTCTTCTTCCCAGCCTCTCAGATTATGTGCTCAGCATACAGACTGAATAAATATGGTGAAAGGATACAACTGCGATGCACACTTTTTGTAATTTTAAACCATTCAGTATCTCCTTGATCTATTTGATCAACTGCCTCTTGGTCTATGTACAGTTTCCTCATGAGCACATTTCAGCATTATGGAATGCCCCTTCTTCACTATATTATCCATAGTGTGTCATGATCCACACAGGTGAAACCCTTTGCATAAACAGTAAATGCACAGGTAAATATCTTTCTGGTGTTCTCTGCTTTCAGCCAAGATCCTTCTGATGTCATTGATGAGATCCCTCATTCCATATCCTCTTCTGAATATGATTGAACCTCTGGCAGTTCCCTGTGGATGTACTATTGCAGCCATTTTAAAATTATCTTCAGAAAATTTTTGCTTTTATGTGATATTAATGATATTGTTAGATGATTTGCGTATCCTGTTGGGTCACCATTCTTGGAAGAGGCAGACATATGGATCTCTTCCAATCAGTTGGCTGGGAAACTGTCTTGCAAATTCCTTGAGTGAGTGCCTCCAGTGCTGCATCAGTTTGTTGTAAGATTTCAATTTGTATTCCATCAATTTCTGGAGTCTTGTTCTTTGCCAATGCCTTCAGTGCACCTTGGACTTCCTCCTTCAGTACCATTGGCCCTTGATAATATACTACCTCTTGACATGGTTGAACATTGGCCAATTCTTTCTGGTACAGTGACTCTGTGTATTCCTTCCATCTTCTTTTGATGCTTTCTGCATCATTCAATATTTTATCCATAGAATCCTTCAATACTACAAATTGAAACTTGAATTTTTCCTTCAGTTCTTTCAGCTTGAGAAATGCTGAGTATGTTCTTCCCTTTTGGTTTTCTAACTTCAGGTCTTTGCACATTTCATTTTAATACTTGACTTTATCTTCTCTAACTGCCCTTTGAAATTTTCTGTTCAGCATTTTTACCTACTCATTTCTTTCATTCACTTTAGCATTTCTACAATTGAGAGCAAGTTTCTGAATCTCTTCTGACATCCATGTTGGTCTGTTTTTTCTCTGCTGTATTTTTTTTTTTTTTTTTTT
>NW_006408719.1:5853737-5855118 GCF_000296735.1 Chrysochloris asiatica | reverse complement strand
TGTTGCCTCACTACTGGCTGACCAGGTCTCCATCCGGGTTCACAGTATTTTTCTGAATGATGTAGGGCTTAGCTCGCCCCTTCATTGATGTTCTTTGGCCACTTCCCCTTCTGGGTGACCTGTGTGGTTGTCAGTCAAAGTGTATATTTCCCTTGCGTCTTAGTCTTGGAAGAGAATTTGCACTGAGAGGATCCAATGACTTGTCTTGATGTCTCATGGGCAGGCCACCTGTATGTTCTTGTGGTAACAGTCGGACTGTCCTTATTGTTTTGTATTTTTCCTGTAGGCCTTTTTTCAAGAGGTGTCTTCTGGTTTTCTAGCTGTTCCCAGCTGGTCTGCTTGTCCTTTCAAATGGAGAAATTTCCCGTCTCTGAAGGTCTGGTGGTGGTTCGGACTTACACCTATACTCCCATGTAATGCAGACAGCCAACTGATTTTTGACAAAACACCTAAATATATCACATGCGGAGGTGATAGTGTCTTCAAAAGATGGTGCTGGCAGAACTGGAATATGATATGCAAAATACTTAAACTAGACCTTCACCTCACACCTTATGCAAAACCCAACCCATCATGGATTAAGGACCTAAATGTGAATCCCAGAATTATGAAGGCCATCAATGAAAAACTTGGGACAAATGTGAGGGCACTAATTCTGGGAATACACGGACTACAAAACATTTTGAAAATCATGCAAATAAAAGTATATAAAATAGATGAGTGGGATATACTAAAAATCAAAACTTATGTGCATCAAAAGACTTCACCAGAAGAGTAAAAAGGGAAAAAATCTTTTGCAATGACATATAAGACAAGGGACTCATTTCTAAAATATATAGGAAACAACAACACTTCTACAAGAAAAAAGACAAATAAACCAATTAAAAAGTGGGCACAGGACATGAACAGACACTTCACTAAGGAAGAGATCCGGGCAGCCAACAAACATATGAAGAAATGTTCACGATCACTAACCATTAGACAGATGCAAATCAAAACAACAATGAGATACCATCACACACCAACATTAACAGCAAAGATCAAAAATATAGAGGACAATAAATGCTGGATTAGTTGTTCTAGCATTGTTCTTCAGAGATCATAGGGGTTGAAGAAACTTGACACAGATAACACAGAAGAATCTTATTGTAAATTAATTATATTGATAATTAAACAACAGAGGCAGTTCAACAAATATTTATTAATTGTGTAATATGTCCCAGCTACTGTATTAGATTTACTCAGAATACATGAGTTGCCTAAAAATGGAGGCTCTTCTCTCTTAAGAGTCTCCTATCTGGTTACAAGACAACTATAAGCACAAAATGTCTCTGCTGAAGAAGACTATCTTAAAAACTGGAACAGAGGTACTCACTATATA
>NW_006408719.1:5827442-5853267 GCF_000296735.1 Chrysochloris asiatica | reverse complement strand
TTCCGAGGAGCAATTGGTGAGCTTGAACCACCAACCTTGCAGTTAAAACAGCTTTGCAGTCTGGCACATCAACCCACAGCACCACACCAGGACGCCTGTTATAAAGTTAATCATTTTTTTATTTTGAGTTATTGAAATATAGAGCACATTTTCTTTTACACCCCAATTCTCCTTGACCTCTTCTCAATTATAACTGTAGCAAAACTGTAGCACTGTCAGACTAGAGAGAAGAAAGTCGAAGATGCTTCATTCCTAGATTCCAGAAGTTTTCCCAGAACCTGAACTAATCTCTCTTGTCCATAACTGAAAAAGGTAATAATCTTATAACTTCCTAGTGTTAAATAGGGACAGAATGAGAAACCATCTGAGAAAATGGAAGGCGACACTACTACAGTTGTAGATGCTATTAATATTAATTTATTAAGATAGTTGCTTTATATTATACCTCAGTTAATATATGCATAGTTGCTTCATATCATACCTCAGTTAATACATTCAACAATCTTGGGAAATTTTCCTTTACTCTGGTAGCGTAGTGGTTACGAATCGGGCTGCGAACCTTAAGGTCAGTGGTTCGAAACTACCAGCCGCTCCGCGGGAAAAGATGAGGCTTTCTACTCCCGTAAGGATTTACACCCTTGGAATCCCTGTACAGGGTCGCTATGGGTCGGAACCGACTCGACGGCACTTAACAACAACAACAACAACAACATAATATTTAAGATAAAGAAACTGGCTCATAAAGGTAGAGTCATTTCACATACCCAAAACTGGTGAATCTTTTGGAACCGTCTGAACGTAAAGACTTTGTTAGTTAGATGTTCTGGAGTAGATGTTGAATCACACTCCCCAATGAGAAAAAGCAAGTCAAATTAGAATAAACACACTTTAAGATGTGTTTTCATCACTGTGCAAAACACAAATTATTCTCATGTAGATCTGTTATTTCTTGTTAAGTAATTTGGCTTGGAGTTTTTGCCACCTGTAAGCCATGCCTGAGAAAAATTAAAAAAAAAAATAAAATAAAGAACTCAACTTTAACACAAAATATCTGTCGAAACTAGGTTAAGACTTACTCAAGAAACATTTTAGCCTACTAGAAAAGGAAATAACAAATGAAACAAATATGTAGCTATGTATAAATCCTAAGGAGTTCTGGTAGCGTAGTGGTTACGAATCGGGCTGTGAACCTTAAGGTCAGCGGTTCGAAACTACCAGCCGCTCCACGGGAGAAAGATGAGGCTTTCTACTCCAGTAAGGATTTACACCCTCGGAAACCCTGTACAGGGTCGCTATGGGTCGGAACCGACTCGAAGGCACTTAACAACAACAACAACAATGTATAAACCCTAAGGCTAAATCCACAATTGTTGTTAAATGCAGTCGAGCTAATTCTATCAAGTGATCTCCAGCATCATTTCTATCACCAAGGCCATACTTTCTAACTACTGATCCTTCCTCTTTGTGTCCAACCTTTGCATTCCAATCACCAGTAATGATCAATACATGTCAATTGCATGTTTGATCAATTTCAGATTGAAGAAGTAGGTAGAATTATTTTAGGAACTACTAGAGGTTTAATCTGAATTTAGACAAGAACGAGGAATGACAAATATCATTGCTGACATCAGATGGGTATTGGCTGAAGCAGAGAACACCAAGATCATGTTTACCTGTGTACCTATGCAAAGTCTTTCAACTTTGTGTATCATGATTAGCTTATTGATAGCATTTTGAAGAATGAGTATTACAGAACACTTAATTGTGCTCATGAGGAACTTGTACATAAACCAAGATATAATCTTTTGAACAGAACAAGGAAGCACCGAATGGTTTAAAATCAGGAAAGTTTTGCACCACGGTTTTCTTTCACCATATTTATACAATTGTATGAAAAATAAATAATCCAAGAAGATGGATTATATGAAGAAGACTATGACATCACAATTGGAGGAAGTCTCATTAACAGCTTGTCATATGCAAATGATATAACTTTGCTTGCTGAAAGAGAAGAGTATTTTTTGATGAACATCAAAGACTACATGTTTCAGTATGGGTTGCACCTCAATTTAAAGGAAACAAAAATACTCACCACTGGATCGATAAATAAAATAATGATAAATGGAAAAAAGATAAAATTTGGCTAAGCCTTCATTTTGTTTGTATCCATTATTAACTGTCATGGATGCAGCAGACAAGATATCAAACGATGATTGCAGTAGGCAAATCTGCTGGAAAAGATCTCCTTAAAATGTTCAAGAGCAATGGTTTCCCTTTGAGAACTAAGGTATTCCTAAAAAAACATGGTATTTTCAATAGCTTCATATGCATGTGAAAGTTGGACAATGAAAAATGAAGACCACAGTAGAATTGATGCATTTGAAGTATAGTGTTGGTGAAGAATATTAAAAATAACATGTACTTTCAGAAGAACAAATTGATCCGTTTTGGAACAAGTACAGCCACCATGTACCATAGAAGCCCAGACACTTCGGGTACATTATCAGGAGGGACCACCTATAAAAAAAAAAAAAAAAAAAAAAATCATGTTTGGTAAACTGGGTGAGCAGAAAAAAAGAGGAAGTCCCCAGTGAAATGGATTGGCACAGTGAATTAACAATGGGCTTAAGTTTGACAAAAAAATGTGAGGATGATACAACATGATGCAATGTTTTGTTCTGTCGTACACAGAGTCCCTATGAGTCTGAGCCAACTTAAAGGCACCTAACTATAACAATGGCTAGTGATCATGAATATTTCTTCAAATATTTTTTGGCTGCCTGAATATATTCTTTGGAGAATTGTCTTCATGCCCTCTGCCCCTTTTAAATTGAGCTATTTGTCTTTTACTTATAGAGGTCCTGTAGTTTTCTATAACTTTTAGAGATTAGTTCCTTGTGTGATTTGTCATTCAAAAAATAAATAAAATTCCCAGTGTATGGGCTCTCTTTTTTGTCTTTTGATGAAATCTATTGATGAAAATAAGTTTCCAATCCTTACATGGTGGATATGTGCAGTGCAGTCATTTCTGACTAATAGTGACCTTGACCCTGTATAGAGATTCTGAGTCTGAAAACTTTATGGAAACAGAAAGCCTCATCTTCCTCCCACAGAACAGCTTGTGGTTTTGAACTGCTGACCTTGAGGTTAGCAGCCCAACTTGTAACCTCTATACTACCAGAGCTCCTAATTTTTAGTAGCCCCCAAGTATCTATTTTGTCTTCCACTGTTTGTGTGTGTTTTTTTTTTTATTATTTATGTTTGATAATGTATTTGTGTGCTATGTCAGGACCCCTAAATTTGTCCCTAAAGTTCCATTGATGATCTTGATAGTTCTAGATTTTACATTTAGATCTTTAATCCACATTGAGTTTGTGTTTGTATATGATGTAAGATATGGAAATTAATTTGCAAATGAATTTCCAGTTTTGCCAGCACCATTTGTTGAAGAGATTATTTATTCTCATCTAATGTGTTTTGGACCTTTATCAAAAATCAGCTTATTGTATGTGGACAGATTTATTCTCTAGTTCTCAATTCTGTTTCACTGATGTATGAATCTTTCCTTTTATTTGTACCAGGCTGTTTTGAATACTGTGGTTGTATTGGGTTTTGATATCATGAAGTTCAAAACCTCCAGCTTTGCTCTTCTTTTTCAATAATGATTTGCTTAACCAGGATCTCCTTCTTTTGTTTTGTTTTGTTTTCAACTAGAGTTTGTAAACAATTTTATCATCTCTTTAAAGAGTGGTGTTGGGATCTGTGTTGGGATTGCATTATATCTATAGATTGCTTGGGGTAGTGTTGACATTTTCACACTGTTGAATCTTCCTATCCATGAAAATTATATATTCTTCCATCTTTGAAATCCAGTTTTGTTTTCTCATGGTACTGCTTGATAACTTTCTTTGTATATGCCTTTTGTTTCTCTGGTGAGTATTATTCCTAAGAATTTCATCTTTTGTATTTCTATTGCAAATGGTACTGTTTTACTGATTTCCTTTTCAGATATTTCTTTTTTTAGTGTAAAGGAATCCAGCTAATCTTTATATGTTGATCTTGTACCCTGCCACTTTGATCAATCTTTCAAATAATTCCAATGATTTTTCTTTCTGAATCATTAGGATTTTATGTTTATAGAATTATTTTATGTGCAAATACAGTTTTATTTAATCTTTGCAATTTCTGTCATTGTTCATCATTAGGTACCATCAAGTCAGTACTAACTCATAGAGACCCTATGCACAACACAACAAAACTGTGCCCAATCCTGGGCCAACCTCACAATCATTGTTACGTTTAAGCCCATTGATGCTGCCACTGTGCCAATCCATCTCATTGGGAATCTTCCTTTTTTTATTCTGACCCTCCACTTTACCAAACATTATATTCTTCTCCAGTGACTAGTTTCTCCTGACAATATATTCAAAGTATGAAAGAAAATCTGGTAATCCTGTCTTTTAAGGAGCACTCTAGCTATATTTCTTCCAACACAGATCTGTTTGTTCTTTTGGCAATCCATGGTACTTTCAATATTCTCCATCAACATCATAACTCAAATAAATGCTTTTGGATACCTTTAAGTTCACTTAATTGCCTTATAGATCTGGCTAAGACTCACAACACAATATTGAGTATAAGTGGTGATAAAGGACAATTCTTGTCTTTTTCCTATTCACTAAGGGAATGCTTTCTCTATATTGAAAGTAATGTCTGTTCGAATTTCTATTTTGTGTGTTTTTATCTAGAATTGATGTTGGATTTCTCCAATTTATTTTTCTGCATCAAGCTACATGATCATGTAGGTTTCTTTCTTTTGTTTTTTGTTTGTTTGTTTGTTTGTTTGTTTTTATGTAGTGGACCAGGTTGGTTGTTTTTATAATACTGACTCACCCTTGCATAACTGTTATGAATACTATTTGGTGTATTATTTAAAAAAATATATTGCTGAATCCTGCTGGCTAGTATTCATTAAGAATTTTTACTTCTAATAAGGGATATTGGTTTATAATATTCTTTTGTAATGTCTTTGCCTGGATTAGGTATGATCGCTATCGTCCTATCATAAAATGTCTTCCGCCTTTTCTGTAGTCTGGGTAGCTTTAAAAACAGAACTGGTGTTAGATCTTCTCTGAATGTACACTAGAATTCACCATTGAGCCATCTGGGCCCAGACTGTTTTTTGTTTTCGTTTTAATATCCTGATCCATTTCTTCTTTTGTTTTAGATCTGTTCACATTTTCTACTTCTGTCTTTATTGGTTTAGATAAGGACAGTTTTTCTAAAAATGTGCCAATTTCTTTTACAGTTTCAAAATTAATGTGAAATTATTCATAGTGTTTTGATATTTATTTTATTTCCATTGGTTCTGTAGATATGCCACTCACATAATTTTTTAAATTTATGTTATTAGCTTCCTCATTTTCTTTTCTTTTAGATTTGTTAATAAACTTTTAATTTTATTAACCTTTTCAAAGATTCATCTTCATGTCTTATTGATTTATTTGTATTGTTTTTCAGTTGCCTGTCCATTTATTTCTGCATCAATATTTATTCTTTCTTTTTTTTAGTTGCTGAAGGCTTACTTTGCTGCTCTTTTTCTAATTGTTGGCAGCATAGAGTTGATGTGTGGATTTGGTTCTTTCTTTCCTAAGGATATGTGAGTTTATTGCTATAAATTTCACTCAAAGCATTGCTTTTGCTGTTTCCAATGAGGTTTGTTATGCTTTGTTTTCATTCTTATGTGATTCAAGTAAATTTTTATTTTATTTTCATTCAATTCTGTATTTGTTATTAGGTGTTGTTGAGTTACTTCCCACTCATAGCAACAATATACACAACAGAATGAAACCCTGTCTGGTCCTGCACCATTCTCATAATTGTTATTACCTTTGAGCCCATTGTGGCTGCCATTGTACCAATCCATTTCATCGAGGGTCTTCCTTTTTTTTTGCTGAGACTTTACTTTACCAATTATGATGTCCTTCTTCAGGGACTGTTCACACCTGATAACAAGTCTGCAATATGTGAGATGAAGCATCATATTTCTAGCTTCTGAGGAGCATTCTGGCTGTACTTTTACAGCACAGACTTGTTTGCTTTTTTGGTACTTTCAATATCCTTTTGCAACATCACAACTTAAGTAAACTGGTTCTTCTACGTTGTTGCTGTTTAGTGCCATCGAGTATGTTCCAACCCATAGCTACCCTGTATAAGATGAACAATGAGCAGTTGGTGAGCTTGAACAACCAAACTTTAGGCTCAAACTGACTTTACAACCCAGTGCATTAACCCATAGCACCACAACAGGAGTCCATAGCTGCTGGATGATGCACTAGTTCACAACAGAATGAAACAATGCTTGGTCCTAGGTAAACCTCATTGCTACCAGTATGTCAATCCATCTTACTGGGGGTCTTCCTCCTTTTCTCTGAACCTCCACTTTACCAAAAATGATACCCTTCTTCAGTAATTGGTTCTTCTTGATAATATTTCTAATGTAAAAGAGACGAAATTTGGCCGTCCTATCTTCCAATGAGCACTTTGATACTTCTAATATATTTTCTTTTGTTCTTTAGGCAGTCCATGGCACTTGTAATATTCATCTCCAACACCATAACTCAGATTAATCAATCCTTCTAAGGTCGTCTTATTTACTGTCTAACTGTTACATGCTTATGAAGTTATTCAAAATATCATGGCTTGGGTCAGGTGAGTCTTAGTACTCAAACTGATATTTTGCTTTTCAACACTTTAAAGAGGTCTAGTGCAGCAGATTTGCTTAGTGTGATACATCATTTGATTTCTTAACTGCTGCTTCCATGAGTATTTATTATTGATCCAAGCAAAATGAAGTCTTTGAAAACCTCAATATATTCTCCATTGATATGAGTGTTGTTTATTGGTCCAATGGTGAGGA
Source organism: Chrysochloris asiatica (assembly GCF_000296735.1). Classification (NCBI taxonomy): domain Eukaryota; kingdom Metazoa; phylum Chordata; class Mammalia; order Afrosoricida; family Chrysochloridae; genus Chrysochloris; species Chrysochloris asiatica. The sequence continues at coordinate 5,846,348 of NW_006408719.1, read as the reverse complement.
TTTTTGTTTATTTATATTGAGATGCAACCCATATCCACCACCTGGTCCTGGGCCAACCTAACAATTGTTGTGACACTTGAGCCCATTGATGCTGCCATACTGCCAATCCATCAAGCTAGAGGTCTTCCTCTTTTTCTCTGATCCTCCACCTTACCAAATGTGATATCTTTCTCCAGCAACTGGTCCTTTCTGACAATATGTCCGAAGTATGAGAGACTAAGTTTGGCCATTCTGGCCTCCAAGGAGCACTCTGGCTGCACTTCTTCCAACACAGATCTGTTTTCTCTTTTGGCATCCCATGACACTTTCTGTAGTCTCCTTCAACACCATAAACCAAAAGTATGAATTCTTCTATGGTCTTCCTTATTCGCTGTCCAGCTTTCACATGGCTTGGATCAGGCACATCTTAGTCTTCAAGCTGACATCTTAGCTCTTCAACACTTTACAAAGGTCTTGTGAAGCAGATTTGCCTAATGCAATATGTCCTTTGGTTTCTTGACTGCTGCTTCCGTGAGTGTTGATAGTTGATCCAAGAAGAATGAAGTCCTTGACAACTTCAATCTTTTCTCCATTGATAAGAATGTTGTTTATTTGTCCAGTGGTGAGGATCCTTGTTTTACTTACATTGATATGCAATCCATACAGAAGGCTGTGGTCTTTGATCTCATCAGTAAGTATTTTAAGTCCTCTTCACTTTCAGCAAGCAAGGTTGTATCATCTGCACATCGCAGGTTGTTAATGAATCTTCCTCCAATCTTGATGACATGCTTTTCTTCATAAAACCCAACTTCTCAGATTATTTGCTCAGCATACAGGTTGAATAAGTATGGGAAAAGAATATAATCTTGTTGCACATCTTTCTTAATTTTAAACCATTTAGAGTTCCTATGTTCTGTTCAAATAACTGCCCAGATGAAACAGGTTCAGGGGACAGTTCCAAAACTCTGAGCCATATATATATATATATATATATATATTTGTTGTTGTTGTTGCTAAGTACTGTGGAGTCGATTCTGACTCATAGTGACCCTGCACAGGGTTTCCAAGGCTGTAAATCTTTACAGGAGCAGAACACCTAATTTTTCTCCCGGAGAACTGCTGGTGGTTTTGAACTGCTTACCTTGAGGTTGACAGCCCAACTTGTAACCACTATGCTATAAATGTATATGAATATTTTAAAAGTTGGAAGGCTTACAGCCAGTGGAAATTTTCATAGAATCAAGAAATCTCATACTTTTGAACCCGGTGGCTAAGTGGACCAGAGCCAACAACATGAGGCAGACTAAGCAGCAAGAACAAGTGGGTGAGGGATCAGAACCGCTATTCACTGATGTCTGCAGGAACCTCAGAGATAAAGGTGTGGGCGTTTTTTTTGTTTTGTTTTGTTTTTAATCTGTTCATTGACCTCTCACTATCTGCACACCTCCATTCTGATGACTAGAGGGGTTGCCTGAGCAAATGGACACCCACACACACACACCCATAGAGGGTTCTAGAATGCATGAACACAGATCTTCACATTTTTTTAGAGACAGATTACACATAAAACCAAACGACAGAACAAAATGGCCACAGCTGGCCCTGAATTGTTTATCACTATGAAAAAGCCATAATGAGGGTGGTGGAGAAGGAGAGACAGACTAAAAAACCAAACAGGCCTAAAATTAAATCCTGAGTTACATCATAACAACCAACAGTGCTGTCTTGAATTCTCAGGCAGACTTGAATTAGAGAAGCTATAGTTGTTTTGGTTTTTTTTTCTCTCTCTCTCTCTCTTCTCTCCTTTCTGCTACTATACACTACAATATCCAATCTGTTTCTTTTGGGTTGTTTGTTTGTTTGCTCTTGCTTTTGTGTGTGTGTGTGTGTGTGTGTGTTGTTTTTGGGTCTCATTTTTCTTTAAGGGGCTCTTTCTCTCCCTATATTATCCAAGAATAGACAGCAATTGTTGTCATATAGTCAAGCTACAATCACAAAATATAAAACCCCAGAATCCAGGCAAGAATTAATATTGTTGTTTGCCATACACCAGTTAGGCAGACAACGCCAGCGACAGTTACTCTAAGTTGAGTAATAAGAAGAGTGAAAATGGAAGACCATCTCATGATCACATTTACCTGGAGGCAATCAGAAAGCATAAAAAAAATACAGAAAAAACCCACACTCAATTAAGTATTAAGACCACAGCTAATCACTGCACATGCCCAAGAAGCAAAAAACAAAACAAAACAAAAAACAACAACAATATCAACACATGTCCAGAAACAAGATAAAGAAGCTGAGACAAATGAACTGGAGGTAGACTTGCACTCCATACTGGATGGAAGGCAGGCCACGGAAAAGCCTGAGAAGAAATTCATAACAATGATTATGAAATGTTTTAAAACACTTTGCAATGGAGTTGAGAAAAATAAAGAAGAAGTCAGGAAAGTACTGCAGAAATAAATAAGATGGATACAGCATTGGAAATAATTCAAAACCTACAGAAATAGGTCAAAATGATTAGTAATAGAATATCAGAAATGGACAATACACTAACAGAGGGCAAAAGAGTAGAAATGAAGAGATGGAAGCCAGAACTAGGGAGCAGGAAGACAAATCTCTCAATACTATTATGATAGAAGAGTAAGCAGAAAAAAGGATAAAAAAAATTGGAAGAAAGTCTAAGATTAATGTTGAAAAACATTTAGAGAAATAACTTAAGAAGTATTGGCATTCCGGAACAGGAATAATTAAACAAGTCCAAAGAAGATACAGGGGAAGAACTGCTGGAAGAAAATTTCTCTAGCATTTCGTATAGCAAAGAGAATTAAGCATTCAAGAAGCTCAACGATGCCCAAGAAGGATAAAACCCAAAAGAAAATCACCAAGACAAATCATAATCAAGCTCTGCAAAATCAAAGGAAACAAACCTGAAAGGATCTAGGGAAAAAGAAATGTTGCATACAAAGGCAAGGAAGACAGATTAAGCTTGGATCTCTCAGCAGAAACCATGCAGGCAAGAAGACAATGGTGAGACATGTATAAAATCCTGAAAGAATAAAACTGCCAACCAAGAATCTTTTATCAAATAAAACTGTCACTCAAATAAAATGGTATAATCAAAACATTCCAGGATAAACATAAGCTAAGGGATTTTGTGAAGGTCATTCCTGTATTACAAAACATTCTAAAGGGAATTCTGTGAACTGAGAACCAACAAGAACAGACAACAATGAAAGACTGGAAATCAATAGACAAATGGAAGATCGAGAACAGAGCAAAATCATAAGAACTAATTCAGAGGATCTGGGAGTCAGTACATGACCAAAACAATTACAAAGTGAAAGAAGGTAAATTTGTAAGAACAAAGATCCAGATGATGAGAAGATCAGGTAGATTAAAGGATAACATAGACAGCATTAAATGGAGGGAAATGTTAATGGAATATAAGGTAAACTCAAAGAAAATTAACACTTTACAACATACCAAGAAAGTTAAAATACAAGAAAAACATGGAAATATTAAAACGATGAGGAAATTGACAAGAACAACACAAAAAACATGAACTTAGCACAGGATGACATGCAGAACAAAGAAACCAGCAGCACCACAAAAACAAAAATGTAATGAGAGCAATTAATCTATACCTATTGATACCTACACTGAATGCAAACAGATTATATGCAACGATGTCACCTTGAGGATTAAGGTGTGCCTGACCCAAGCCATGGGTTTTTCAATAGCCTCATATGGATGCGAAAGCTAGACAGTGAATAAGGAAGGTCAGATAGTAAAAGAAATGATGCCTTTGAATTGTGGTGTTGGAAGACAATACTAAAAGTGCCATGGACTGCCAAAGAACCAATAGATCTGTTTTGGAAGAAGTGCAGCCAGACTGCTCCTTGGAGGCCAAAATGGCTAAACTTCGTTTCTCATACTTTGTACATATTGTCAGGAGGGAACAGTTGCTGGAGAAGGATGTCATGCTGGGTAAGATGGAGTGTAAGAGAAAAAGAGGAAGACCCCCAATGAGATGGATTGGCCAGGTGGCATCATTGATGGCGTCAAGTGTGGCAGCGGTAGTGAGGTTGGCCCAGGATCGCATATTGTTTCATTCTGCTGTGGATGGGGTCACTATGAGTTGGTTCCGACTCGATGGCACCTGACAACAACAACAACAACAACAACAACAACAACAACATGAAGAGCTGTACTCTAACAAATTTGAAAACTTAGAAGTGATGGATAAATTTAAAAAAAAAAGAAAAACAACATGACCTGCTTAAACTTACATACAATGTAGTAGAAAACCCGGACAGACCATAACAAAAGTAGAAATTGATCAGAACATCAAAAACTCACAACAAAATGAAGTCCAGGTCCAGATGGCTTTATTGGTGTATTTTACCAAACATTCAGGGAAGAGCTGTCACTAATTCTATACAAATTATCCCAGAATACAGAAGAAGATGGAAAATTTCCTAATATATCTTATGAAACAAGCATAACCCTCATACAAAAACCAGGCAAGGATTTCACTATGAAAAAAATATATAGACCAATATCATTCATGAATATAGATGAAAAATTCTCAACAAAATCTTAGCTCACAGAATTCAATAACACATAGAATAAGTACTACATCAGGAACAAGTGGGATTCATGTCAGGGATGCAAGAATGGTTCAATATTAGAAAAACAACCAATGTAATCCACTATATAAATAAGAAAAAGGAAAAGAACCACATGATCATATCGTTTGATGTAGAAAAGTTGTTTGATATAATCCTACATCCATTCCTGATAAAAACACTCAACAAAGTAGGGATTCAAGGGGAATTCCTCAACAAAATTAAGAGCATATGTACAAAACCAACAGCCAACATTACTCTCAATGGAGAGAAATTGAAAGCCTTCCCTTTACGAACAAGAACCACAAGGATGCCCTTTTTCACCATTCCTATTCAATATTGTGTTGAAGGGTCATATGGCAAGAGAGGGACATTAAAGGCATCCAAATTGGCAATGAGGAAATAAAACTCTCTATATTTCAGACTATATGATCCAATACATAGAAAATCCCAAAGAATTGGTAAAAAACTACTACAACTCTTTGGAAAATTCAGCAAAGTGGCAGGGTATATGATCAACATACAGTATCAGTTGAATTCCTCTATACTAATAATGACAGTGCTGAAAGAGACTCTAAGAAAGCAATAGCATTTACATTTTCCCCTCAAAGGATGAAATATCTAGGAATAAATATAACCAGAGAAACAAAGGACATATACAAAGAAAATTACAAAACACTACTACAAGAAACCAAAAGAGACTTACAAAAATGGAAGAATATATCATGCTCCTAGATAGGAAGACTTAACATTGTGAAAATATCAATCATGCTTGTAGCAATCTACACATATAATGAAATTCCAATCCACATTCCAATGAAATTCTTCAAAGATATTTAAAAAACACACACACACACACAAATAAAAACAAAACTATTAGAAACTTTATATGGAAAGGAAAGATACCCAGGATAAGCAAAGCATTGCCTAAGAAGAAGAATAAAGTTGGAAGCCTCTCACTCTCTAGTTTCAAAATTTACTACATGTCTAGAGTGGTCAAAAAGGAGCTCCGGTAGCATAGTGGTTGCGAATCGGACTGTTAACCTCAGGGTCAGCAGTTCGAAAGATGAGGCTTTCTGCTCCTGTAAAGATTTACAGCCTCAGAAACCCTGTACAGTCGGAACCCACTCCACAGCACATAACAACAAGAGTGGTCAAAACAGCTTGATACTGGTACAATGAAAGATACATAGACCAATAGAACAGAATTGAGAAACCAGAAATTAACTGATCCACATTTAGCCAACTGAATATTGACAAATGGCCGAAGTATATTACATGGTTAGGAGATGGTATCTTCAACAGATGGTGATGGCAGAACTGGAATGCGATATGCAAAAGATTGAAACACGACATCTACCCCCATACCATGTAAAAAACACAACTCAACATGGATTAGAGACCTTAATGTGAATCACAGAATTATAAAGAACATTAATGAAAAAATTGGGACAAATTAGAGGGCTCTAATGCAAGGCACTCGTGCATGGAACCTGTCCGGAGACATCAGGAGGCCTGCTATTCAGTTTGTCACGTGAGCAAGCCACTCGGTTCTGTGCAGAGATAAAGTCCCCCAAATATAGTGAAGGTCACCAAGCATGGATTATTGAGATTGTAGAAAAGGGCAACCGTACTACCAGAATCATAGACAAACCCCGGATCATTGAAGTCACACTGCAAGTGGCCACTCAAAATGTGAACCCCACACCTGGTGCCACCTCCTAATCCAGACAGGAATCGCTATTTGGTTTTGTTTTTAAATAGATCTATTCCTTTATCATCACTTCAATTAAAGACTAAACAACAAAACTCTCAATGTGTGTACACATCTGGCAAGTTTATGTTGATTTGTAAGTGGATGCAAGTAATAAAATCCATTGCTTTTTTCCCCCTGTTACATTAACTTAAGATGCACTTAGTCTTGAGACAGCTTCTGAGTTGATAATTATATTGTTATCCAATACCGTTGATTCATTTTGAATCTTTAGACACTTATCTCTTGCCACATAGGCTCTTTTTAAAGGTGCTGTCACATAGCAGAGACATTACCAGTTGTAATGTCACCTAGATGTTTGTGTCTTTTCATTTTATGTATATTTATCATTTTAAGTCTGTTCTTTCCTTTACATGTCTTGAAGCGTTTACTGGAAAGACAAAATTGGTGACAAAATGGTATTCCAGTGGCAAGAGTGTGCATGATTCTTTTGAGTCTAATTTATGAGGCCTAGACTTAATCACCAAGAGCATCTCTTTGACCCAGGACATACCCAATAGTGCATTCAGTTAAACCAGGCAAGTACTTAACTGCATGGTAAGCATTCTGAAGAAGAAATCTTTTTTTTTTTTTTTTTTTTTTGTAGCCTTCCTGACATTTACATTAACATCAGTAACAGTTGTCTTTATTGATATGAACAAAGGATACTTTTTGCAATGTAATTAGATGTTTTATAGTTCCACAGGAGAAAGATGAGACTTTCTGCTCCCATAAAGTTTTACAGCCTCGGAAACCCTGTTCAGGGTTGCTATGAGCCAGAACCAAGTCCACGGCACGAAACTACCACCACCAATGCAAGGCACACACAGACAATCAAACATTGTGAAAATTACACAAATGAAATTAGACAAATTATATGATTGGGACATACTAAAAATTAAACACTTTTATGCAACAAAGGACTTCACCAAAACAGTAAAAAGAGAGCTCATATAATGGGAAAAAATATTTTGCAACGACACATCAGACAAGGGAATCATTTCTAAAATATATAGTAAATGAAAGCACCGCTACAATAAAAAGACAACCCATTAAAAATGGGAACAGGACTTGAATAGCCACTTCACCATGGAAGAGATTTGAACAGTGAATAAATATATGAATAAATATTTACCATCACGAGCCATTGTTGTTGTTGTTAGGTGCCATGAAGTCGATACCTACTCATAACGACACTTTTCACAACAGAACAAAACACTGCCCGATCCTGGGCCAACCTCATAATTTTTGTTATGCTTGAGCCAATTGATGCTGCTACTTTAACAATCCATCTCTTTGGGGGTCTTCCTCTTTTTCTCTGACCTGCCACTTTAACAAACTTGATATCTCTCTCCAGTGACTGATCCCTCCTAACAATATACCCGAAGTATGAGAGACGAAGTTTAGCCATCCTGGCCTCCAAGGAGCACTCTGGCTGCACTTCTTTCAATACAGATCTGTTTGTTCTTTTGCCAGCCCATGACACTTTCAATATTCTCCTCTAACACCATAACTCAAAAGCATCAATTCTTATACAGCCTTCCTTATTCACTGTCCAGCTTTCACATGCATATGAAGTTATTAAAAATACCATGGACTGGGTCAGTCACATCTTAGTCCTCAAGCTGACATCTTTGGTTTTCAACACTTTAAAAAGGTCTTGTGCAACAGATTTGCCCAATGCAATATGTCATTTTATTTCTTGACTGCTGCTCCCATGAGTGTTGATAGTTGATCCAAGAAGAAAGAAATCCTTGACAACTGCAATCTTTTCTTCATTCATAAGAATGTTGTTTATTGATCCAGTGATGAGGATTTTTTGTTTTCTTTTCATTGAGATGCAATCTATACCAAGGCTGTGCTCTTTGATCTTCATAAATAAATATTTTAAGTCCTCTTCACTTTTAGAAAGCAAAGTTGTATCATCTGCATACCGCAGACTGTTAATGAGTCTCCCTGCAATTCTGATGCCACACTTCTCTTAATACAACCCAGCTTCTCACATTACTTGCTCCGCATACTGGTTGAATAAGTATGATGAAAAAATGAAACCCTGTCACACACCTTTCTTAGTTTTTCACTATTTAATGTTCTCATGTTCTGATTGAATAACTGCCTCTTGGTTCATGTTCAGATTCCTCATGAGCACAATTAAGTATTCCAGAACACTCACACTTCGCAATGTTGTCCATAGCTTTTCAGGATCCACACAACCGAAACCCTTTACATAGTCAATAAAGCACAGATAAGTATCTTTCTGGTATTCTCAGAACTCCACCAAGATCCATCAGACATCAGCAATGTTATCCTCGTACCATGGCCTCTTCTGAATCTGCCTTGAACCTCTGGAAGTTATCTGTCTACGTATGCTTGTAGCTGTTTCTGTATTACCTTTAGTAAAACTGTACTTGCATGGGATATCAAAGATATTGTCCAATGATTTCTGCATTCCATTGTGTCACCTCTCTTTGGAATTGGCACAAATACGGATCTCTTCCAATCGGTCAGTCAGATAGTTTTCTTCCAAATTTATTGGTATAGATGAGTGAGTGCCTCCAGTGCCACCACACTTTCTTGAAATATTTCAATTTTCATTCCATCAATTCCTGGTGCCTTGTTATTTGCCAATTCCTTCAACGCACCTGGGACTTCCTCCTTCAGTATCATTGACTCTTGATCTTATGCTACCTCTTTGAAATGGGTGAATATCAACCATTTCCTTTAGGTACAGTGACTCTGTGTATTCTTTTCATCTTCTCTAGATGCTTTCTGCACCATTCAATAATTTTCCCAGAGAATCCTTCAATAATGAAAATAGAGGCTTGATTTTTTTCTTCACTTCCCCCAAATTGAGAAATGCTCAGCTTGTTCTTCCTTTTTGGTTTTCTGACTCCATATTTTTGCACATTTCATTGTAATATTTGACTTTGTCTTCTCAAGCTGACCTTTGACATTTTCGGTTCTGGTCTTGTATCTCTCGATTTCTTTGATTTGCTTTAGCATCTCTACACTGGAGAGCAAGATTCAGTGTCTCTTCTGACATCCATTTTGTCCTTTTCCTTCTTTCTCGTCTTTTTAATGTCTTTTTGCTTTCTTCCTGTATGATATTCTTGATGTCATCCCACAACTCTTGTGGTCTTTGGTCTTTAGTGTTTAATGTTTCAAATCTGTTCTTCAGAAGAACTTTAAATTCAGAATGTACATACCAAAGGTCATATTTTAGCTCTCATGGACTTCTTTTGATCTTCTGAAGTTTCAGTTTGAATTTACATATGAGCAATTGATGGTCTGTTCCACAATCTTCCCCTGTTCTTTTCTTGATTGATGATATGGAGCTTTTATGTATTCCATCTGGTGAGGTTTATGTTTATAGGCATCTCTAATGCTGTCTAAATATGATATTTGAAATGAACATGTCATTGATTTTGTGGAATTCTATCATATGATTTCCAGCATTATTTCTATCGCCGAGGCCAAATCTTTGCTACCCTTTGCATTCCAATCACCAGTAATGATCAATACATCTTGATTGTATGTTTGATCAGTTTCAGATTGAAGAAGCTGGTAGAATTATTCTATTTCATCCTCACTGGTTTTAGTGGTTGGTGCATAAATTTGAATAATAGTGGTGTTAACTGATCTTCCTTGTAGACACATTGATTTTATCCTATCACACACAGCGTTGTACCTCATGACTGATCTGGATAAGTTCTTTTCGACACAGGATGCAACACCATTCCTCTTCAATTTGTAATTTCCGGCATAGTAAACCATGTGGTTGTCAAATTTAAAAAGGCCAATACCAGTACATTTCAGCTCACTAATGCGTAAGATATCAATGTTTATGGATTCCATTTCATTTTTGGCAATTTCTAATTTTCCTAGATTCATATTTCATACATACCATGTTATGATTATTAATGGATGTTTACAACTGTTCCTCTTCATTTTGAGTTTTGTCCTATCGTCAAATTAAGGTCCCACAGGCTGTTCTCCCATGGGCATTACTCCATTTGTGTCATCACGGTCAACTGTATTTTGAGGATGCTGCTCTTCTCCCATTGAATTTTGAGTGCCTTCCAACTTGAGGGACTCATAGTTCTGCACTCTATCTGACAGTGTTTCTCTGCTATTCATAAGGTTTTCAGTGACTAAATATTCGGAAGTAGTTTGTCACTTCTTCTTCCTTGTCTGTCTACATCTGGAAACTCATCTGAAACCTGTCCACCATGGGTGATCCTGTTTTTAAAATACCAGTGGTATAACTTTCAGAATGAGAGCAACTCATAAGTCACCACAGTATGACAAACTGACAGCCACTAGAGAGATGCAAATCCAAACAAAAATGATATGTCATCTCAAACCAGTAATAACAGGAAAGTTTACAAAACAGAGGACAGTAAATTCTCATGAGGATTTGGAGAGACTGAGACCCTCCAAATTGCTGGTTGGATCACAAAATGGTCCAACCACTCTTGAAAACAGTATGGTGCTTCTTCAGAAATTTGGAAATAGGAATATCTTATCAAAAGTCTTCATCCACAAGAAATATGACTCATAACACCAGAAGATATATGCACACCAATATTCCTATCAGCACTATTTACAACAGCAAAAAATGGAGAAAGCCTAAGTGCCCATCAATGAAAGAAAGGATAAACAATCTGTAGTACATACAGACAATGGAAGATTGTGCTGTCTTGAAGAATAACAATGAAGCTACAAGTCACCACATAACATGTGAACATTGAGGACCTTATGCTGAGTGACATTAGTCAGTTACAGAATGAGAAATACTGCATAGGACCATTATTATAAAAGCTTAAGAAAAAATACCCACACAAAAAGGGGAAAAATTATTTGTTACCAGGATGTAGGGGGTGGGGTGAGGAGAGGGAGGTGAAGGTGGAGCACAGGTTAGGGATATACACATGATAATTTGGGTGTTGGGTGGGAAATACACAAGAAGGGGTAGGGGTTTGGAAGAACAAGGCTGATGTGAGAACATTTAGGCAGGTTTGCATGGACTAAATGGACAGAGGTAAATAATGATATATGCTCAACCTTGGAACAACAAGGCTATGTGATACAGGGATTGAGGGATGGTTTGAATGGGTACAAGAGGTCAAATTATGCTAAGATGCTTGACAATCTTATGAGTCTTGGTTTCATTTGCCTATTATTATAAAATAGGTGCTTGATGGGGTGAGTAAGGAATAGCCAGAAACATCACTATAGAAATCTTGTAAGTCAGTCCTCAGCCTATAACTGATTGGAATACTTTAAGTGGGGTTAGAACTTGCTCTGTGATAGTGGCTTCCTGCAGAGCCTTTGAAGTATATACGACTTTAGGTGGAATCCTGATGTCTATCCAGAATTTTCTGATGTGCGAAATTTCCACTTGAAAAGACAAGCAGACCAGCCTGCAGCAGCCAGAGGAACAGATGATATTTCTTGAAATAAGACCAGCAGGAAAAAAAAAAAAAAAATTAATGAAAGTCTGATTGACTGCTACAAGGAAAGTAAATTGATCCCTGGGGAGCCATCAAGGCAAGCAATCAAGTGACCTCAGAGCAAATCCCCTTCAAAGACTGAAACTCACCAGAAATACACAAACAGGCATGTAATCCTGCGGATGACCACATTGGTCTACCGATAAGGGCAAGTGTGTGAAAAATAGCAATGAAGCTGTGTGCTAAGTCCAACCACATTCATTGGACTCCTGTCACCCGGGTTTGAGGTCTGGCTGGCCAGCAATATAGCAAGACCTGGGGACTCCTGAGCCCATGGACAGGGACATAGCCATGGGGGACTGAAGCAGATAGTGAAGCATCCAGGTTATATGAAGTGAGGGAAATGCACAAGAATGTCCATACTTGCCAATAATACCCATTTGACCTAGCTTCAATAGCTCAATGATTAGACCTCGACTAGACGAAGAAAGAAGAGCAAAAAAGTATAATCTGCTACAATTTGATGAACTTGAGCTATAATTATAGATGTAGTAGTTTGAGAGAGGGAATGACTCTTTACAGCAAACATCATTTCCATTCTTCTGCACACAGTTTTAACAGGGATGGGCAACTTAGAAATTGGTTACCCAAAATTGGGGGGAGGGGAGCTTAGCTACAAAAGCCATGAAGTGACTGGCTTACAAGTTTTCAAGAGGGAGGTTAGTTTCAGAGGGTGTGGGGGAATGTAGACTATTCACTGACTGATTTCTCACCTGTCTAGATGGGACTGGTGAAAAGAAATGGGGATAATACTCTTGTGGTTCAATAATGAATAATTGCTATCAGGACTGATTGTGGATGTTGCAAGTTAAAATGTAGTCATTTTGTAACAAAAGGAGAGGAATGGTTGATATTTCAGTCCAGTGGCAGAGGACCCTGGTACCGTTAAGGGAGAAGAGCAGAGTGCAGAACCCTATCCAGAGAAGCGGGGACACCAGAGATGGAGGCAGAGACAATAATGAGGAGAGGTGGAGTCATGAGGGACTGTAAACTCAAGGAGGGAGAGGAGCTGTGTGCATCCAGGGGGGTGGGGGGAACTGGCTTGCAGAGTATGCCCTTTGGTTGTTTGAATGTTTGTAGATTCCTGAGTGCTTTGGTGTACATAAACAACAACAACAACAACCAGAGGAAATGGAAGCAAATGCCGTTGAATGATGATGCAAGGAGGGGATTGTAATCATTGCAATGAAACAAAATATGATAGGATGAATGTATGAATGGAAAGCTAATGTTCTCCCATATGAACTATCACTAAATTCACAATAAAAACTTCTTTAACAAAATAAAAGAAAAGAAAACCATCCAAGAAAAAATATATATATATACATATACACACATACACATATATATTGATCCAGGTGGCTTAACTGGAAATTCAACCATTCAAGCAAGAATTTACATCAGTGCTCAAAAACTTCCAAATTATAGAATAAAAGGAATACCCCCATTTCATTTTATAGGGCTTACGTTGCCTTGATAACTATCACAGACAAAGATATCATTAGAAAATTAAACTAAAGATTTGTATCACTCATGAATATATATGCAAAACTTCTTAACAAAATTCTAACAAACAGAATCCAACAACATATTAAAAAAAAAATTAAACATCATGACCAAGTTGAAATTATGCAACGAATATAATGATGCTTCACATCACATTAATGAAACATAGGAAAAGATTACACGATCATCTCAGTTGATGCAGAAAAGGTGTTTTACAAAATACAACATCCTTTCATAATTAAAATCTCTCAGTAAGATAAAATAAAATGAAAGTTATTTAGCACAATTAAGGGCATCTATGAAAAAACAACAGCCAACATTTTACTTAATGAAGATCTGAGTTTTCCCCTTGAAAAAAGAACTTAGACAATGATGACTTGAACAGAACAATAAATCAAGAAATATAAATAAAATGTATACAAACTGGAGAAGAGATGTAAATATCTTATTTTCAGGTAACTCATTACCATCAAGTTGGTTCTGACTCACAATGATCCTATATAAGAAAGATCAGAATTGATCCTAAGGGTTTTTGTGACTGTGAAACATTAAAGGAAAAAACAGTCTCATCTTTCTTCTAAGGATCAGCTGGTGGGATAATTGAGCACTTAACCACTTAGTAATTGTGCCACTAGGACTCTTTTTGACAAGTACCTTATTGTTGTGATTAGGTACTGTCCAATTGGCTGAAAAATAAAAATAAAAAATAGAAAACACTGCCCAGTCCTGAGAATCTTCTCAATTGTTGTAGTGTTTGAGTCAGTTGTTGCAGTCACTCTGTCATACCATTTCATTGGGAGTGGGCGGTCCTCCTCATTTTCGCTCACCCTCTATTTTACCAAGTTTGATGTCCTTTTCTACGGGCTGGTGCTTCCTAAAAACCTCTAAAGTACTAGAGATGAAGTCTTACCATCCTCGATTCCAAGGAGCATTCTGGTGTACTGTATCTGAAATAGATTTTGTTTTTTTTCCTGGAAGTTCATAATAGTTTTAGAATTCTTTGACAACACTATAATTCAAAGGCATCAGGTGTTCTGTGCTCTTCTTTAGTCATTGTCCAGTTTTCACAAGCACATGAAAAAAAAAAAATGCTATGATTTGAGCCAGCCACACCATAATCATAACAAATCATAACACTTCCTTAATGTTTTGGTTCCTTGATAGATGCTTCCATGAGCTTTCATTGTGGATCCAAGTAAAATGAAACCCTTTGCATTTTAAATTATTTTCTACATTTATTGTGATGCTTATTGGTCCAGTTGTACAGATTTATTTTCTTTACAGTGAGTTATAATCTGTACTGAAGCTTGTATTCGTTGATTTTCATTAGCATGTTCTTCAAGTCCACTTTGCTTTCAGCAATAAAGGTTGTGTCATCTTCGTATCACATCTTCATATCACAGATTGTTAATAAACATTCTTTCAATCCTCATGCAGTAATACAGAAATATGTGTACCTGTGTTCAATGTATAACTATTAATAATTGCAAACAGTGGAAAGCTACTCCATCCATTGCCATCCAGTTGATTCCAACTCATAGCAATCCTATAGGATAGACTAGAACTGCTCCCATAGGTTTTCTGAGGCTGGAAAAATTGTTATGCAAGCAGACTATCTCATCCTGCCACTAGTGAGTTTAAACCTTTCAGTTACCAACCCAATGCTTAAATCACTCACTGTACCACTAAAACTCCTTAAAAAGATGGAAGCAATACTTAATCAACAGATAACTGCATATACAAAATGTGGTACATATAAACAAAAGAATACTACATAGCCCAAAAGACAAATGAAGTCTTGATTCATGCAAATGTTTCCTGGTGGCACTGTGAGCTAAATATTGGGCTGCTAATGGCAAAGTTGGGAGTTAAAACCCTCCATCTTCTCCGTGGTAAAAAGATGAGGCAATCTGTTGTCATAAATATTTACAGTGTTTGAAACTCTAAGAAGCAGTTCTACTTTCTCCTACACATCAGTGCCACAATGAGTCCATAGGAATCAACTTAACAAAAGTGAATATATTTGATACATGTTATAACACAATGAACTTCAGAAATACTAGCATCAGTGAAATTATTCAATCATGAAAAAACAAATATTGCATAACTTCACTTATGTAAAATGATAAGAACATGAAAATAGACATCAATGATTGCTAGTGGTTACCTGGGGCTGAGCAGTGGAACCATTCTCTGGGAAATAGTGAGCTTATGCTTATGGTGATGGGAAAATTGGCATCAATTCAGGATAAAAATGACAAAACTTGACTTCGGTAACAGATAAAACTAAGTTGTACCATATAAAAAGAATGAAACAGAAAGTGTTGTTACATAATATTTAAAAATATTAAAGTTTAAAAAAAAAAAAAAAGAGGATGCTATTGCTGAAATTGCTTACGAAGCTAAGTACCTTATGAGATTAATTATTTCCTAAGATTCTAGTCAATTAGTCTAACAATGCCTTGAATTTCTGTTCCATCCCCCAATTCAGTGTGTACTATTGAATGTCTTAAATATTGTGAACAGCCATCCGCCATCCAAAAAATATAAAACAATTAGTCTCTATTCACCTGGAACCGCAGAGGAAGGAGATGTGGGAATCATAAGAAGAACTAGACTAATATATATATTTTTTGTATAGTACACCCACACAAATAGTCACAAACATAGAGCAGGCAGAGGGCACATACGAAGCAAACATGTGAGGATCTTGTGCCATTTTCAAAACACAGTAAAATATGTGCATTGTTGTTGTTGTTATGTGCTGTGGAGTCGGTTCTGACTAATAGTGACCCTGTACAGGGTTTCCGAGGCTATAAATCTTTACGGGAGCAGAAAGCCTCATCTTTCTTCCTCAGAATAGCTGGTAGTTTCGAACTGGTGACCTGATTCATAACCGCTACACTACCAGAACTTCTTAAAATATGTACATTATTTGGATAAAAATATCTTACTAGTCTCATTGCTTCTATGAACTCCTCTCTCCTTTGACATAATACCAGAAAACTGGATGGTTCAATAATACCACTATTAAACATTTTGATTAAGGACTCAGTAGATGAGTCCTGATCCAAAGTGAGAACATGTTTACAAATTTACTGTAGAATTAATTGACGCACTGAGACTAAAAGGATCCCCATTTTGTTTTTGTTTTGGACCATGAGCTAAACATTGAAACTTGAACCAAAAATAGCCACCTAAGTAATCTTCAAACTAAGTAATAGTTAAGCTTAATTAGTAAAGAATGTTTTCCTTGAGCATTATAGTCTTTTAATGATTATCTATTTCTGAAAAAGGAACCTTGGTAGCATAGTGGATTATGAACTGGGCTGCTAACCATAATGTCAACAATTCCAATCTACCAGTTGCTCTGAAAGAGAAATATGTGACTTTCTTTTTTTGTGTGTAATATTTATAACCTCAGAAACATTATAGAGGGTTGCTATCAGTCTAACTGACTTGACAGCATACTACCATATCAGATAAAAATGATAAATAAACACTAAAGCATACATGAGTGGTCTATAGGCCAATGAATCAAATCAACGTAGTGATACAACATGGGGGGAGACAGTAAGAATGGTTACACAGTATGAAAAATGAAACCAATGTCATTTAGCTGAATGTAGAAATTGCTCAATAGTTGTACAGCTAGATACAAAAACTTTCAACAAAAGTAAATATTTTTGAATGTATCATTGTTGTTGTAGCTTGGTGCCATCATAGCGACCTTATGTACAACAGAATGAAACACTGTTCTGTACTTTGCCAATTTGTTGTTGCTGTTGTTAGTTGTCATCGAGTCGGTAAAGACCCATAGCGACCTTATGCACAGCAGAGTGAAACAATGCCCTCTCCTGGGCCATCCTTACTATTGTATCCAGGTTTGAGCCCATTGATGCTGCCACTTTGCTAATTCACCTTGCTGGTGGTTTTTCTCTTTTTATCTGACCCTCCACCTTATCAAGCATGATATCCTTCTATAGCAACTTGTCCTTCCTGACAATATGTTTGAAGTATGAGATACAAAGTTTAGCCTTCCTGGCCTCCAAGGAGCACTCTAGCTGCACTTCTTCCAACACAGATTTGTTGGTTATTTTGACAGCCCATCACACTTCCAATATCCTCCTCCATCACCATAAATCAAAAGCATCAATTATTCTACAGTCTTCCTTATTCACTGTCCAGCTTTCACATGCATATGTTATTGAAAATACCATGGCATGGGTCAGGCACACCTTAGTCTTCAAGCTGACATCTTTGCTCTTCAACACTTTAAAAAGCTCTTGTGCAGCAGATTTGCCTAATGCCATAGGTCGTCTGATATCTTGACTGCTGCTTCAATGAGTGTTGATAGTTGATCCGAGAAGAATAAAGTCCATGACAACACCAATCTTTTCTCCGTTGATAGAATGTTATTTATTGGTCCAGTGGTAAGGATTTTTGTTTTCTTTACATTGAGATTCAATCCCTACCAAAGGTTGTACTTTTTAATTTTCATCAGTAAATATTTTAAGTCTTTTTCTCTTTCAGCAAGCCAGGTTGTATCATCTGCATATCACAGGTTGTTAATGAGTCTTCCACCAAGCCTGATGCCACGTTTTTCTTCATATAACCCAGCTTTTCTGATTATATGCTCAGCATAAAAGTTGAATACGTATGCTGAAAGAATACAACCTGTCTCACACCTTTCTTAATTTTAAACCATTCAGTGTTCCCATGTTCTGTTTGAACAATTGCCTTTTAGTCAATGTACAGATTCCTAATGAGCACAATTAGGTGTTCAATACTCATACTTCACAATGTTGTCCAGGGCTTGTCAGGATCCACACACTCAAAAAGCCTTTGTGTAGTCATTCAAAACACAGGTAAACATCTTTCTGATATTCTCTGCTTTCAGCCAAGGTCCATCACACAACAATGTTATCCGTCATTCCACAGCCTCTTCTGAATCCGACTTGAATCTCTGGAAGTTCTCTGTCAATGTATGCTTGCAGCCGTTTCTGTATTACCTTTAGTAAAACTTTACTTGCATAGAATATCAAAGATATTGTCCGATGATTTCTGCATTCCATTGGTTCACCTCTCTTTGGAATGGGCAAAATTCAGATCTCTTCCAGTCAGCCAGATAGTTTTCTTCCGAATTTCCTGGCAGAGATGAGTGAGTGCCTCCTGTGCTGCCTCACTTTCTTCAAGGATTTCAATTTTTATTCCATCAATTCCTGGTGCCTTGTTCTTTGCCAATTTCTTCAATGCACCTTGGATTTCTTCCTTCAGAATCATTGACTCTTGATGCTATATTACCTCTTGAGCAAATAATACGAGAAGCTGGGTTATATGAAGAAAAACGTGGCCTCAGGATTGGATGAAGACTCATTAACAACCTGTGATATGCAGATGATACAACCTGGCTTGCTGAAAGTGAAGAGGACTTGAAACATTTACTGAGGAAGATCAAAGAACACAGCCTTCGGTATGGATTGCATCTCATGGTAAAGAAAACAAAAATCCTCACCACTGG
>NW_006408719.1:5817916-5827342 GCF_000296735.1 Chrysochloris asiatica | reverse complement strand
ATTGATTGCATTGGGCAAATCTGCTGCACAGGAACTTTTTAAAGTGTTGAAGTGCAAAGATGTCAGCTTGAGGACTAAGGTGCGCCTGACCCATGCCATGGTATTTTCAATAACATATGCATGTGAAAGCTGGACAGTGAATAAGGAAGACTGTAGAATAATTGATGCTTTTGATTTATGGTGATGGAGGAGAATATTGGAAGTGTGATGGGCTGTCAAAATAACCAACAAATCTGTGTTGGAAGAAGTGCAGCCAGAGTGCTCCTTGTAGGCCAGGAGGGCTAAGCTACGTCTCTCATACTTTGGACATATTGTCAGGAGAGAACAGTCGCTGGAGAAGGATGTCATGCTGCGTAAGATGGAGGGTCAGAGAAAAAGAGGAAGAACCCCAACGAGATGGATCAACCAGGTGGCATCATTGATGGTGTCAAGTGTGGCAGCGGTGGTGGGGTTGGCCCAGGACTGGACATTGTTTCATTCTGCTGTACATGGGGTCGCTATGAGTCGGTTCTGACTCGACGGCACCTGACAACAACAACAACAACAATGGCTAATGATTGTCAACATTTCTTAATATGTTTGTTTGCTGTCTGAATGTCTTCTTTGGTGAAGTGTCCGTTCATGTCCTGTGTGATTTTTTTAATTGGGTTATTTGTCTTTTTCTTGTAGAGGTGTTGTAGATATATATATTAGAAAACAGTCCCTTGTCGGATATGTCATTGAAAAGACATTTTCCCATTACACAATGTATAGAGGAATACATTTTTACTCTTTTGGTGAAATCATTCGATTCACATGTTTCTAATTTTAGATCATCCCAAACATCTATTTTGTTTTCTTTTTTTGTGTCATTTTGCAATGTTTCATAGTCTGTGTGTGCCCAGGATTAGAATCCTTAAATTTGTCCCTATTTTTTCGTTGATGAACTTTATAATTCTGGGATTCACATATAGGTCTTTAATCCATGCTGTGTTGTTTTTTTGCATATGGTGTGAGATAAAGGTCTTATTTCAATCTTTTGCAAATTGATTTCCAATTCTGCCAGCACCATCTGTTGAAGAGACTATGTCTTCCCCATTCAATGTACTCTGGACCTTTGTCAAAGATCAATTGGCTGTAGGTGGATGAGTTATTTACTGGAGTCTCAATTCTGTTCAATTGATCTATGTATCTTTCATTGTACCAGTGCCAGGATGTTTTGACCACTGTAACCATGTAGTAAGTTTTGAAATCAGGTGGTGATAGGCCTGCAACATTGTTCTTCTTCTTCAGCAGTGCTTTGCTTATCCTGGGTCTCTTTCCTTTCTGTATAAAGTTAGTAATTGTTTTTTCCATCTCTCTAATGAAGGTCATTGGAATCTGGATTGGGTTGTGTTATATGTGTAGATTGCTTTGGGTAATGTTGACAATGTTAAATCTTCTTATCCAGGAGCATGGCATATTCTTCCATTTTTGCCTCTTTTGCTTTTTTGTAGCAGTGTTTTGTAGTTTTCTTTGTATAGGTCCTTTGTTAATCTGGTTAAAATTATTCGTAAATATTTCATCCTTTTGGTTGCTATTGTAAATGGTATTGCTTTCCTAATTTCCTTTACAATGCTGCCATTATTAGTATGTGAAGTGAGTGAAGTGCTGTCGAGTCGGTTCCGACTCATAGTAACCCTGTATTGGGTTTTCGAGGAGCAGCTGGTAAGCTTGAACTGCTGACCTTGCAGTTCAAACGGCTTTGCAGTCTGGAACATTAACCCACAGTGCCACACAGAAGAATCCAAATGATTTTTGTATATTGATCTTGTACCCTGCCACTTTGTTGAAATTTCTAATGAGTTCCAGTAGTTTTTTTGTGAGTCTTTTGGTTTTCTAAGTATAGGATCATATCACCTGCGACTAGAGAGAGTTTGACTTATGTATACATAAGAAATAAAACAGCCAATAAATAACGGTAAGATTACAAGAATTTCAATGCCATAATTCTTAAAATAAGTAAAAGGATTAAACTGTAGAAGGGCATTAGCAAAATCAGCAACGGCAGTCTCGCTAGGTTGATATTTATCATCTTGGGTGCTAAAAGAAATGACATCCTTTTGCAATTCTTCCATATCAAAAGTAAAATTCTGGGTAAAGTTCTGAAAAATGAGCCTTAATTTTCTCCCAGGGGTGTTTAGTACTATTCTGCTTTAGGGGAGTGATACAAAAGTCAGTATAATTATAATGCCAAGTTAAATGTTCCTGGGTTTGTAAAACGTTACTTGTTCTCCAAGCCATATGACAGAGGTTTTTAGGTTACATTGCTCCTATTTTACATGTTTATTAATTCTATTTTGTATTCCCAAGACTTGACTGACCGTGGTCGTTCAATTTTTCACAAAGCCAGCTGTTTGTACCGACTCATGTAGTGCTATGGAATAAATTGTTACAGCAGAGAGAATTGCAACAAAGGACATTATATTCAAAATTAGTGCTTCTATAAATCTTTGGGAGCAATGTAGTATTTTTGAAAGGCAATTTTAATAATGGCTAGAAAAAGGGTGGCTTCCCAGCATTCAGTGAGATTAACAGGCATCCAATATCCTGTCATTTTAATTAAGAGAATTACAGTTTTATTGTGGATTATAATTTTATTGATGCAGGAAAAAAAATTGACAATTGTGACAAGTGAGAAGTTGATTATTATAAGCAGGCAGTTCCACCAAAAATACATATGGATTGAAAGCACATATGACAAAATTATGAGAACCAGTTAATGCCAAAACAATCTTACTCTGGTTGGTTATTTTTGATTCCACATAACCCATTTATAGTTTAACATCCATAAAGGCAGAAGCCGCTAACCATAGAGTGTCTTGGACAGTTCCTTGAAGGGATTCTGTGTTTAATTGTGGCATTGGAGGGCTAAACCCAGCATTATGCCCCAGGAGAAAGGTGTCATTACCAGATTATGTATCACTAATCCTTCCATTAAGGAGCTCTGGTAGTGTAGTGGTTATAAATCGGGCTGCTAATCTTAAGGTCAGTGGTTCGAAACTACCAGCCGCTCTGTGGGAGAAAGATGAAGCTTTCTACTCCCGTAAGGAATTACACCCTCGGAAACCCTGTACAGGGTAGCTATGGGTCAGAACCTACTCGAAGGCACTTAACAACAACAATCTCATGGTCAGCTGTTTGAAACTACCAGCTGTTCCGCAGGAGAAAGATGAGGTTTTCTGCTCCCATAAAGATTTACAGCCTCAGAAATCCTGTACAGGGTAGCTATGCTGACTCCACAGCACATAACAACAACAATCCTTCCATTCATTTGTTGCCACTGCCACATAAGCTTATTCCAGGTACGATTAGAGGGGAAACCCTGGAGCTCTCTGATAGAGCTTCAGTCAGTTCTTGTCCAAAAATAATTTAGAGTTTTATAGTTGCCATCTTCCCGTATACAAGGCTCCCACGGGGGAAGGGAAGAGGCACCCAAATATATCTTTATGCTGTATATTGGGAGGATGGGATGGGAATTGGTGGTATTTTAAAACATTTCCAAAGAAGATAGTCCCAAGAAACTGAGGTTAGAGGGGCTGGTGTGGGCCATCCAAATGCATCATTTTGTCTCCAGTCACATAGGCATGGTGTTCAGCCCTACACACAAAGGGATTATTCTGCATGGCCACTATAGTTTACAAAGGCAGACTCCTTTCTTTCTCCAAAATGTACATGGCATGGTAATAACCCAGGGCTTTTATGATAAAACACTGATGGAGAGTCTAACCAGGTTATCGGCTACATTAAATGTGGATTAGGTATGCAAGCCCAGTAGGTTCCATGGGTGGAATCTCCATTTACTTCCATTGTGATGACGGTAAAGTGAACCAAAAGAAGATTTTTCAGGTGTACAGGGCTTCCCAAAAAAAGTAAGTAATTGAGAAGCCTGGTCAGTTGTGGCTTTAACCTGATCCCATGACATAGGTGCAGCTTGTCGAGTCTTCCCTGCGGGGACTTGCTCTCTCAGTGTCATCTGGCTCATCGCCAGAACCGGAGGTACAGGGGTCTCCTGAGGGTAAAATCCGAAGCAGTCCATGCTATGGTTTAATACAGTGACCATGAATCCACATGGGACTGGAATCTGTTGAGACACAAGTGTATCTTCGAACCCATGCTAACAAAGAACTAGGTCTCTGCCAGACTCCTTCTTCAGGTGTTTTCCATAGTACAAGAAGTTTTTCCTATTGGGGAACTCCATGGCCAGTATGTCTCTATGCAGGGGTGAGGCTGTCATCTTTCCCAATTGTTAAAATATTTAAGAGTATATATGGCCATATGTAATGTGTTTGCGGGTTGTGTAGAGGGAATTCGATTCACCCCTTTTGTTTTTGTAGCACCTGTTAAAGAGTTTGATGGGCTCTTTCAATAAAAGCTTGGCCCTGGGGATAATAAGGAATGCTGGTTTTATGCTGTATGTTCCAGATTTGTAAAAACCATTTGAAACATTGCCTGAGGTATGCTGGACCATTAACAGTTTTGAATTCTTTAGGGCAACCCGTGGTTGCAAAGGCTGAAATGCAGTGTTTTTGCATGTGAGCAGCCATTTCACCTGATTGACATGTAGCATGAATAATTTCTGAATGTGTCTACAGAAACATGAGCATAAGCAGGTCGCCCAAACTGAGGAATATGGGTGACATCCATCTGCCACAGATCATTTGGTTAAAGGCCTTGTGAATTTTCACCCTCCTTAGGAATAATAGTGCAAGGTTGACATTGTAGACACATTTGAACAATTTTTCTCCCTAGAGACTGAGATAAACCAAACTGTTTACAAAGGCTATTACTGTTCTGGTGAAAGAGGGCACGAGAATTTTATGCTTGCAGAAAGGCATTGCCTATTAGGAAGTCTGCTTCTGCATTTTGCTGAGCCAGTGGACCAGGAAGATTGGTGTGAGAGCAAATGTGAACAATGTAGAAAGGTGAATTTCTTTTCCAAATAGCTTCTTGCACTTGAATAAACTCCTTTTCCACAGAGATTTAATTTTTGCAGTTTCAATCTGTGATATTATATTAACAACATATTGGGAATCACAGATGATATTTAAGGGGATATGAATATTTCTCGGTTTGAAAATGACAGTGGTTAATTCCTCTCTTTGTGCTGAAAGAGAAGGAGAATCAATCAAATTATAATAACGCAGCCCTTTAATCACCACTTTTCCTTTTGAAGTGCCATCCGTAAAATAATTTTTCCCATTAGCTATGGGGAAAGATTGTGTTTTGTTAGGCCAGATGCATGAGGTTTGTTGAAAAATAGAAAGTATCTTATGATTTGAATAATGATTATCAATAATGCCAACAAAGTTTTCTAAAACTGTTTGCCAAGGTAAGCTGTTGTGCCATATAGGGTTCATTTAGCTCTTGCAATCATTTAATGAAAGACTCATTAGGTAGGCCATCCTCTGGGACTGTGGCCCAAGCACGTTTGGCACAGTGCACCATTTGAAGATAAGCCTATTGAAGTAGGGTCAACTGCAATGCCAAATCAGAATAAGGGCCAATGCTCAAAAACATCTCTTCCAGGATAGGTGGGCTGGTGTTAGCGGCCCAATTTTGTTTTGCTTGCTCATGAAAAAATTCCTCATAGTTAACGCTCCAGGTCAAATATTTACTGCTACTTAAACAGGTTCTTACCAGATGTTTCCTGTCATAGGGAGTAAGTACTGATTTTGTTAAAAGCCTTTACTTTATCAATCAATATGATCATGTGATTTGTTTTGTTTTCTTCCGTTTTTCATTTTTTTGGTGGATTACATGATTGTTGTTATTTTCTAATATTGAACGATCAGTGCAGCCCTGATATGAATCCCACTTTTTCATGGTGTATTCGTTTTTGACATGTTAAAATCTGTTGGCTAGGATTTTCTATGAAAATATTTGTAGGTATGTTCTTGCATGATATTTGCAAATAATTTCCTTTTTTTTTTTTTTTTTTATGTCCTTCCCTGGTTTTGATAGGAGGGTTATGCTTACTTCATAAAATGCATTAGGAAGTTTTCCTTCCTTTTGTATTATCTGGAATAATTTTATTAGTATTGGTGAATGCTCTTCCCTAAATGCTTGGTAAAACTAACTAGTGAAGCCCTCTGGCCTTGAACTTTTTTTGGTTGGGAGTTCTTTGATGAACTAATCAATTTCTTCTTTTGTTATAGGTCTGTTCAAGCTTTCTACTTTGCTCTGTGTAAGTGTAGGTCTGTCCTGTTTTTTAAAAATGTGTCCATGTCCTCTAGATTTTCAAATTTGTTGGAGTACAATTCTTCATGATATTCTTTTATCGTCCTTTTTAGTTCCACTGCTTCTGTTGTGACGTCACTTAATGCTTTTTCTTATGCATGGTATTTGTGTCTTCTCTCTCTTTCCTTTTTTTGTAAGGTTTGCCAATGGTTTGCCAATTTTATTAATCCTTTAGAAGAATGAGATTCTTATCCTGTTAATTATTTCTATAGTTTTTCTGTTTTCTATTTCATTTATTTGTGCTCTAATTTTTTCCCCCTTTCTGGTCACTGGAGCTTTACTTTTTGGTCTGTTTCTAATTGTTGGAGATGCTGTGTTAATGTGCTAATTTTGGTTCTTTTTTATTTTTGGAGGTGTACATGTCATTCAAAAAATTTTCCTCATAGCACACCTTTTGCTGTGTCCCCAAAATTTTGGTGTGTTGTGTTTTCATTCTTGTTTGTTTGTAGGAATTTTGTAAACTCACCTTTTATTTGTTATACTACCCATGAACTTTTAAGGAGGATGTTATTCATTTTCCATGTATCTGATTTTATTTTCTTAACTTCCTATTGTTGATATTTTATTTTATAGCATTGTGATCTGAGAAGATGCTTTGCAGTATTTTTATGTCTATAAAAACATCAAAAAGAGTAAACAGTGTGGGGCTTGATGGCGACTAGGGTGAAGGTGTAGTGAAGGTTACCGTCAACAATAACTCGGAATTCCAGGCAAGAAAGAGGCAGGACGGGGCTCCAAGGCTTGGACCCACAGAGATAGGAATAGTTTAAAGGTTTGAGAACTTATAGCCTGTGGATTTGGAGCTGAGGCGGGAAATCGCGTACTTTTGTCAGGCACAGAGGCCTGAGGCCACATCTTGGGCGAATCCAGGCAGCAGGAAGTAATAGGAGCCGCAGAGACGGGCCGGAGGCGGGAACCTTGGAAAAGACAGAGGGAAAAAAAGGTGCACAGTATACTCTGCCAATTTTGTGTGGGTCCGATTTTATTTTTTTCTTTGATGTAGGGTAATAGGTGCACTCACGGTTTGCCCACCTACATTCGGTGAATAGAGGTAGGGATTTAGCCTAGTGTCCAAGACCCACCCTCACCACTGGCAGTTTCCTCTGCCAGGAACTCAAACACACTCAGCCCAAGCTGAGACGCATATTTGGTTGGCCTTTTTGCACTAAGTTGAGAGGGGTCCTGGTGTAGCTCTGTGGTTTAAGGTGCCGTGCCACCAATACTTTTGAACTGCAAGGACGGTGGTTCAAACTCACCAGCCGCTCCACAGATGTGCATTCCATTTGGTAGGCTTTCTTTCACTGGTTGGAGAGGTGTCCCAGCGTAACGTGGTGGGTTAAGGTACCACTGTAAAGCCTTTTGAACTGCAAGGTCGGTGGTTCAAGCTCACCTGCCTCCCCTTGGAAACCTTATACGGGAGACGTGGATGTGTTTTTTATTTGTTTGGATTTTTCTCACTGGTTTGAGAGGCTTCCTGGCGTAGTGCGGTGAGTTAAGGAGCCACTGTAAAGCCTTTAGAACTGCAAGGTCAGTGGTTCAAGCTCACCCGCCGCTCCTCAGAAACCCTAAACAGGAGATGTGGATGTGCATGCTATTTGGTTGGCTTTTTTTTTTTTCCCCCCACTGGTTTGAGAGGCTTTCCGGCATAGCGCTGTAGGTTAAAGCATCACTGTAAAGCCTTTTGAACTGCAAGGTCAGTGGTTCAAGCTAACCAGCCGCTCCGAGG
This sequence comes from Chrysochloris asiatica, assembly GCF_000296735.1. Taxonomy (NCBI): domain Eukaryota; kingdom Metazoa; phylum Chordata; class Mammalia; order Afrosoricida; family Chrysochloridae; genus Chrysochloris; species Chrysochloris asiatica. The sequence goes on along the minus strand of NW_006408719.1, from coordinate 5,819,358 downwards.
AAACCCTATACAGGGGACACAGATGTGTGTCCTATTTGGTTTGCTTTTTTTTTTTTTTTTTTTTTTTTCTTCTTTTTTTCTTCTTCACTGGTTTGAGAGGAGCCCGGGCATAGCACTGTGGGTTGAGGTGCCACAGTGCAAAGCCTTCTGAACTGCAGGGTCGGTGGTTCGGGCTCACCAGCTGCTCCTCGGAGCCCCTATACAGGGTCGCTACGGGTCGGAATTGACTCAACAGCACCTAACAGTAGGGAGAGGAGGGCAGAGGTGACTGAAAGAGAGTTAGGAAATTAAAGAAATACTTATATTAAGCTACAGATTTTTTTTTCCTACGTTTTTCTCTCTTCTGCCTCTTTTTTTTCTCCACCCAACTCTCGCTTTTTTGTGATTAAAGACTGCTATATTTAGTCTTGTTTTCACTGGTGCTGCATTGTTTTCTTCTGGTTTTATTATATTATATATATATATATATATATATATATATACTATTTTGTCATATATACATATATATTATATACATATATATATATATTTTCCCCCGCCTTCGTTCCATTTTTCCTCTTTCTCCCAATCTTCTTTTTGCTTCTGATTCTGATTTTGTTTCTGTGTTTTACCCCACTCTGTTGTCTGGCTGCTACACAGCCTCCCTTCTGATTTTGGAGTACTCTTTGTCCCCCTATATTACACGAGAAGAGTCAGCAACCACTGCTAAAATCCAAGCTGCAATCACACCTTATAAAATACCAAAACCCAGGAAAGAACCAATACCAGCTGTGATTTACCAGGCAAACAGGCAACACCTGTGAAAGTTACTCTGAGTTAGGCAATAAGAAGAGGGGAAAGGGAAGACCACACCCTGATCACATCTTCCTGGAAGCAATCAGATAGCATAAAAAAGTACCAAAATACATAATCATTCATGTTTAAGGGCCACAGATAAACATAAAACACATCTAAGAAGCAAAAGCAGATGACCATATCAGCACATGTCCAGGATAAAGATAAAATATCTGAGACAAACGACCTAGAAGTAGACCTGGACTCCATTCTGGAAAGTGGGCAGGCCATGGAAATGCCAGAGAAAGAATTCAGAAAAATAATTATAAAATGTTTCAAAACACTTTACAATGGAGTTGAGAAAAATAAGGAAGACATCAGAAAAGCGTTACAGAAACAATCAAACAAGATAGATACAGAATTGGTAATACTCGAAAACCAACAGAAAGAGGTTTAAACAATCAACAACAAAATGGCAGAAACAGAAAACTCTTTGAAAGGGCAGAGAAGTAGAATAGATGAGATAGAAGGAAGAATCAGAGAGCAGGAAGACAAGTCTCTCAATACCACTAAGATAGAAGAACAAACCCAAAAAAAGGATAAAAACTTCAGAGGAAGGTCTAAGATTCATGTTGGACAACATGAAGAGGAATAACCTAAGAATTATT
>NW_006408719.1:5792047-5793989 GCF_000296735.1 Chrysochloris asiatica | reverse complement strand
ATCGGGCTGCGAACCTTAAGGCCAGCAGTTCGAAACTACCAGCCGCTCCGCAGGAGAAAGATTAGGCGTTCTACTCCCGTAAAGTTTTACAGCCTCGGAAACCCTGTACAGGGTCGCTATGGGTCGGATCCGACTCGATGGCACTTAACAACAACAGCAACATCAATAATCACACTGAACGTAAATGGATTGAATGCAACTGTTAAGAGATGGAGAGTGGCAAAATGGATAAGAAAACAAGATCCTTCAGTATGCTGTCTGCAAGAGACGCATCTCATACACAGACACAGAAACAGATTAAAAGTGAAAGGATGGGAAAAATTATACCAAGCTAATTGCAATAAAAAGCGAACAGGAGTGGCAGTGCTAATCTTGGATAAAATAAACTTTAAGGCAAAAACTAGCACAATAGATAAAGATGGACATTATCTCATGATTACAGGGACAATTGAACAAAATGAAATAACCATATTAAATCTCTATGCACCCAATGAAAGAGCACCAAAATATCTAAAACAAACTCTAAGAGATTTGAAGAAAGAAATAGATGAATACACAATAATAGTGGGTGACTTTAATACACCACTTTCAAAAATGGACAGAACAACCAGAAAGAAACAAGAAACTTGACAAAGACACAGAAGAATTAAACAACACAAATAACCAACTGGAATTTATAGATGTGTACACAGCATTCAACACAACAACTACACAATACACCTTCTTTTCAAGTGCACATGGAACATTCTCCATAATAGACTATGTATTAGGCCACAAAATAAGTCTCCATAAATTCACAAATATCAAAATACTACAAAGCATCTTCTCAGACCACAATGCTATCAAATTAGAAATCAACAATAGAAAAACCAAAGAAACCAAGACAAATACATGGAAACTGAAAAACACCCTGCTGAAAAACGACTGGGTAGTAGAAGAAATCAAACGTGAATTTGCAAAATTTCTCGAAATCAATGAGAATGAAAACACAACATAACAAAATCTTTGGGACACAGTGAAAGCTGTACTGACAGGACAATTTATTGCAATAAATGCACACATCCAAAAAGAAGAAAGAACAAAACTGAGCACATTAACACGGCATCTAAAACAATTAGAAACAGACCAACAGAGGGAGCCCACAGTCACCAAAAGAAAAGAAATAATAAAGATCAGTGCAGAAATAAATGAGATAGAAAACAGAAAAACTATAGAAACAATCACCAAGACAAGAAGCTGGTTCTTTGAAAGAATTAATAAAATCGACAGACCATTGGCAAACCTAACAAAAGAAAAGAAAGAGAAGACACAAATAATACACAGTAAAAATCACATGGGTGATGTCACAACAGAATCAAAGGAAATCAAAAGGATAAAAACAGAATACTATGAGGAGTTGTACTCCAACAAATTTGAAAACTTAGAAGACATGGATTCATTTTTAGATAAACACCACTTACTTAAACTTACTTACAGTGAAATAGAAAACCTGAACAGACCCATAACAAAAGAAGAAATCGACCAGGCCATCAAAAGACTCCCAACCAAAAAAAGTCCAGGCACAGATGGCTTCACAGGGGAATTCTACCAAACATTCAAAGAAGAGCTGTTACCAATCCTACTCAAATTATTCCAGATTATAGAGGAGGATGGAAAACTTCCTAACACATTCTATGAAGCAAGTATAACCCTCATACCAAAATCAGGGAAGGACATTACTAAGAAATAAAACTATAGACCAATATCACTCATGAACATAGATGCAAAAATCCTCATCAAAATCCTAGCCAACAGAATTCAGCAACACATCAAAAAGATAATACATCATGATCAAGTCGGATTCATACCAGGGATGCAAGGATGGTTCAACATTAGGAAAACGATCAACATTATCCACCATATAAATAAGAAAAAAGAAAAGAACCACATGATCATATCGATT
>NW_006408719.1:5781146-5791947 GCF_000296735.1 Chrysochloris asiatica | reverse complement strand
AAACTATCATATAATTCACAATAAAACATTAAAAAAAAACAAAAAAAACAAAAACACTTTTCTTGCCTCTAGTATGAATCCTACTGACAGTAAGCCTTCAATACTTATAAATATTACTTTATATGTAGTTCAGAGTTCCAAGACCATCCTCTATACTGCTTTGTCTGGTGGATTATGCTATTGTTGATGGAGGTCTGCTTGGCACCTCTCCCTAACCTGTCATTCCTCTACTGTCTTTTTTTATAATATTTTTCTTCCTTTCAGTGTGATGTTCTTAGCATTCTGCAACCCTTCTGGTCTTCAGTCATTAATACCGAACACATCAAATCTGTTATTTAGGTGGTCTCTAAATTCATTAGAGGCATACTCAAGATTCTATTGTGCTTCTCATGGACCTGTTTAAATTTTCTTCATCTTCACCCTGAGCTTTCATATGAACTACTGATGATCTGTTCCATAGTAGAGAGCTGGTTTTGTTTTGGCTGATAATTTTTGGATATTCCACCATCTCTTCCAACAAATGTAGTCAATTTGATTTCTGTGTATTCCGTCTGGTGAGGTCCATGTGTACAGTCACCTTTTATGTATTCTTATAAGCTTACTTTCAATTAAGAAGTAACTGATCTTTCAAAATCCTATCATGTGATTTCCAGCATAACTTCTATTGCAAAGGCCATATTTTCAAATTACTGGTATTTCCTTTTTTGTTTCTATGTTTTTTAGTAGATCACAAGTAACTATCAATATATCCTGATTACATGTTTGGTGAAATTCAGATTGATGAAGTTAGTAGAATTCTTCAATTTCATTATCACAGTCTGTAGTGTTTAATGCATAAATTTGAAAAATAGTATTATTAACTGGTTTTCCTTGTTCTTTTGGTTATTAAGTGCCTTCCAATCAGTTCTGATTAATGGGAAACCAGTATAGGTGGAATAATATAATATGCAGCTTGAAGATTAATGAACATCATACTATTACAGTTAACATTGTGGTTCAAGACAAATCTTGAGGTGTTCTTTTTGACAATGAGTGTGACTCTATTCCTCTAGAATGAATTGTTCCTTGCATAGTAAACCATATGATTTAGTGATTCAAAATGGCAAATGCCATTCCATTTTAACTCACTAATGTCTAGGATTTTGATCTTTATGGGTACCATTTAATTTTTTAATGTTTTATTGTGAATTATGTGATAATTTACATGGGAGAACATTAGTTTTACATTCATCCTACCATATATCATTTCATTGCCATGGTTACAATTCCCTCATGCATCATCAACCAACCACAGGGTATACCTTGCAAGCTTGTCCCTCCCCCCCAGTCATCAACACATAGCCCCTCTCCCTCTCTGGGTCTAAAGTCCCCGGCCGCTCCATCTCTTAACGTCATTGTCTCTGCCTCGATCTCTGGCAACACTGCTTCTTTGGGTAGGGTCCCGCACTTCGCTCTTCTTCCTTGATGGTCCCAGGAACCTCCGCTCCTAGACTGCAAAGTTAATCACACCCCTCCTTGCAACAAAACGTCCACCTTTACATTTCCAACCCTCACAATCATTTCTGTTAACAATTATTCACAATTGTATCACAAGAGACCTATCCGCATTTCCTTTCATCAGCCCGGCCTAGACAGATTGGATATTACTCAGTGGAGAGTCTACCTTCCTCCATGCCCTTTGGATCTAGATTCCCTCTTGAAAGTTTGTAAGCAAGACACTTCTTGCCTTTGAAACTCCCCCACCCCCATTTTGGGTAGCCAAAGTCCAAGTCACTCATCCCTGTCTACTTTGTGTATGGAGGGGGTGGGAATGATCCTTGCTGTAAAGATTTCTTCCCTGTTTTCAGCTACTGTATGCATAGGTGTAGGTCAAGTTCATCAAATTGAATCAGATTACTCTTTTTTTTCCCCCCTTTTCTTCCTTCTTCTCGTTGAGTTCTGATCATCCAGTCATTGAAGGCAGGTCAGTGTGTATTATCTGAAAGTGTGGGTGTTCTTGTGCATATTCCATCTGTTCTTATCAGTGGGATACTTCACTCTCCACTCTAGTCCTCTGTGGCTATGTCACTGACTCTGGGCCCAAGAGCCCCCAGGTCTTGCCACACTGCTGGTCAACCAGGTCGCCCCCCAGGTACCCAGGAATCTATTGAATGTTGTAGGGCTTAGCTTGCTGTTTTTCCCTCACTTCCCCTTATCGGTGATGAACACGGCAACCAATCAGAGCTGTATTCCCATTGAGTCTTAATCTTGGAAAAGGGTTTGCTCTGAGGGGACCCAACCACTTTCTTTGATGTCTCCTGGGTGAGCAAGTTGCTTGTTCTTATAGTAATCAGTCAGTCTGCCTATCTTGTTTTGTATTTTTTCTATCAGTATTTCTTTCAAGCAGTATCTTTTGTTTTTCTAGCCACTCCAGACCAGTCTGCTTGTCCTTAAAGGTGGAAATTTCACTCCTCTGAAGATTCTGGATGCTGTTCAGGATTCCACCTATGGTCTTATGTAATGCAGAGACTCTGCAGGAAGCCTCCTTCACTGGGCACATTGTGGCCCCATTTTAGGTATTCCAATCATTATAGGTAGAAGATGGACTTACAAGCTTTCTATGGCTATATTTCTGGCTATTTCTTTATCTCCCCCACAAGTGTCTATTTTATAATGGTATGCCAAGGAAACCAAGATTCATAAGACAGCCAAGCATCTTAAAATTATTCCACCCTTTTTCCCATTCCAACCATGTCTCTGTCCCTGTATCCCAGAGCTCTGTTGTTCCAAAGTTGTGCTTACATCATTATTTACCTCTGTCCCACTTAGCCCATTCAAACATGCCTAGTAGTTCTCCCATTGGCTTTGCTCATCGATTCTCCTCCCCATTCTTGTATGTTGTCCGCCTCCCTAGCACCCAAACTATCCTGTGTCTATTCCCTACCCTGTGTTCCACCTTCTCCTCCCTCCCCTCACTCCATCTCCCACATCCCAGTAGCTAGCAAAGAATCCCCCCACCTTTTAATATGGGTTCTTTTTCTTAGTCTTTTACACTAGTGGTCCTATGCAGTAAGTATCATTTTGTGACTGACTAGTTTCACTCAACATAATTTCCTCAAGGTTCATCCATGTTTTGTGATGGCTTTCAGCCTCCTTGTTATTCTTCAAGGTAGCATAATATTCCATTGCGTGTATTACCACAATTTGTTTATCCATTCTGCAGTTGATGAGCACTTAGGCTGTCTCCTTCTTTTTGCTATGGTAAATAGTGCTGCTATGAACATTGGTTTGCATATATCTACTCATGTTATGGCTCGTATTTCTTGTGGGTAAATACCACGTAGAGGAATTGCTGGATAATATTTCCAACCTTCTGAGGAAGTACCGTATTGCTTTCCAGAGAGGTTGGACCATTTTGCAATCCCACCAACAATGCAGGAGCATCCCAGTGTCTCCTCATCCCCACCAGCATTTATTGTCCTCTACTTTTTTGAACTTTGCTGTTGTTGCTGCTGTGAGATGATATCTCACTGTTGATTTGATTTTCATCTCTCTAATGGCTAGTGAACATTTCTCCATATGTTTGTTGGCTACCTGGATTGCCTCTTGGGGGAAGTGTCTGTTCATGTACTGTGCCCATTGTTTAATTGTGTTATTTGTCTTTTTTCTTGTAGAGGTGTTGTATTTTCCTATATAGTTTAGAAATGAATCCCTTGTCTGATATGTCATTGCAAAATGTTTTTCCCATTCTGTGGATTCCCTTTTTACTCTTCTGGTGAAGCCTTTTGATGCACATAAGTTTTTAATTTTTAGTATGTCCCACTCATCTATTTTGTCTACTTTTGTTAGTGCAGTTTTCAGAATGTTTGTTAATTTGTGTATTCCCTGGATTAGTGCCCTCACATTTGTCCCTATTTTTTCATTAATGGCCTTTATTATTCTGGGATTTACATTTAGGTCCTTAATCCATGCTAAATTGGTTTTTGTATAAAGTATGAGGTAAATGTCTTGTTACAGTTTTTTGCATATAGCTTTCCAGTTCTGCCAGCACCATCTGTTGAAGAGATTATCACCTGCCCATGTGATATATTTAGCTGTTTTGTCAAAAATCAGTTGGCTGCATGTAGATGGGTAAATTTCTGAATTATCGATTCTGTTCCATTAATCTATGTATCTTTTGGTGTACCAGTACCAAGCTGTTTTTACTACTATATCTGTGTAGTAAAATTTGAAGTTGGGGAGTGAGAGGCCTTCAACCTTATTCTTCTTGTTAAGCTATGCTCTGCTTATCCTGGGTCTCTTTCCATTCCATATATAGTTTGTCATTGTTTTTTTTTCCATCTCTTTGGAGAATGTTGTTGGAATCTTGATTGGGATTGCATTATAGGCATGAATTGCTTTGGGCAGAATTGACATTTTCACAATGTTAAGTCTTCCTATCCAAGAGCATGGTATATTCTTCCAGTTTTGTAAGTAAGTATCTTTTGGTTTCCTTTAGTAGTGTTTTGTAGTTTTCTTTGTATACGTCCTTTGTTTCTCTGGTTGCATTTATTCCTAGCTATATCATCCTTTGTGTGGCTATTGTAAATTGTGTTATTTTTTTCTAATGTCCTTTTCAATGCTGTTGTTTTTTGGTATAGAGGAATCCAACTGATTTTGTATGTTAATCTTGTATCCTGCCACTTTGCTGACTCTTCCTATGACGTCCAGTAGCTTTTTTACTGAGCTTTTGGGGTTTTCTACATATAAGATCCTATCACTGCAAATAGACAGTTTTACTTCCTCTTTGCCAATTTGGATGCCTTTAATTTCCCTCTTCCATTTAATTTTTGATCACTTCAAATTTTCCTGGATTCATATTTTATACGCTCCATGTTATGGTTGTTAATATATATTTGCAGTTATTTCTCTCCATTTTGTGCTGTTCCTGTTCAGCAAATGAAAACCCTGAAAGTGTACTCTATTTGTGTTATCATGGTCAACTCTACTTTCAGTAGACAACCCTATCTCACTGATGTTTTGAGTTCTTCCAACCTAAGGGACTTATCTTCTGGCACTGTATCTGATAATATCCTTCTGCAGTTCAAAATGGTTAAGTATTCTGGTAATATATCTGAAAATACTAATGTGTTTTTCCATAAGATTATTAGTGGCTAAGCATTCAGAAACAGTCTGTCACTCATTATTGCCAATGTCTGGAAGTCCAGCTAAGACCTGTCCACCATGAGTGACCCTGCTGGTATTTAAAATACGGGTGTCATATCTTCAAGAATCACAGCAGCATTCAAGGTATCACAGTATGAAACACTGATAGACGAGTTTTGTAATGTTATTTTTCAACATATCAATGTTATTATTCATTAAATTATATTACAAAATCTGTAGACTCATATATAAAAAAAAAACCTTATACTAAATTTTTACCATGAAAAATACATAGAAACATACAATAAAATAAATGTAAGGGCTAAAATCATAAACTTTCTGAAATGTAATATAGGAGAAATTCATTGTGGTTGCTCTAATATAACATAGGAGAAGATCAATTTGGGTTAGTAAAAGTTACTTTATTTTTCATTATGGTAACTGTATCTATAACAAATATTTAGAATTTCAACAATATTGACATGTAGAGTTTAGTGGTATTAAACATAAATTGTTTAATCATTACTGTTATCCATTTCCAAATTATGATATCACTATTAACAGAAGCTTACCATTGACATATATTTTGACTCATAGAGAACCTATACCAAAGAGGAGAACTTCCCTACAGGGTTTCCAAGGCTGTAAATCTTTAAGCAAGAAGGTTGTCACATCCTTCTGTGTCTAGGCTACTGGGTTTGAGCCAACAATCTTTAAGCAAACAAATGTTTGATTTTGCCAGTCTGCTGCCAGGTCTTCTATAATAGAAGCCTAGTGTATCCTAAGCATAGATCCTACCTTTCTTCCTTCCTTAGTTCCTTCCTTCTTTCCTTCAGCCCATGCCTGGTAACCACTCATACATTTTGGTCTCATATGTTTGCTTATTGTAAATACTTCATAAACATAGGATAGTAGAATATTTGCCATTTTTGACTGGCTTATTTCATTAGACATAATGTTTCAAGGTTTATGCATGTTGACACATGTATTAGTAATTTATATATCTTTGTGGGGGGAAACTGCACAAATGTATGTATGTTGATGATGTTATCAGTGTCATTTAGTCTGTTCCCATTCATTTTGACCCTGTATAGGGTTTGTGACAAGTGACTGGTAGGTTTGAACCACCAATTTTATGGTTAATATTCTGGTGCATACACTCTGGGTCCTGGTATGGCAGTGTAGAATATGCACCAGAATATTAACCATAAAGTTGGTGGTTCAAAGCTCTGGTAGCATAGTAGCATAGTGGTGATGAATCTCGCTGCTAACATAAAGGTTGGCAGTTCAAAACTACCAGTGGTTCCATGGGAGAAATATGAAGCTGTCTGTTCCTGTAAAAATTTACAGCCTCAGAAACACTATATAGGGTCACTATGAGTCAGAATCAACGCCACAGTAATTAACAGCAACATATATATATACACACACTCACACATAATACATACATACCAGGACTAGTCTAAAACTGTATCTGCTAGGGTTCTAGTCCATGGATGTATGGGTTTATTTTATATGATAGCCCTTACTACCCTCAAATAATAGAGAGGTGTTTAAATGTATCTCTGCAATCAGTGGATGACTACAAACAAATTATCTTAGTAATACACTTGTTTTAGGCTTGTTAGGGTGCTCAAAAATAAAGGCCAAACCAAAACAGTCACTTTCAAGGGAATCTGCTTCACAGATAATTTCAAGGTAGAGAGATCAGCCCAGAAGTTATGACAATTTTTTTTTTTTAGGATACCAAAGGAGTAATCTTAATATATTTTCTGAAGGAAATAGGATTGTAATGAGTGTTTATTATAAAGAAGTTTTAAAAACTGAAAACTGCATTGCTGTGAAAAATTTCAGGGATGTTATGCCAACATTTTTTTTTTCCCATTGCCTTCCAATATTCTAGTGTATCAAGACCTTACATTCAAGCATTTCATTGGAAAATCTTAGTCCATCCACCCTACAACCTTGGTATTCCCCTTTCAGACTTATTTTTCTTCCCAAACTCAAAAATACATTTTAAAGGACGATTATTCAAGTGTCTTGCAAGTTCCAGAACTGTTGTTTGGCAAGGTGTAAATCAAAGAGCAAAAATTATTTCAGGGAAGAGTTAAAAAGATCGAAACCCTGCTTTAATAAATAGACATAGATGTCAAGTAACAATATCTTTATATTTCGATTTTCCTTTTTAATAAAATTTTCTGCGATTTTGAAGTAATTCTTTTTGACTTTCGTTTTTATATATTAATGGATATTTGGCAGAAATTCAAGTTGGATTCGCAACACAAGGTGGAACGATGAATACTATTGCAAATCTATGTCAGATGTTGACTGAAGGTAGAGAATACCAGAAAGATGTGTTGTTGTTGTTGTTGTTGTTGTTGTTGTTAAGTGCCATTGAGTTGGTTCTGGCTCCTAACGGTCCTGTATATGGTTTCCGAGGATAGGCTGGTAATCTTGAACCATCAACCATATAGTTCAAATCAACCTTGCAGTCCAGCCCTTTAATCCACAGTGCCACATCAGGACTCCAGAATGATGCTTACTTATGTTTCATTGACTATGAAAATGCATTTGACTGTTTGGATCATAGCATATTTTGGATAACATTGTGAAGAATGGAAATTCCAGAACACTTAGTTGGGTTTATGAGGAATCCATACACAGACCAAGAAGCAATCATTCAAACAGGAAAAGGTAATACTGTGTTTTAAAATAAAGAAAAGTGCCAGAGTTGAACACTTTCACTATTTGTTCAATAAGTATTGCTGTTCAAGTAATACTAATACCTGGACTATATGACAAAGAAGATGACATCAGGATTGGAGGACAAAGTATTAGCAACCTGAGGTGCTAATTACACACTTTTTTTTTTTTTTTCATGAAAATGAAGAGAACTTGAAGCACTCACAGGGAAGGTTAAAGATGGCACTGGACCAATAAGCAACATCTTGATAAATGAAGAAAAGATTGAATTTGTTAAGGATTTCACTTTACTTAGAACTATGATAAACACCCATGGAAGTAGCATTCAAGAAATTAAACAATATGTAAACATTGGCAAAGAGCAAGGCACCAGGAATTGATGGAATACAAATTGAAACCATTCAACAAAATGATGCAGCACTGCAGGCACTCATTCATCTATGGGGGGAAAAAATGGAAGAAAACTAACTGGCCAAATGACTGAAAGAGTCCCATATCTGTGCTTATTGCAAAGATAGGTGACCCAACAGAATGTGGAAATCATCAGATAATATTGTTATGATCCCATGCAATAAAACTTTGCTAAAGATTTTACAAAAATGACAGCAACCATACACTGAGAAAAAAACTTCCAGAAGTTCAGCCCAGATTCAGAAGGGGAATAAAGGATAACATTGCAAGTGCCTGATGAATCTTGGCTGTAAGCAGAGAATAACAGAAAGATGTCTACCTGTGGTTTATTAACTATGCAGAGGCTTTTAATTGTGTGGATCATGACAAGCTATGAACAACACTGTGGAAAACTAATATTCCAGAACTCTTAATTGTGTTCATGAGGAACTAATACATAGACCAAAAGGCAGTTGTTCAAACAGAACAAGGGAACACTGAATGGTTTAAAATTAGAAAAAGTATGTGCTAGGGTTGTATTATTTCACATATTTGTTTAACCTGTATGCTGAACAATTAATCTGAGAAGTTGGATTATATAAAGAAATATGTGGCATCAGGATTGGTGGAAGGCTCATTAGCAATATGTGATATGCAGAGGAAACAACCTTGCTTGCTTAATGTGAAGAGTACTTATAATACTTACCAATGAAGAACAAAGATCACACCCTTCAGTATGGGTTGCATCTCAATGTAAAGAAATCAAAATCCTCACCACTTGACCAACAACTAGTATCCGTATAAATGGAGAAAATATTGAAGTTGTCAAAGACTTCATTTTGCTAAGATTAACTATCAACACTCACGGAAGCAGCAGTAAAAAATCAAATAACGGTGACACAGTGCTTCCCTGACCAGGCAACCCAGGTAGGGAAGTCTCCAGGGAAAAGGGGCAGAATCGCACATACGCAACCTCTGTCTAGCAGATAGACAGCCTTTGAACAAATATAAGATCTTATATTTCAACAGTCTGAACTCATTTTTTAAAAATATCAAATTGCTAATGAAGTACAAGCATTTTAAGTTTTTGCCTACCTGCACACGGCTCCCGCTTCCACACCCATGCCTGCGCAAGCAAGTGCCTCTGTCCCCTGCAGACACTGGAATGCAGGGCTAGAGCAATCTTACTTAGGAGGCTGCATTTCCAGAGAAAAGGATAACAAAGCTGAACAAATACAGAGGGATATCGGCACGGATATCAGGAAAATTGGGGTACCCATGGTGCAGAGAGACTGAGAGAGGCATTCTTTACGTCATCAAATATGGACACTGCCTCCCTCCAGTCATTACCCCAGCCCTCTATAGCCCCAGCCTAGACCAACCCTCTGCCAAGCCACTGAGGCTCAGGAACACCCAAGGCCCAGACACTCCCACTAAGGCCAAAGCCTGCCCTGAGGCCCAACCTGCCCACAGACTGGTCACAAAGGCCCAGGCCCAACCAAAGCCTAAATCACATACCTGCCCACAGCCGAGGTCCAGGTCCTCCAAGGCCCAACCTGCCACGCAGCCAGGTTGCTGAGGCCCAGTGCCCCTGAGACCCAACCCGCCCGCCCGAGGCCCAAACCACACGCTCAAGACCCAATGCTCTTACAGCCCAGTCGCTGACGTCCAGGCCCCCAGAGGCCCAGCACTCCCACCCGAGGCCCAAACCACACGCTCAAGACCCAATGCTCTTACAGCCCAGTCGCTGACGTCCAGGCCCCCAGAGGCCCAGCACTCCCACCCGAGGCCCAAACCACACGCTCAAGACCCAATGCTCTTACAGCCCAGTCGCTGACGTCCAGGCCCCCAGAGGCCCAGCACTCCCACCCGAGGCCCAAACCACACGCTCAAGACCCAATGCTCTTACAGCCCAGTCGCTGACGTCCAGGCCCCCAGAGGCCCAGCACTCCCACCCGAGGCCCAAACCACCCACCCGAGGCCCAACCCTCCTGCAGCCCGGTCGCTGAAGTCCAGGACCCCAGAGGCCCAAACCGCCCTCCCGAGGCCCAAACCATCAGCCCGAGGCCCAACCTTCCTGCAGCCCAGTCGCTGACGCCCAGGGCCCCACTGCCCACCCTAGGCTCAACCCGTGCACCCAAGGCCTAAATATCCTGCCGTGGAAGCCAGGCCCAACTGAGGCTCAAAAAAGTTACTCTGAGTTAAGCAATAAGAAGCATGAAAAGGGAAGACCATATCCTGGTAACATATTCCTGGAGGTAATCAAAAAACATAAAAAATTACCAAAGCACATACTTAATTATTTATTAGGGCCACAGATAAACATTAAACATGAACAAGAAGCAAAAGCAGATGACAATATCGGCACATATCCAGGAAAAAGATAAAATATCTGAGACAAATGAACCAGAAGTAGACCTTCTCTCCATGCTAGACGGAAGGCAGACCTTGGAGATACCTGAGAAAGAATTCAGAAAAATGATTAAAAAATGTCTCAAAACAGTTTACAATGGAGTTGAGAAAAATAAGGAAGAAGTCAGGAAAGCGCTACAGGAACAATCAAACAAGATAGATAGATACAGCA
>NW_006408719.1:5767941-5778132 GCF_000296735.1 Chrysochloris asiatica | reverse complement strand
AAAATAGGAATTGAAGGAAAATTCCTCAACATAATAAAGAGCATATATACAAAACCAACAGCCTATAATACTCTCAATGGAGAGAAATTGAAAGCTTTACCTCTTCTTTGCCAATTTGGATGCCTTTAATTTCCCTGTCTTGCCATATAGCTCTTGCCAAGACTTCCAGCACAATATTGAATAGGAGCGGTGACAGAGGGCATCCTTGTCTTGTTCCTGTTTGCAGAGGAAAGGCTTTCAATTTCTCTCCATTGAGAGTAATATAGGCTGTTGGTTTTGTATATATGCTCTGTGCAAACAGGAACCAGACAAGGATGCCCTTGTTATGCCCAGAGTTCAGGGTCCCCAAAAACCACCCGATGCAAGTGCAAAAGCTCGAGCCAGATCTCTCACCTTATCTGACACAGCGGAATAGGAATAGAGCCCCGAGCTCTGTGGTAGTGGGGTTTTTATATATTTTTACAAACAGATTTGGGGGTCTTCTACCTAACTTCTCTAGGATTTGTTTACACTTGGTAAGGTACGAGATTACACAATTCGATTGGCTACTACTTATAGCTAGGATAGCTTCATTAGGATAAGGAAGACGTTTGTTACTCTAGGACAGTTTAATTAGGGTAAGGAAGGCATACATTATCTAGCCTTGGGTTTGTCAGGAGAGTTTATCTCTACTTTTATAGCTCGTAGGGGAAGGGGGTCATCTCCGTCTGGTACTAACTGACCAGGCACATTCCTGAAACAGGAAGACGTGCTTTAGCCTAAGTAGAAAATGGAGTTTTCTTCTTAGGGTCCCACATTCCCTCCTTTCCAACAAGCTCTCAAAAAGTCCCAATCATGGGACTTGGGGTTGTCAGCTTAATCTTCTTCCAAGCCTTCTATATCTGGTTGGTACTGGGTCCTGAATACTATTATTTGTACTGCTTTTATGCACTCTCTGATGAATGAGACTAATCTATTAAGTATGCAAGGCCCAATAGTTAGGAGTAACAGAAGAATGAGCAAGGGTCCTATTAGAGTGGAGATCAAAGTTGTGATCCACGGGGAGGAGTTGAACCATCATTTGAACCACCCTTGGGCTTGCTCTAGTTCATGCTTATGCCTGGCTAGGCCTTCTCTAACTTTGGCCATAGTCCCTTTAACTACTCACGAATGATCTATGTAAAAACAACATTCTTCATTTAGGGCTACACAGAGCCCTTTTTGTTGTAAAAGTAATAAGTCGAGCCCTCTTCTGTTTTGTAGGACTACTTCTGATAATGAGGTTAGTGATTCCTGGAGATGAGAGGTAGAAATCTCTGTTCTTTTTATTTCTAAATCTATTGCCGTTCTGAGACTTTGATATTGCTGCCCCTGTAGGATCAAAGAGGAAGCTCCTGTTGCTCCTCCTGCTGCTCCTAGTCCTAACAGGAGTGAGACTGTTATTGCCATAGCTGGTTCCCGTTTTCTCCTGGCTGGGCTATCTCGCCATTTATTCAAAATATCTATATTCTCATGGTATATCAGCCTTGGTTTTAGTTGTATTAGTACACAAAAATCTTTTGTTATAACAAGAACTTGAGTATGTACACAGGAGGTTAACCCAGTGGAACAGGCCCACCACCCATTTGCTGGGAGCAAGACGTAAGTGTTTGCTTCAGCTTGCTGGGTAGTGCTACAGAGGTGATGGTGGGTTTTTGGGATCTTCCCTATGCTTAAGCCTTTTACAGATACTGACTGCAAGGTCAATTTGTTCTTCTGAACTGGTGGGCATCTGGAGGGGTTGGCACTGGTAATTATGGTAGCGTTAAAAGCAATCCCCTCATAATAGGGAGGCTTCGTGTCATAACACAACCAGCACGACTCAGTCAAATTTGGGCTAGAGGTGTTCAGAACTAGGTACGTTTCATTAATTAACTGCAATAGTGAATCCTCTAGGGTATTGGGTTTGTAGGAAACTGTTATCTCTTTACTCTCTGTTTTGGTACTCATGGTCACTGGTCTTGGTAGTCCTTGTGGTAGTTTCAGTGGGTTGAAAATCTTATTAGGACCCATGGAAGTTCCTATGGTCTTTACTGTCTGCCTTAATGTGAATATTACCCCATGGTCATGTTCAATTTTATAAACACATATTCCCCAGACTCTACCTCTTGTCCATCTGGTCCACTGCTTTCCTTTCTCTGTAAACCAAATGACTATTGGATTACACTTATATTGCTTACAAGGCCTATCCCCCCCACCAGGTTCCCCAAGAGCTAAAACCTCCTCCATTAGGGAGTCCCACTGCTTTCCGGTTCCAACACTCTCCGTTAACTAGTCCTCTGCCTGAATGATTTCTTTTCACAGTTATTAAGTCCTATGATGAGGAGGGCTTCCAATATGTGTCTCCTGTTGTTTCGCAACTCCAAAATGCACAAAAGAAGTACTTTGGTCCCCCACATTTATAAGCCTGAGCTCTACTCCTCCCATCCTGGGGGCACACATAGATGGGGAGTGTCCTCAGTATTGCCCTGAGAGTAGGATGTCCACACCCAGCTCCGGAACCTATTCCTATGCCTGGGCAACGTCTGCTACAGTCAAACCTCCCATTGCATTCAGGTACTCCCCCGCGACTGGGTTCAAACGTTGGCACATCCCATGATCCCGCAGCTAGTTGGCATAAATCAACTGTTATATCAGGCCACCAGGTGTTAGGGGTCGCTTGCTTAGACACTGACACAACTACCTCTCCCGTGCTGGAGAGAACCTGCCAGGTTAGCTGCTGGGGTGAGTGAGGGGATTCCTGGGTCCATGGGTTGAAGGTTAATATGATCGGGATTGCAAGTATAGTAAAGTTCTGGGTGTTTCTCTTAGATTTAGTCTTGGGAGGGTTATGTGGGGTTGGGCTTTTATTCTAGGGAGGCTGAAGATGACCCAGAGGGCTGAGCCGCCTGGCAAGTCCTGAGGATGTGAAGTTTTAAAGGGTTGTCTCAGCCTTTGGAGATTTCCCATTGTTGAGCGTCCTCTCCTGGTGTCGGTGGGTCAGCTGGTCAGACGTGTGTGTGGTATACCCAGGCAGCAACACGGTCTACTTTGAGGGCTGTGGGAGTGGTCAGGATCACCAAAAAAGGCCCCTTCCAAGTCGATTCAAGGTCTCCTTGATGACGCCTCCGGATGTAGACCCAGTCTCTGGGGTGATAGGGGTGGGGCTCCAGGGGCGGGCCCGTCTCATACAACACTCTCTACTGTGGCCAGACGCTACGATGCACCTGCTGGAGACTTTTTAGGGAAAGGAGCAACTTTTGGTCATCAAATTCAATCCATACTTCCGACCGGAGGTTCGGAATGATGGGTGGGGGCACTCCAAACATGATCTCAAATGGGGTTAACTTTAGCTTGTACGGCGTGTTCCATACTCTATATAGGGCGAAAGGAAGGAGAGTCATCCAATCTGCGCCAGTCTCGAGGGACAGTTTAATCAAGGTCTCTTTTAGGGTCCTATTCATTCTTTCGACCTGGCCTGAACTCTGGGGTCTGTATGCACAATGTAATTTCCAATCGGCTCCCAGCACTTTAGCTAACCCCTGACTCACCTTGGAGATGAAGGCAGGTCCGTTATCTGACCCAAGCATCGCTGGAAAGCCATACCTCAGTAGGATGTCTTCCAGCAACTTGTTAGCTACTAATTTGTGCTGTTTCACGCTTGGTGGGGAAGGCTTCTGTCCATCTTGAAAAGGTGTCTACAAAGACTAGTAAGTATTTATAATTATACATTCCGGGTTTTTCCTCTGAGAAATCTAATTCCCAGTAAGCACCAGGACGGTCTCCTCTTGTCCTGCAGCCTGAGTCGGCTTTAGTTCTAATTGCGTTGGTAAGCTGACATGCTTTACAAGCAGCAACAATGCGTTCAATTTTGGAGTTAGCGTTTCAAATTTTGATTTTCACTTCTCTTAGGAGGTCTTGCATATTACGAGTGCCCACGTAAGTTGACCGGTGCATTTTCATGAGAATACATTCTCCTAAAGCTTCAGGTACTATTAATTTATAATCTGATGTTTTCCACCACTTCCCTATGAGGTGTGTCCTAGGCAGAAGTCTGATCCAGTCTAGGTTTGCCTTGGAATATGCTGGGTCTTCTGGCAGGGTGGCATCTCCTGGGTCAGGCAATTGAGTTACTAGGTCCCCGCTGGCTGATAAAGCAACTTCTCTGGCAGTCCGGTCGGCCAAATTGTTGCCTCTGGCAATGGGTGTATTCTCTTTCTGATGCCCAGGGCAGTGCATGATAGCTAACTTCTTAGGCAACCAGAGGGTTTTTAATAGGGCCTGGATCTCTACTTTATTTTTAATGGTTTTGCCTTATGCTGTCAGCAGTCCCCTTTCCCTATATATAGCTCCATGAAAATGTGCTGTGGCAAAAGCGTACTTGCTGTCTGAGTATACATTCAGCTTTCGACCCTCCCCTAGAGTCAATGCCTTAGTTAATGCTATGAGTTCTGCTCGCTGAGCAGAAGTTCCAGCTGACAGAGATTCAGCCCATATTACTTCAGTTTCCGTGACCACCGCTGCCCTGGCATACCTGTTCCCTTCCCGGACGAAACTGCTTCCGTCGGTAAACCAAGTGTCCTCTGCGTCTGGCCACGGTTGATCTCTTAAGTCCGCTCGAATGCCATGCACTTGGGCTAAGATGTCTGAACAGTCATGGAGCGGAGCGTCTAGGTCTGGATCAGGCAGCAGCGTAGCCGGGTTCAGGGTTGCTGGCATCTGGAAAATAACTCGGGATGGATTCAAAAGCAGACTCATAGTGAGTTAGGTGAGTGTTGCTGACCCAGCGTTCTGGGGGCTGTTTCAGGACACCTTTGACCGCGTGAGGGGTTATTACATATAATTCTTGGCCTAGTGTTAACGTGTCAGCATCTTTGACCATCAGGGCAACTGCAGCAATCATCCTTAGGCACGGAGGTCATCCTGCGGCAACCAGATCAAGTTTCTTAGACAAGAAAGCCACTGGGCGGTGCCACGGGCCAATTTATTGGACTAGGACACCTTTAGCAATGCCTTTCTTTTCGTCAATGTAGAGATGGAAGGGCTTAGTGATACCAGGTAGTCCCAGAGCTGGTGTTCCTAACAGAGCAACTTTAATTTGCTCAAAAGATTTCTGCATCATTTCTTTCCACTGAAAACTTTGGGTACTTTTTGTTGCCTCATACAGGGATCTGGCCAACTATACAAAACTAGGTATCCACAGATGACAGAAACCAGCTGACGCTAGAAATTCCCTGACTTTACGGGGAGAGTCTGGTGTCGGGATTTTAAGAACTGTCTCTTTGGTGGCATGCGAGAAAAGGAAGGAGAAAGAGAAACCTCCCAAAGAGGTTCCCACGGCACCATTATACTCAGTTTTACAGGACAGCACTGTGGAAGAGCTCATTTTCCCCCTCCTTACCAAACCCAGACCGCTCCTCCTCCTGTTCCAGCCCAGACCCGTCCTCCTCCTGCTCCATGCCAGACCCCTCCTTCTCCTCCTGCTCCTGCTCAACCCCCTCCTGCTCCTGTACAACGTGAAGTGGTGACTGGGGCCCCAGAGCAGGCAGGAAGGAAGGCAGATCCACCAGCTCCCAGTCGCCCTGATGCGGGGGCCCCACCCTCAATACTAGGAACAGGCGGGGCTGGCTGACTCTACTGTCCTCCCATTAAGAGCCACGGGACTCCCAGACGCACAAGGCAACCAACTCCATCACTATTGGCCCTTTGCCACTAGCGATCTGTACAATTGGCGATCTCAACATGCCAAATTCTCAGATAACCCTAGGGATCTGATTAACCTGTTAGAAATGGTTCTGTTCACACATCAGCCCACCTGGGATGATTGTCAGCAACTCTTCCAAATTTCATTCAACACAGAGGAGCGAGAGAGAATCCAGGCAGAGGCCAAGAAGTTAGTTCCTGGTGATAATGAGCAACCCACCATTAATGCTGACATCATCAATGCCTCTTTTCCGTTGTCTAGACCAGACTGGGATTTTAACCTAACAGAAGGGAGGGAGAGGCTCCGAATTTATCGCCAGGCTCTGTTGGGAGGTCTCAAAGTGGCTGCTAGAAAGCCCACCAATTTGGCCAAAGTAGGTAGTGTGTAACAGAAACCGGATGAAAGCCCTGCTGCATTTTTAGAGAGAATTCAGGAAGCTTTCCTTAGGTACACACCTATGGACCCTGAAGCTACTGAAACTAAGGCAGCAGTTATAATGCATTTTGTTAATCAAGCAGCTCCCGACATCAGAAGGAAATTGCAGAAGGTAGACAGGCTAGGAGAAAAGAGTATCCAAGATCTAGTAATAGTGGCTGAGAGAGTATTTAACCACCGAGAAACTGCAAAAGAGAAACAGGCTAAATCAGAAAGCCGTCATACTCGGAACCTTGCACGGATTTTACTAGCCTCTACTACAGGGGAACCGAGCGAACGTGAGCGACAATTAAGAAAGATTGCAGGAGATAGAAGAGGCAGAGGGGAACAAAGAGAGAGAGTCCGGATAGGGAAGAATCAATGAGCTTACTGCAAAGAAGAGGGTCATTGGGCCAGAGAGTGTCCTAAGAAAAGAACAGGAAATCAATCAAAAACTCCCATCCTGGCGATTGATGAGCTGAGTGACTAGCGGGAACGGGGTTCGGTGCCCCTCCCCGAGCCCAGGGTAACTCTGAAAGTGGAGGAGAAGCCTGTTGAGTTCCTTGTAGACACGGGAGCTCAACACTCTGTTCTGTTATCGCCACATGGCCAAATGACTAACAAAATTTTCTGGGTCCAAGAGGTCACCAGCATGAAACAGTACTCATGGACTACTCGAAGAACAGTAGATTTAAGCTTGGGCCGAGTATCCCACTCATTCATAGTTATACCTGAATGCCCATATCCCTTGCTCAGGAGAGACTCACTCACCAAGATATTGGCACACATTCACTTCCATCCCGAAAGAACAGAAATCCTGGACAGAGGGAGAGAGCCTATCCAGGTGCTGACTGTTAGCCTTGAGGACGAGTATCGGCTACACCAGGAGCCAGCGCAGCCAAACCCAGATATTGACTGGTGGCTATCAACATTCCCTAAAGCCTGGGCTGAGACGGGAAGTGTAGGTCTAGCCAAGCATAGAGTCCCAGTGATCATTGAACTAAAGCCTGGAGTCGACCCTGTACGAATCCAACAATATCCCATGCCCCTAGAAACTCGCAAGGGAGTGACTCCACATATCAGAAGGCTGCTTGACCAGGGAATTTTGAAGCCGTGTCAGTCATCCTGGAACACTCCCCTGTTGCCCGTGCGTAAATCACACTCCACTGACTACCGACCCATACAGGATCTCCGTGAAGTGAACAAGAGTGTCATGGGCATTCACCCCACAGTGCCCAACCCCTACACCCTCCTAAATTCGTTACCCCCAAACCACCAGTGGTATACGGTTCTAGATCTAAAAGATGCATTCTTCAGTCTGCCATTAGCCACCCAAAGTCAACACATCTTTGCGTTTGAATGGAGCGACCCGGAACAAGGCATAAATAGTCAATTGACATGGACTCGATTGCCCCAGGGGCTCAAATCCTCACCGGTGATATTCAATGAGGCCCTACAGGATGACCTGAGTGAGTTTCGCCTTCAGAACCTCCACCTAACTCTGTTGCAGTATGTAGATGATCTCCTTATAGCAGCTGAAACTCAAGATGCCTGCATGAGAGGTACCAAAGACCTCCTCACCACACTCGCAGAACTGGGGTACCGTGCTTATGCTATGAAAGCCCAGATCTGCAAACCCGAACTAAGCTACTTGGGGTATGTGCTGAAAGAAGAAACTGAGGTTTCTGTGGAGGCAGCAAGGATTTTACCCATGGGGGGGTTACAAATCAGGTCTTCCCAGGCAACAATGTAAGGAATTTGATCTAGGGGCCCCGTTCGTGGGAGGAGCACTATGTCTCGGACTCTCCGAGAGGTTTGTAAGTCAAAGGTGCCCTCTTGTGGCCACCCTACGTTAAAGGCGGGCCACTCGGAACTGCAGAAAGTCTCGAGTCTTCCCTTTTTTATGCCTGTACTGAGATTTTGGGCGTGCTTTTTCATTTCTCCAAAATGATCGGTTACAAGGGACAATGGGATGGTTGCTGCTTGTCCCATGGTGTGAGTCAGGTATTAGTAACATGCACACACTCGATAGATCACCAGTACCAGTAATAGCAAAGATGTCTCTGATGGTTTTGCTGCTTACATGAGTTATAGTGCTGGTGTATAAAGCCCACCGAGGAATCATCCTCAGGAGGGGCCGAACCCCAGTCCTATGTGAGGCCGAAATGCTGCACTAGGTTCTCTTAGTAAGCTCAGCTTCCACCAATCAGGGGACAGAAACTTGAAAACAAAGGAAGACACTGCAGATTGGTCTAATTAGAGCCACCACACGGCCACATAAATGAAAATGCAGAGTAGATAACAGAAAGAAAGGGTCAGTCTGTGGCAGAGAGTCCAGTCTTCATGAGCAGTGGCAGCCAGTCTAACACTAAAGACAAGAGCTACGGGTAGGTATACAAGGTTGACCAGGACACACACAGACCATGAGGAGGACATAGAGTCGGGTTTGAATGACGAACAGGGGTTCCACACAGGCGTCTTCTCTGGCCACATCTCCGAAGAAGTATTGCAACTCCCTCCTAGCTAAGGATCAGCCGTATAAACCCCGGCCCAGGTCACCGCTCATGAAGTGATGAGTATCTGTTATGCTGTACGAGGAAGTCGTGGAACTGCAGAAATAGACCCAGTCAGGCACCGTAGCCTGAGTGCCGTGGTGCCGCATGGACCGAGCGTAGCAGGCTACGCCCAGTTGTTCTCACACTGCACTCGCATGACCACTCACTTGACACCAGAGACAGACAAGGGTTGGGATCTGACAGCACTCTGCTGGCTGGGAGGCTGAGTTAAAAGAAAACACACACACACACAAAAACACCAGGCAGTAGTCTCACACTACATCCTGCTGGAGCAAACCGCTTCGCCTTTCAGATGCACAGACCTGGGGCTCTCCGTCCCCCCCATGAGAGAGCCGGAACGTCTTCCAAGACTCCCTGCCGGAAGCCATACAAAGCGTCTGCCTAGGCTATTTTCCAGCTTCAGACTGAAAATTGAGCTCACAGAACAACAGACACAGACAGAATGGCCACGTCTGTACACAGACTTACCGGCCAGTGACAACCCTTCAGTTCCAGAGGTCCTGGGGGTTTCGGGGATCCCGGACGGGCCCCCAAATATTATGCCCAGAGTTCAGGGTCCCCAAAAACCACCCGAGGAGTCGATGCAGAAGCCGATGCAAGTGCACAAGGGTTGTTTATTCAAGCTTGAGCTAGGTCTCTAACCTTATCCAACACAGCGGAATAGGGATAGAGCCCGGGGATAGAGCCCCAAATCTCTGGTAGCGGGGTTTTTATAGATTTTTACAAACAGATTCGGTGGTCTTCTACCTAACTTCTCTAGGATTAGTTTACACTTCGTAAGGTACGAGATTACACAATTTGATTGGCTACTACTTATAGCTAGGATAGCTTCATTAGGATAAGGAAGATGTTTGTTATGCTAGGACAGTTTAATTAGGGTAAGGAAGACATACATTATCTAGCCTTGGGTTAGTCAGGAGAGTTTATCTCTACTTTTATGGCTCATAGGGGAAGGGGGTCATCTCCGTCTGGTACTAACTGACCAGGCACATTCCTGAAACAGGGAGACGTTCTTTAGCCTAAGTAGGAAATGGAGTTTTCTTCTTAGGGTCCCACAGCCTGTGTCGCCACTTCTATTCAATATTGTGCTGGAAGTCTTAGCAAGAGCTATACGGCAAGACAGGGAAATTAAAGGCATCCAAATTGGCAAAGAGGAAGTAATATTCTCCTTATTTGCAGACGATATGATCCTATATGTAGAAAACCCCAAAGACTCAATAAAAAATCTACTAGACCTCATTGGAAGATTCAGCAAAGTGGCAGGGTATAAGATTAACATGCAAAAATCAGTTGGATTCCTCTATACCAAAAATGACACTGTTGAAAAGAACATTAGGAAAGCAATACCATTTACAATAGCCACCCAAAGGATGAAATATCTTGGAATAAATGTAACCAGAGAAACAAAGGACTAATACAAAGAAAACTACAAAACACTACTGCAAGGAACCAAAAGAGTCTTACAAAGATGGAAGAATGTACCATGCTCCTGGATAGGAA
>NW_006408719.1:5767266-5767841 GCF_000296735.1 Chrysochloris asiatica | reverse complement strand
GAGTCACACAACTCCACAGAGGAAATAGTCGAAGAGCTATTGAAAGAAAATGTCT
The DNA here is from genome assembly GCF_000296735.1 of Chrysochloris asiatica. Lineage (NCBI taxonomy): Eukaryota > Metazoa > Chordata > Mammalia > Afrosoricida > Chrysochloridae > Chrysochloris > Chrysochloris asiatica. The sequence continues at coordinate 5,767,786 of NW_006408719.1, read as the reverse complement.
CTAATATCCTCAAGGGCAAAAAGATAGACATCCTAGAAGCCCAACGGAGTCCAGGAAGGATGGACCCCAAAAGAAATTCACCAAGACATATCATAGTCAAGCTCTCCAAACTCAATGACAAGGAGATACTCCTGAAAGCAGCAAGAGAAAACAGAAGGGTCACATGCAAAGGCAAACAACTCAGACTAAGCTCAGACCTCTCAGCAGGAACCATGCAAGCGAGAAGACAATGGGGAGACATATATAAAACATTTCAAGAAAAAAATTGCCAACCAAGAATCCTTTATCCAGCAAAGCTATCAATCAAATATGAGGGTGTAATAAAAACATTCCAGAATAAAGAGAAGTTATGGGACTTCACCAAAGCCAAACCAGCACTACAAAACATCCTAAAGGGAGTTCTGTGGACCAAGAATCAACAAGAACAGACAACAACCAGAGATTGACATACATGGGAGCACCTCCCTGATTAAGACAACAGAAAGAAGAAATGTTAACAAAACAAAACTATAAGAACAAA
>NW_006408719.1:5759166-5761634 GCF_000296735.1 Chrysochloris asiatica | reverse complement strand
GATATACGATAGAATGAATGTAAGACTGATGCTCTCCCATGTAAACTATCACATAATTCACAATAAAACATAAAAAAAATAATAAAAATAACGGAAATTTTTTCCACGAATATTTTGAAGACCCTTGTATAGAGGAATGTCAAGCACTGTGGCCCTACAACAGACAATAAAAATGAAACTCACTTGATACATTAAAAAAAATAATAATCAAATAACGAATTGTACACCAGGCAAATATGCTACACAAGACTTCTCTAGTGTTAAAGAGCAAAAATTTGAGGGCTAATCCCAGCCATGAAAATTTAAATAACCTCATATGTAATTGAAAGCTGGACAGTGAATAAGGAAAACCATAGAATAATGCATACATTTAATTTATAGTGTTGAAGGAGAATGCTAAAAGTACCATGGTCTGACAAAAGAACAAACCAATCTTTATTGGACGTAGTACAGACAGAATGCTCTGTGGAAACCAGAGTGGTCAAACTTCGTTTCTCATACTTTGGACGTATTATCAGGAGGGACCAGTCCCTGGAGAGGGATATCATGTTTGGTAGAGTGGAGGGTCTGAGAAAAAGAGGAAGACACCCAATGAGATTTATTGGCACAGTTGCAACAACAGGGGGCTCAAACATAGCAATAATTGTGATGTTAGCACAGGACTGGGAAGTATTTTCTTCTGTTATGCATAGGATCACTGTGAGTAGGCACCAACCCAATGGCACCTAACAACAACAAGAACAACAATCTTTGCCTTTAGTTGTTCCACTGACATTGCATCTCCTTGGCCTTGTATTCCAGGTATACAACATCCAGCAAAAGGTAGGACCAGTAGATAGTTATGATTTATTTCAGTTTCTCCACATTATTATCGCTGAAGAAACACTTGAAAGGGATAGTGGCCAATACACTAATTTTTGTGACCTCCATTTGATCTGCTGTTCCAGTGAATCCTTCTTCCAGTCAGTGGCAGATTCAGTAACAATGATTAGGAAGTGCATAAACTGTGGTGCTTGTGAACTGGGAGTACCTTCTGAAAAATATTCTCCAGGTTTGGAAAATCATAGTCAGGGGCATCAATGTTGGAGACTAAGAAGACAGGGTCAATCACTCCAAGCTTCCACAGATTTACTCACAATTGGTATGAATCACTTAGAGGTTCTCTCCTTTAAAACGTGTTTGTGATTAAGGCTAAAGGGGATAGAAATAAATAGTGATATATGTTGTTATTGTTGTGATGTTCTTTGGAGTCGGTTCTGACTCATAGCGACCCTGTACAGGATTTCCGAGGCTGTAAATATTTACGGGAGCAGAAAGCCTCATCTTTCTCCAGTGGAACAGCTGGTAGTTTCGAACTGCTGACCTTACGGTTGGCAGCCCAATTCGTAACCACTACGCTGGTGATATATACACAAACACAAATAAGAACTATCATGCTGTGTGTGCAGATACATATATGGAGACACAGGCTGAATGGGTATGAGAGGATGTGGGATATATATGTATTTATATATTTCACAAATGTATAAGAGTTTTAAAGAGGGTAATTGTATATGGGTAAACATAGGTAGGTAACCTGGTGTGGCTCTGTGGGTTAATGTGCCAGACTGCAAAGTCTCTTTGAACCGTAATGTCAGCATTTCAAGCTCAGCAGTCTATCCCCGAAAATCCTATACAGAGTCGCTGTGGGTCACAACTGAATTAATGGCATTTCACAACAACAGCAATCATAGGTAGGAAGCAAGAAAACTGTTATTGCATGGAGGGGATTGCAATCAATGAGATGAAACAAAGTGTATGATTTATAGAATGTCAAACTGATGTTTGTCTCTGTAAACCTCCACTCAATCCAAAGTAATAAGTAAATAAATTAAAATAAATAAATAAATAAATAAATAAATAAATAAATAAATAAATAAATAAACAAAGTATGTCATTAGCAAAACTACTGTGAAAGACCTCTTTTAGGGTTTGGAAAGCAAAATATCACCTTGATGACTTAGGTGTGCCTGACCAAAGCTATGGCATTTTCAGTGGTCTCCTATGAATATGAAAGCTGGATAGCAAATAAGGAAAACTGAAGAAAAATTGCTGCTTTTGAATTATGGTATTTGTGAGGAATACTGAAAATATCATGGATTGCCAGAAGATGAAAAACATCTGTTTTGGAGGAAGAATTAACCAGAACGTTTCTTCGAAGTGAGAACAGCAAGATTTCATCTTACATATTGGACATGTGATAAAGAGAAACTAGACCTTAGAGAAGGTCATTTTACTTCATAAAACTGTCAATAAGACCTGCAAAAACATGGAATGACAAATTGGTTGCAACAATGGGATCAAACACAGCAACGACTGTGATGATGGTTTGGGTCCAGACTGTGACTCATTCTGTTTTTCATAGGGTCACAGTGAGTTGGAACTAACTCAACAGAAGCTTAATAAATAAATAAATAAATAAATAAATA
>NW_006408719.1:5756107-5759055 GCF_000296735.1 Chrysochloris asiatica | reverse complement strand
GTCGAGTCGGTTCCGACCCATAGCGACCCTGTACAGGGTTTCCGAGGGTGTAAATCTTTACGGGAGTAGAAAGCCTCATCTTTCTCCCGCGGAGCATCTGGCAGTTTCGAACTGCTGACCTTAAGGTTCGCAGCCCGATTCGTAACCACTACGCTACCAGTAGACTCATTAAATTGTTCCAACAGGAATTTTTACAATTATTATGCAATTTTTTTCTAATAAAATACTAATAAAGGTATATATGTTGCTAAAGGTCATAGCCTTTAGCAACATATATAATAACTTTATTGTATTGGCCAAGTGGCAACATCGATGGACTCAGGCGTGGCAACAGTAGTGAGGTTGGCCCAGGATCGGGTAGTGTTTAATTCTGCTGTGCTGAAGGTCGCTATGGGTCGACACCAACTCAATGGCACCTAACAACAACAACAAAAGTCATAACACCTAGTAAATAACAGAGTGAGAGTTCAAGCCTAAGAAGTTTAACTTAACATCCAACCATGCTAAACATAAAACTACGATATAATATTGAATGTGGTATTAGTATATAACAAAGCAGTTATGAACTTTCTAGCTTTTTCTAACCTGAGTTTTATTCAAGTAATTCAGTCTGTTAACCAGATTATCACTATAAGTATTATTCTACATTTAACAATTCCTCCACACCCCCACAATTTACCATATTATTCATGATTCTGTCTTACAGTGGTTTACAGCAATATGTGTTTCTTTCTGAGGCATTCTTGGTAAATATCACCTTTATTTGCCATTGAATAAATTCTACAGTGCAAAGAAGTGATTTTGTACATTTTTAGAAATATACAATTGTGTGGAGAAAACCTCAGGTGGAGGGGCATATCATGATTCAGTGCAGACCAGACATTCATTGGGTCAAGCAGATCTATTAATTTATTAAAGGATAGACGATTGCCTATGGGAATGGTAGAAATTTTAGTTATTTGTTCATAACTCATGAAGCGCCAATGTGAAATTATATAAAACAACTAGATGATTAATGATGATCAGTATATGTATATCAGTAACCAAAATCCAAATAAAGTCTTCAATCCAGGGGATCATCTAAATTGAAGAGATAAACTTGGTTAAACATAGCCCATCAGATATTATCATTTTATTTTTGGGAATATTGGTGCTCAAATCAGAGGAACAACAGAATATTGGAAGAAGTATACAGTTTATTGGTCTTAGAGTTAGTCCAGGAACATAATTGACTAGTGCTGAGGTATTCAATTAACTAAAGTCTACCTTTTGGTGGCAAGAGTTCCCCTGGTGTCAGCAATAAAACTGAGGCACTCAATGGGAATAAGTTCGTTTAATTTCAATATTTGAAGACATGAAGATAATTCAGTCTTGTAATCTTTAGATAGAATGATAAAATTAAAGACATAAAAGATTATTCAAGTCTGATTCCCAAATAGGTTTTTCCCCATTTATGAAGAACCGTTTTTTAACTGTCATATAGAAAGCACATGAAAACATCTACTAAAGATTTATAAATAATTTTATAATTTGTATTATAGTTTTTTCCCCCATCTGTTGACTTTCACTAAGAATAGTTTCAGTTCTATGAATTATATTTGAAAAATGGTACAAAAATAAACTCATATATGTTATTTGTTCTACTTTGTTGTAAGTTTTTGATGTCAGAAAGTATGTCTTGAATAATATGTAATGACTTTCAGTGCTGTACATATAGTAGCTATATATATATAAAGTTGTTGTTAGGTGCCATCGAGTCAGTACTGACTCACAGCAATCCAATGCACAACAGAATGAAACACTGCCCAGTCCTTGGTCAACGTCAGATTTTTGCCATGCCCATTGATGCTGCCACTTTGCCAATACATTTTGTTTGGGGAATTCCTCTTTTTCTCTGACCCTCCACCTTACCAAACATGATATCCTTCTCCAGGGAATGGTCCCTACTGACGATATGTCTGAAGATTGAGAGACAAAGTTTGGCCATCCTGGCCTCCAAGGAGCACTCTGGCTGCACTTCTTCCAAGACAAATCTGTTAGTACTTTTGGAAGCCCATCACACTTTCAGTATTCGCCTCCAACACCATAACTCAAAAGTATAAATTCATCTACGATTTTCCTTATTCAGAATCCAGCTTTTGCATGCATAAGAGGTTGCTGAAAATACTATAGATGCGGTCAGATGCACCTTAGTCCTCAAGCTGCTATCGTTGCTCTTCAACACTTTCAAAAGTTCTTGTGCAGAAAATTTGCCTAATGTAATATGTCATCTGATATTTTGACTGATACTTCCATGAATGTTGATAGTTAATCCAAGAAGAATGAAGTCCTTGACAACTTTAATCTTTTCTTCATTGATAAGATTGTTATTTATTGGTCCAGTTGTGAGGATACTTGATTTTTTTTTTAAACATGAGATGTAATCGATACTGTAGGCAGTGCTTTTTGATCTTCATCAACGAATATATTTTTTTAATGTTTCATTGTGAATTATGTGATAGTTTACATGGGAGAACACTTGCAAAGTCAATCATTCCCCTCCTTTTGCTACAAAATGTCTATCTTTACATTTCCAAACCTCACAGTCGGTCATAACAATTATTCAGTATTGTATCAAAAGACACCTACCCAGATCACCTTTCATCAGCCCAGCTGACATAGATTGGATACTATTCAGTGGACATTCTACCGTCCTCTGAGCCCTCTGTGTATAGGCTGCCTCTTGAAAGCTTGTAAGCCAGTCACTTCTTGCCTTTGTAGCCCCCAGCCCCATTTTGGGTAGCCAATATCCAAGTTACCCATCCCTGTCAATTCTGTGTATGGAGGGGTGGGAATGATCCTCACTCTAAAGATTCGTTCATTATTTTGAGCTACTGCATCCATAGGTGTAGGTCAAGTTCATAAAATTGTATCAGATTATTCTTTTTTTTTTTTTTTTCTCTTCTTTC
>NW_006408719.1:5753020-5754917 GCF_000296735.1 Chrysochloris asiatica | reverse complement strand
CATTCATTCCATCATATAACATCTTATTGCCGTGGTTCCAATCCCCTCCATGCATCATCAACCACCCAAAGGTTATATCCAGAATCCTGCCTCCTACACTTCCCCTTCCTCCCCCCAGTTTTCAACCCACAGTCCCTTTCCCTCTCTGGGTCCAAAATCCCCGGTCGCTTCATCACTCCACGTCATTATCTCTGTCTCTATCCCAGGCATCTCTGTTTCTCTGGGTAGGGTCCCGGACTCGGCTCTTCTCCATTGATGGTCCCAGAGGCCTCCACTCCTATCCTGGAGAATTAATCACTGCCTTCCTTGTTACAAAACTTCTACCTTTGCCTTTCCAACTCTCATAGTCCATCCTGATAAACATTATTCACTACAGTATCGTGAGTTACCCATCTGTATCTTCTTTCATCAGCTCTGCCCAGACACATTGAATAGTACCTACTGGATATTCTGCCTTCCGCCATGCTCCCTAGCACCTGATTCCCTCTTGAAAGCTTGTAAACCAGTCACTTCTTGCCTTTGTAGTCCCCCCTTCACCATTTGAGTATCCAATGTCCATGCTGCCCTTCTCCGTCTACTCTGTGTGTGAATGTTTCTTGCTGTGAGGATTTGTTCCCTCTTTTGAGTTGCTGCTCCATATGTATAGGTCAAGTTCATCAGACTGTATCAGCTCACTCTTTCCTCCCCCCTTCTTCTTTCCTCTCCTGGTTGAGCTCCGATCATCCAGTCATCCTGTCCAGGTCATGTAGGTATCATTTGCAAGTGTGGGCACTCCTGTGCATATGTCCTCTCTTCCCGTCAGCCGGTAGTTCCACTCTCCTCTCGAGTCCTCCCTGGTCACACCCAAGAATCCCCAGGACTCTTCACACTGCTTGCCAACCAGGTCCCCAACTGGGTCCACAGAAGTCCACTGAACATTGTAGGGCTTAGCTTGCCGCTTCATTGCTGCTTTTACCCCACTTCCCCCCATCGGTGATGTGTGTGGTCACCAATCAGAGCATGCATTTCCATTGAGTCTTAGTCTTAGAAAGGGGTCTGCGTTGAGAGTACCTGACCACTTGCCTTGATGTTTTCTAAGGAAGAGATTTGTTTGTTCTTGTAGTAACAGCCATCTGCTTCCATTTTTCCTGCAGGTCTATCTTTCAAGAGGTATCCTCTATTCTTCTAGCCAACCCAGGCTGGTCTGCTCATCCTTTCAAGTGGAGAGTTCTCATCTCTGGAGATCTGGATGTGTATCCGGGTTCTACCTATACTTTTACGTATTGCAAAGGCTCCACAAGAACCCTCATTCACTTGGTACACTGTAGCCCCATTTTAGGTATTCCAATCAGTCATAGGCAGAAGACGGACTTACTTACAAGCCTTCTAGTGTGGTATATCTGACTATTCCTTTCTCTCCCTCTCCAGTGTCGACTCTATATTATAATGTAAGGGAAACCAAGATTAAACCAAACAAACAAACAAACAAAGGAGTCAGGCATCTTAACATGATCCCCCTCCCATTCCAACAATGATTCAATCCCTGTATCTCAGAGCCCTGCCGTTCCAAGGCTGAGCATATATCATCCTTTATCTCTGTCCCATTTAACCCTTTTGACATGTCCACTTGTTCTCCCATCTGCCCCATTTCTCCCCTTTCCTCTCCCTCCCAGTATATTGCTCCCCTCCCTAGCACCCAAGCTCTCCCGTGTCCAATCCTCACCCTGTGCTCCAACCTGCCTCCTTCCCCCCACCCATCACCAAATTCCCAACAAACAACAAAGACTTCCCGCTACCCCCTTTTAGTATGATTTCTTTTTCTTAGTCTTTTACAGTAGTCGTCCTATGCAGTACTTCATTTTTTGTGACTGACTAATTTCACTCAGCATAATGTCCTCAAGGTTCATCCATGTTATGC
>NW_006408719.1:5733966-5735615 GCF_000296735.1 Chrysochloris asiatica | reverse complement strand
ACCCTGTATAGGGTCTCCGAGGAGCAGCTGGTGGGCATGAACCACTGACCCTGCAGTTCAAAAGGCTTTGCAGTGCGTCACCTCAGCCCACAGTGCTCTGCTGGACTCCTCTCAAACCAGTGAAAAATAAAGCAAACCAAATACTATGCACCTCCACGTTTCCCATGTAGGGTTTCTGAGGAGCGGCTTGTGAGCTTGAACCACCAACCTTGCAGTTCAAAAGGCTTTGCAGTGGCACCTTTATCCACAGAGCTACAATGGGACACCTCTCAAACCAGTAAATGTAAGCCGACCAAATAGGACACACATCCACATCTCCTGTATAAGGTTTCCGATGAGTGGCTGGTGAGCTTGAATCACCAGCCTTCTTGTTCAAAAGAATTTGCAGTGCAGCATCTTAACCCACAACACTACGCTGGGCTCCCTCTCAAACCAGTGAAGAAAGGCAGAACAAATCCGCATCTTATCTTGGTCTGAGTGTGTGAGTTACTGGCAGAGGAAACTGCCAGTGGGTGTGTGGGTCTTGGCCACTGGGTTAAGCCCCCACCTCCATTCACCCAGATGTATGTGGGCAAACCGTGAGCGCTCCCATTCTGTTATGCTGTTTGTGACTTAAAATTTATTTTATCAGAGATTAGTACTGGCACTTCTGTTCGTTTTTTATTGCATTTAGCTTGGTATATGTTTTTTCCATCCTTTGACTTTTAATCTGTATTTTTCTCTGTGTGAGATGTGTCTCTTGCAGACAGCATATTGAAGGATTTTGTTTTCTGATCCATTCTTCAACCCTCTGTCTCTTAACTGGTGCATTTAGTCCATTTATATTCAGTGTAGTTATCATTACGTACAAATTAATTGCTCCCATTATGTTAGTTTTTTGTGGTATTTCTTCCTTCTTTGTTCTGTGGGTCTTCCTTTGCTGACTTCATGCTTTTTGTGTTATTTCTTGTGAGTTTCCTCATAATTTTAATGTTCCCATGTACTTTTTGGATATTTATTTTCATTGTATTTTGTGAAGTGTTAATTTTCTTTGAAGTTGCTTTATAGTTTTTTAACTTTTCCTTCCATTTAGCGCGGTCTGTTTTATTATGTAATCTACCTGACCTTCTCACCATCTGGATCTCTGTTCCTAAATGTTTACCGTATTTTATATTTTAATTGTTTTGATTATAGACTGACATCCTAGATTGTCTGAGCTGGTTATTATAGTCTTGTTCTGTTTTTTCCTCTTCCTTCCGTAGATTTAGTTTTGGGAGGTGGTGCCATGTATGTCAATCTGTGGTTGTTGTCTGTTCCTGTTGGTTTTCAGTACACAGAACTTCCTTTAGGATGTTTTGTAGTGCAGGGTTGGTTTTGGGGAAATCCCTTATCCTCTGCTTATCCTGGAATGATTGATTACACCATTGTATTAGACTGATAGCTTTGCTGTTTAAAGGATTCTTGGTTGGCAGTTTTCTTTCTTTCTTTCTATCTTTCTTTCTTTCTTTCTTTCTTTCTTTCTTCCTTCCTTCCTTCCTTCCTTCCTTCCTTCCTTCCTTCCTTCCTTCCTTCCTTCCTTTCTTTCTTTCTTTCTTTCTTTCTTTCTTTCTTTCTTTCTTTCTTTCTTTCTTTCTTTCTTTCTTTCTTTCTTTCTTTCTTTCTTTCTTTCT
>NW_006408719.1:5718449-5733866 GCF_000296735.1 Chrysochloris asiatica | reverse complement strand
CTTTCTTTCTTTCTTTCTTTCTTTCTTTCTTTCTTTCTTTCTTTCTTTCTTTCTTTCTTTCTTTCTTTCTTTCTTTCTTTCTTTCTTTCTTTCATTTATATATTCCTCCCCATTGCCTTCTTCCTTGTATGGTTTCTGCTGAGAGATTCGAGCTTAACCTAACTTGCTTGCCTTTGTATGTAACACTCCTGTTTTCCCTAGCTGCTTTCAGGTGTGTCTCCTTATCTTTGATTTTGGAGAGCTTAATAATGATATGTCTCTGTGATTTTCTTTTGGGGTCTAACCTTCCTTGGGTTCGTTGAGCTTCTTGAATGTTTATCGTTTCACTTTTCAGGATGTTAGAGAAATTTTATTCCAGCAGTTCTTCAACTATTTCCTCTGTGGATTTGTGTGATTTTTCTTGTTCTGGAATGCCGATAATTCTTAAGTGATTCATCTTCATGTTGTCCAACATGAAACAGACCTTCTTCAGATTTTTTTTTAATCATTGTTTGTTTTTCTGTTTGCTACTCTATCTTAGTGGTATTGAGAGATTTGTCTTCCAGATCACTGGTTCTGCCTTCCATCTTTTCTATTCTACTCCTTTGCACTCTCAGTGTATTCTCTATTTCTGATATTCTTTTATTGATCGTTTGGATCTCTTTCTGTAGGTTTTGAATTGTTTCCAATTATGTAACTGTCTTATTTTATTGTTCCTTTAGTGCTTTCTTGACTTAGTCTTTATTTTTTTCAACTCCATTGTAAAGTGCTTTGAAACAGTTTATAATCATTTTTCTGAATTGCTTCTCAGGCATTTCCAAGGCCTGTCCCCCTTACAGAATGTAGTTCAGGTCTACCTCTAGGTCATTTGTCTCAGACATTTTATCTTGTTTCTGGACATATGCTGTTATGGTCATCTGCTTTTGCTTCTTGGACATGTTTACTTAGTTGAGTATGTTTTTTGATATTTTTTCTGCTTTCTGATTGTCTCCAGGTAGATATAATTAGGATGTGGCCATCCATTTTCACTCTTCTTATTGCTTAATTCTGAGTAACTTTCACAGGTGTTGTTTGCCTCCCTGGTGCATGCCAATTGATAATGAATCTTGCCTGGATTTTGGTGTTTTACACAGTGTGATTGTAGCTTGACTATATTGTAGAAGTTACTGTCTTTTTTTGGGTAATATATGAAGAGAAGGAATCCCCCAAAGGTGGAAGGGGGAACATAAAACAGCAAAACAGCAACACAAAAGAAAAAAAGAAAAAAGAAAAAAAAAAAACCTCCAAAACAACAAAAACTAGATTGGATACTGGAGTTTATAATCGTAGAAAAGGGAAAAAAGGGAGAGAAGAAGAAAAAAAAAATCTGTATCCTAATATGAGTATGCCTTTTTCAGCTTCTTGCCTTCAAAGCTGTCTGATATATGTCAAGATGTCACTGTTGGTTGTTATGCTGTATCTCATGATTTAATTTAATTTTCAGCTTGTTTTGTTTTTAATCTCTCTTTTTCACTCCACACCCTTTTATTTTTGGGCATTTTCTGTATTAAAACACTCACACACACATACAAAAAAAAAAAAAAAAAACAGTTCTGGGCTGGCTCTTGGGCTGAGAGTATCTTTGAGCATGCATGGCAGAAGAACCCAACAGTGGTGATTGTGAGGGGTGTCCACTTGCTCAGGCACCCTCTCTAGTTACCGGAATGAAGGTGCACAAATAGTGGAGGCCAATTAACAGATACCAAAAAAGAAAATCAGAATAAAGCAACACTGACAAAGTGTATTGTCCACCTTTGCTTGAAGGTTCCCATGTCATTTTCCCTAGGTGTGTCTGCTCGTCTACATGGTCTTACCATTTGTTCTCCCCCAAGTTGTCGATTCTAGGTCTCTGAGGCCAGCATATTCATAAGTACATGATATCTAACTTCTGCTACAAGTTCCACTTGCTATAAGCCTTCAATTATTTTAAATATCTCTATCTACATAGTTCTGAGTTTTGGAGCTCTGCCCTGAATCTGCTTTACCTGGTATTCTGTGGCATTGCTGATGGCGAACCTCACTGCACCTCTACCCTAGCTGCCATCAAGCCTGTTAGACCTTTATCACTAAATATTTTAAATCATCTTTACTTTCAGCAAGCGAGGTTGTATCATCTGAATATTGCTGGTTGTTAATGAGTCTCTCTCGAATCCTGATGCTAAAATTTTCTTCATACAGCACAGCTTCTCAGATTATTTACTAAGCATGCAAGTTGAATGAGTATGGTAAAATAATACAACCTTGTCACACACCATTCTTAATTTTAATCCATTCAGGGCTCTCATGTTCTGTTGGAACAATTGCCCCTTTGTCCATGAGCACAACTATGTGTTCCAAAATAATCATATTCAGCATATTGTCTATAGCTTGTCATGATCCACACAATCGAAAGACTTTCCATAGTCAATAAATCACAGTTCTCTTTTGCAACCAAGGTACATCAGACATCAGCAATGATATCTCTCATTCCATTGCTTCTTCTGAATCTGACTTGAACCTCTGGAATTTCTCTGTCAATGTATGCTTGCAGCCGTTTCTGTTTTACCTTTAGTAAAATTTTACTCATATGGGATATCAAAGAGATTGTCCGATGAGTTTTGCAATCTGTTGGCTCACCTCTCTTTGGAATGTGCATAAATACCAATCGCTTCTAATCAGTTGTCTTCCAAATCTCTTGGCAGCGATGAGTGAGTGCCTCTTGTGCCTCCTCATTTTCTTGAAAGATTTCAATTTTTTATTCCATAATTCCTGATGCCTTCTCCTTGATAATTTCTTCAATGTATCTTGGACATCCCCCTTCATATTTTTGCCTCTTGATCATATGCTACCACTTGAAATGGTTAAACATCAACCATTTCCTTGTGGTACAGTGACTGTATATTCCTTCCATTTTCTTTGATTCTTTCTGTGTCATTCAATAATTTTCCCAGAGTATCCTTTATAACGAAAGTGAAGGTTTGAATTTTTTCTTTAGTTCCCCCAGCTAGAGAAATTCTGAGCATGTTCTTACTTTTTGGTTTTCTGACTCCAGATCTTTGCACATTTTATTGTAATATTTAACTTTATCTTCTCGAGTCAACTTTTTAAATTTTCTGTTCAGCTCTTGTACTTCCTTTTTTCTTCTATTTACTTTAGAACTTTTATGCTGGAGAGTAAGTTTCAGTGACTCTTCTGACATCCATTTTGATATTTTCCTTCTTTCTTTTCTTCTTAATGACTTTTTGTTTATTTCATGTATGATGTTCTTGATGCCATCTCACAACTCTTCTGATCTTCAGTTTTCAGTGTTTAATATGTCAAATTTGTTCTTCAGATTATCTCTAAATTCAGGTCAGATATGTTCAAAGTCATATTTTGGTCCTTGTGGACTTGTTTTTATTTTCTTCCGCTTCAGTTTGAATTTTAATTTGAACAACTGATTGGCTGTTCCACAGTATGACCCTGACATTGCTTTGACTGGCAATGTGGATATTTTCCATCTCCCATTGCTTAAAATGTAGTCAAGTTTTTTTCTATTTATTCCATCTGGTGAGGTTCATGTGTATATTCATTCATCTATTATGCTGAGTAAAGAAAATATTTGAAATGAACAAGTCATTGATTTTACAGAATTCTGAATTTTGATCTCTAGCATCATTTCTATCACCAAGGTCATATTTTCCAAATACTGATTCTTTCTATTTTTTCCCAACCTTTGCATTTCGATCAACAGTAATGATCAATATATCTTGATTGCAAATTTGGTTAATTTCAATTTCATATAGTTGGTAGAATTCTTCTATGTCCTCCTTATAAGCTTTAGTTTTTGGTGCATTAATTTGAGTAATAGCGGTATTAACAAGTTTATATATATATATGTATGTTGTTGTTGTTGTTAAGTGCCGTCGAGTCGATTCCGACCCATAGCGACCCTGTACAGGGTTTCCGAGGGTGTAAACCTTTACGGGAGTAGAAAGCGTCATCTTTCTCCCACCGAGCAGCTGGTAGTTTCGAACTGCTGACCTTAAGGTTTGCAGCCCGATTCGTAACCACTACGCTACCAGAGCTCCATATATATATATATATAATGTTTGTTGATTGTCTTTAATATGTCTCAGATTATCACAGCAAACAAAATAAAAGATTACCAAATAAAATTATAATAAAGCACATGATTTCCTTCAAATTTATTAAAATTGTAAATAAACTATTAGCCACTTTACTTTCATCTTGACTTTAACAATACTATTGCTTATAAATCCAGAGGGGTCAAAATATATGTGTAATGTACTTGAAACTTGAAAGGCACACAGAGACAGACAAATAAAGAAATAATTAGATAGGTATTTTTTGTTGTTGTTGTTGTTTTGTGTTTATTTTTTTCTTGTTTTTTATTTTTGTTTGTTTTATGTGATTTTTTGTTTTTGTTTTTCTCTTTTTTGTTCCCGCTTTTACCTTGGTGAGCTCTTTCTCTCCCTATTGTTGCCAAAGAAGAAACAGCACTTTAGGTCATATAACACAGCTACAGTCACACACTATAAAATCCTACCACTGGGGCAAAAGGCAATACCATCTACTATACACCAGATAGGCTGCTAATATTTACTAAAACTACTCTGTGTTTAGTAGTAAGAGAAGTGAAGGGAAGACCATTTCCTTATCACATCGACCAGAAGGCAATCAGAAAGCTTAATAATACACCAATATGCATTCATTTTATTACTGAAAATACGTCTAATTATTACAATGCCAAAAAAGCAGCAGAAGAGCTCAGTCCATGTCCAGAAACAAGATAGAGTAGCTGAAACAAATAAGCATGAGATACACCTACATTTGCCATAGGAAGGAGGGCAGTCTCTGGAACTGCCTGATACGTTGTATTGGAGAATGATATTGAAGTGCATTCAAATGCTCCACAGAGAGGTTGAAACACTAAGGAAGAAGTCAGGAAAATGCTACAGGAGCAATAAAACAAGATATAAATAGCATTGGAAACAACTTGAAGCCTGCAAAAAGAGGTCCAAATGATTAAAAACAAAATATCAGAAATAGACAATGCACTGGAAGGGCAGATGAGTAGAATTGAAGAGATGGAAGCCAGAAACATAGAGCTTGAAGGCAAAAAATGCAACACTGGGAAGATAAAAGAGCAAGCAAAAAAAAAAAAAAAAGAATAAAAAAAATACTTGTGGACAGTCTAAGATTCATGTGGAACAACATAAAGAGGAATAACATGAGAGTAATAGGAGTTCTGGAACAAGAAAGATCACAGAATACCATAGAAAAGAAAATTGAAGAGCAGCTGTAAGAAAAATTTTTTAACAACCCCAAAGATGAGAAGGTAAGCTTTCAAGAAGCTGAACGAAACCAAGGAAGGGTAGACCCCACAAAAAAATCACCAAGACATATCATAATCAAGCTCTTTAAAATAAAAGACAAGAAGAGAATCCTGAAAGTGGCTAGGGAAAGAGAAGTTTTACTTACAAAGGAAAGCAAATAGCATTAAACTCTGATCTCTCAGCAGAAACCATGCAGGCATAAATGCAATGGGGAGACATATATGAAAACCTGTAAGAAAACAATCTGACAACAACCAGAGATTTGCATATGTGGCAGCAGCACCCAGAACTTAATTGATAGATGCAAGAGTCCAACAGAACAAAACTACAAGAACAAATTCTGAGAATTGGAGGAGGTCAATCTAATATAAAAACAATTACAATGTGAAAGAAGAGAAAAATATTGGAACAGAGATCCAGGTGATGAAGAGATCAGGTAGATTGCAGGAAAAATAGACTGTTTTAAATGGAGGAAAAAGTTAGTAGAATATAGAGTAACCTTTAAGAAAATTAATACTTTGCAAACTATCAGGAAAATGAAAATCTAAGAAAAACATGGAAATGCTAAAATCATGATGAAACTAGTAAGAAAAAGCACAAAACACATGAACTCAGAAAAGGAAGGCATGAGAAACCAGCAGCACCACAAAACAACAACAACAAAAATAAAAAACAACAACAACATAATGACAGCAATGAATTCATGTTGTTGATGTTAAGTGCCATCATGTTGATTCCGATACATAGTGACCCTGTATAGGGTTTCCAAGGAGCAGTTGGTGATCTTGAACCTCAGGCCTTACAGTTCAAATGGCTTTGCAGTCTGGCACATTAACCCACAGTGCCACACCAGGTCTCCAATTAATTCATAAAGTGAGCTAATTGATTAAATGTACCACTTAAGAGACAAAGAGTGGCAGAATGGATAAGAAGACAAGATCCTTCAATATGCTGTCTATAACAGAAACACCTTACATACAAAGACAAAAGCAGATTAAAAGTTAAAGGATGGAAAAAATATATATCAAGCCAATTGTAAAAAAAAAAAAAAAACAACAAAACAAGCAGAAGTGGCAATACTTATCTCAGATAAAATAAACTTTTAGGCAAAAACCAATATAAGAGTTAAAGAAGGACATTGTCTCATGATTAAAGGATCAGTTGAATAAGATAACTTAATATAATAAATATTCACGCTCCCAATGAAAGCACCACCACATAAATTATGAAAACCATAATATAATTGAAGAAAGAGATAGACACATATGCTATAATATTGGGAGGTTTTAACACACCACATTCACTAAAGGATAGAACAACCAGAAAGACACTCTCAAAGATACAGAGGAAATAAACAAACACAATCAACCAAATTTACCTCATAGATTTCTACATAGCATTCAACCCAACAACAACACAATGCACATTCGTTTTCAGTGCACATAAAACATTCTCCAAAATAGACCATGTGTTAGGCCACAAAACAAGCCTTCATAAATTTGGAAACCTGAAAATATTACAAAACATAATCTAACATCACAATGTTACAAAAATAGAAATTAACAATAGGAAGACCAATGAAATAAAGGCAAACACATGGAAATTGAGTAACACCCTACTTTACCATGCAGTAAAAAATTAAAAGTTGAATTCACAAAATTCCTAGAAAAAATGAGAATGAAAACACAACTTACCAAAATCTTTGAAACAAAACAAAACCAGTGCTAAGACAATTTATTGCAATAAATGTACACATCCAAAAAGAAGAAAAAAACAAAATCAACACATTAAAACAACATCTCCAACAATTAGAAACAGACCAGCAAAGTAAATCAACAGTCACCAGAAGAAAACAAATCATAAAACTTATAGCAAAAATAAATGACATAGGAAAAAAAAAAACTATAGAAGAATCAACTGGACAAGAAATCAGTTTTTTGAAAGCTTTAATAAATTGGCAAACCATTGGCAAACTAAGAAAATAAAAGAGGAAGAAGACACAAATAACACACATAAGAAAACTCATGGGTGACATAACAAGAGAACCAGTGTAAATAAAAGGATAATAACAAAATACTATAAATAGTTTTACTTAAACATATTTGAAAATCTAGATTAGATGTATTCATTAAAAAAGAAGAAGAAGAAAGAAGAAGAAGAAGAAGAAGAAGAAGAAGAAGAAGAAGAAGAAGAAGAAGAAGAAGAAGAAGAAGAAAAGCATGACCTACCTAAACTTAGACAGAGTGAAGTACAAAATTTGACCAGACTTATAACAAAAGAAAAAAAATTGATCAGGTCATCAAAGAACTCCCAACCAAAAAGAAAACAAAAAAATTTCTCGTCCACATACCTTCACTGGTGAGTTCTACTAAACATTCTGCAAGAGCTGTAACCAATTTTATTCAAATTATTCCAGAATATAAAAAAGGATGGAAATTGTCTTATACATTTTATGAAACATGCATAAACCTCATACCCAAACCAGGAAAGCACATTCCTAAGAAAGAAAATTATAAATCAATATCCCTCATGAATATCGATGCAAAAATTCTCAACAAAACTCTAACCAACAGAATTCAACTGCACACTTGAGATAAGAGGGAGAAGTGGAATGGCAGGTTGGTCTGAAGACCGGGGAGACATGGGCAGTCCTGAGCCCATGGACAATGAACTAGCCTCTGTGAGCTAGAGCTAAGAGTGAAACATCCAGCTGATATGAAGTAAGGGGAGACACACAAGAACACCCAAATTTTAGATCATACCCATTTGACCTCTTTTAGATAGCTTGATGTTCAGAGCTCTATTAAAGGAAGATAAAGAAATTTGACAAAGGAACCAAGTGTGTCTTGCTACAATTTGATGAACTTGACCTATAATTATAGACGTAGTAGCTAAAAATACCAACTGGCAGTCAAGGAGTCTTCACTTCAAGGATCAAGCCTGTCTCCTCAGTATTCAGAGTTGATAGGGACAGGCAAAGTAAACATTAGCTACCTAAAATGGGGTTGGGGTGGGGTCTATAAACGCACAAAATGGCTCGCTTACAAGTTTTCAATAGGGAGTTTCATGTCACAGTGAGCTGGGGAAGGAATAATCCCCGTTGAATAGTTTTCATGTTGTCTAGATGGGTCTGGTGAATAGAGATGGGGTTCAGACTATTTTTATTCAATAGTAATTGTTTTCATGACTAATTGTGACTGTCACAACTGTGAAGGTAGAAAAATAATAACATAAAGGGGTGGTTGTTAATCTTGCATTCCAAGAACAGAGGACCCTAAGATGATCAAGAGAGGAGACCATGAGTGAAGTATGGACACCAGAGATAAAGGCAGAGGTGATGACATGGAGAGCTAGAACTTCTCAGGACTCTAGACTCATGGAAAGATAAAGGCTATGTGCTGGCAGCCAGGACGCAGGCTTGCAGAATGTGCCCTTTGCTTGCTTAAATGATTATATATTCCTGAGTGTTTTTGTGTACATCAATAAACAAACAAACAGGATGGCGGCTAAGGTGAAGGTGTAGTGAAGGTTGCCATCAGCAACAACTCAGAATTCCAGAAAAAAAAAGACCCAGTACAGAGCTCCAAAACTCGGACCCACAGAGATAGGAATAGTTTAAAGGTTTGAAGGCTTATAGCTTGTGGAGTTTGGAACTGACTTAAAATATCTCATACTTTTGAATCTGCCGAGCTAGGCTCAGAGGCCTGAGCCGACATCCTGGGCGAGACCAAGCGGCGGGACAAAATAGGGGCCACAGAAACACGCCGCGGGAATCTTGTAAAAAAAAAAAAACTACACAATATACTTTGGCAGATTGGCGTGGTTCTGATTTTATTTTTTTTCTTTTGTGTCGGGTAATTGGTGCATTCACTGTTTGCCCACCTAGATTCTGGTGAATAGAGGTAGGGGCTGAGCTGAGTGGTCACAACCCAACCTCACCGCTGATGGTTTCTTCTGCCAGGAATCAGCACATACACTCATCCCAAGCTGAGATGTTGATGTGGCTCCCTTTTGGTTTGCTTTTTATCACTGTTATGAGAGGAGTCCCGGTGTAGTGCTGTGGATTAATGCACCAGACTGCAAAGCCTTTTGAACTGCAAGGTCGGTGGTTCATGCTCACCAAGTGATCCTCAGAAGCCCTATACAGGGTCTCTATGGGTCGGAATTGACTCGAAAGCAATTAACAACAAGAAGATGAGGGCAGAAGTGACTGAAAGAGAGTTAGGACATTAAAGACATTCATATATTAAGCTACAGATTTTTTTTTCCTCTCCTCTTTTTTTTTCCTCCCCACCCTCTCGCTTTTTTGAGATTAGAGACAGCTGTACTCAGTCTTGTTTTTGCTGGTGCTGCAATATTTTCTTCTGTTATTTTTCTTTTCTATTTTTCCTCTTTCTCTCATTTTTATTTTTGTTATTGATTCTGATTTTGTTTTTGTTTTTTAACCAGCTGGTGTTGTTTGGCTCTTACATAGCCTTCCTTCTGCTTTTGGAGAAATTTTTGTGACCCTATATTACACGTGAAAAGTAGGTAACTGCTGCCAAATACCCAAGCTGCAATCACACTTTATAAAACACCAAAAACAAGGCAAGAACCAATACCAGCTGCCATATCCTAGGGAAACAGGCAACACCTGTGAAAGTTACTCTGAGTTAAGCAATAAGAAGAGGGAAAAGGGAAGACCACATCCTCATCACATCTTCCTGGAAGCAATCATAAAGCATAAAAAATTATCAAAATACATACTCAATTAAGTGTTAGGGCCACAGATAAACATTAAACATGTCCAAGAAGCAAAACCAGATGACCATATCAGCATATGTCCAGAAAAAAGATAAAATATCTAAGACAACTGATCTAGAAGTAGACCTGGACTCCATTCTGGAAGGAGGGCAGGCCCTGGAAATGCCTGAGAAAGAATCCAGAAAAATGATTATAAAATGTTTCAGAACACTTTACAATGGAGTTGAGAAAAATAAGGAAGAAGTCAGGAAAGTACTACAAGAGCAATCAAACAAGATAGATACAGCACTGGAAACAATTCAACACCTACAGAAAGAGGTTCAAACAATCAACAACAAAATAGCAGAAATGAAAAACACTCTGAAAGGGCAGAAGAGTAGAATAGATGAGATAGAAAGAAGAATCAGTGAGATGGAAGACAAGTCTCTCAATACTACTAAGATAGAAGAAAAAACACAAAAAAGGATAAAAAGATTGGAGGAAGGTCTAAGATTCATGTTGGACAACATGAAGAGGAACAACTCAAGAATTATTGGCATTCCAGAACAAGAAGACTCACATAAGTCCACAGAGGAAATAGTTAAAGAACTATTGGAAGACAATTTGTCTAACATCCTGAAAAGCAAAAAGATAAACATGCAAGAAGCTCTACAAAATCCAGGAAGGGTAGACCCCAAAAGAAAATCACCAAGACATATCATAGTCAAGCTCTCCAAACTCAAAGATAAGGAGACAGTTCAAAAAGCAGCCAGAGAAAACAGAAGGGTCACATACAAAGGCAAGCAAGTCAGATTAAGCTTAGATCTTTCAGCAGGAACAATGCAAGTGAGAAGGAAATGGGAAACATTTATAAAACCCTGAAAGAAAGAAAATTGTTAACCAAGAATCCTTTAACCAGCAAAGCTATCAATCAAATATGATGGTGTAATCAAAACATTCCAAGATAAACAGAAACTATGGGACTTTACCAAAGCCAGCCCTGCACTAGAAAACATCTTAAAGGGAGTTCTGTGGACTAAGAACCAACAAGAACAGACAACAACCAGAGATTGACGTACATGGCAGCATCTCCCTGAATTGTCAACAGAAAGAAGAATAGTTAACAAAACAAAACTATAAGAATAAATTCAGAGACTCTGGAAGGTCAATCTATGAACAAAACAAGTACAATGTAAAAGAATGTAAACACGTAGGAAAAGAGATCCAGATAGTGAGAAGATCAGGTCGATTACAGGATAAAATAGACCGCAATAAATGGACAGAAAAGGACTTTTGGTGCTTCCCTGACCAAACAGCAGAGGTGCGCGGGCTCCGGGGAAGGAGTGGGTGATATCGCATAGGGAGGGTAGACAGACAGACTTTGCGCAAACATAAAACTTTAGCCTTCGACACTGTGGACTAGCTTTTCCGAAGCATGAAGCTGCTGGGGAGTTGTGCGCATTTTGAGCTTCCGACCCCCTACACACGCCTGCACTCAGCTCCCGCTCCGGGACTGTGCCAGCCCACTGCTGAGCTTGGAGCGCAGGGCTTGAGCGGACACATTCGGAGGGTGGGAGCAACCAGAAAACCAGCAGGGCCACAGGAACTCGCATGGTCCTTAGTGGGGGGAGGCACATTGCCATGGGAGGCGTTTTCGGCGTGGATATAAGGAGGGGCTGGGGGCCCAAGGCGCAGGGATACAGAGAGAGGCATTTTTTGATGTCATCAGACAGGGACACCTTTTGCCTGCAGCCACTAACACCGCCCTCCACCCCTTCTGCCTAGGCAAGCCTTCTGCCGAACCTCCGAGGCTCAGGCCCGCCCATCAAGGCACAAGCCAGCACAAGCTGAAATGCCTTGAGGTAGTTTTTACCACCAGCATCAAGACAGTCCTGCTGTGACTGCTGGTTAAGGCACCAGACTGTAGAGCGTTTTGAACTGCAAGGTAGGTAGTTCGAGCCCACCAGCTGCTCCTTAGAAACACTATACAGGGTCATTTTTTTTTTCTTTTTGTGTGGGTGTGTGTGACTAGAGTTTGCCTTATTTAATCTTGTTGTTTTTTCTGATGCTGAATTCTTCTTCTTTTTTTTTGGTCTTGCTTGTTTTTTTTTTGTTTTGTTTTTTTTTTTATCTCATTAGCGCTTTTGTTTTTGATTTTGCTTTTGATTTTGTTTTCTACCTGACTGGTGTTGCTTGGCTGTCACATAGCCTCCCATCTGCTATTGGAGGACTCCACTTTTGATTCTGATTTTGGCTTCGTTTTCTATCCTACTGGTGTTGTTTGGCTATCACATAGCCTCCCTTCTGCTATTGGAGGACTCTTTGTCCCCCAACATTAAAGGAAAAGAGTCAGCAACTGCTGCCAAATAGCCAAGCTGCAACAACACTTTATAAAACACCAAAATCCAGGCAATAATCAATACCAGCTGCCATAAACCAGGGAAATGGACAACACCTGTAAAAGTTACTCTGAGTTACAATGTTCAGTGGGCTTCTGTGGACCCAGTTGGGGACCTGCTTGGCAAGCAGCATGAGGAGACCTTGGGACTCTTGGGCTCAGAGTTAGTGGCGTGGCCACGGAGGACTTGAGTGGAGAGTGGAGCTACTGGCTAATGGGAAGAGAAGGCATGTGCACAAGAACACCCACACTTGCAGATAGTACCCACGTGACCTGGACTGGATGACTAGATTATCAGAGCTCAACCAGGAGAAGAAAGAAGAGGAAAAAAAAAAAAAAGAGTGAGCTGATATAATCTGATGAACTTGACCTATACCTACAGATGCAGTGACTCAAAAGAAGGAACAAATCCTTACAGCAAGAAACATTCCCACCCCCTCCACACACAGAGTGAGCAGAGATGGGCAATTTGGACATTGGATACCCAAATGGGGAGAGGGGGACTACAAAGGCAAGAAGTAACTGGTTTACAAGCTTTCAAGAGGGAACCTAGAGCTAGGGGGCATGGAGGAAAGCAGAATCTCCAGTGAGTGCAATCCAATCTGTTTAGACAGAAATGACAAAATGAAATACAGATGGTAACTCATGATACTGTAGTGAATAATGGTTATCAGGACTGACTATGAGGGTTGGAAGTGAAAGGGTAGACTTTTTTAGCAAGGAAGGGAGTGATTATTTCTCCAGTCTAGGAGCGGAGGTCTCTAGGACCATCAACAGAGAAGAGCCGAGAGCGGGACCTTACGCAGAGAACCAGAGATGCCTGAAATGGAGACAGAGACGATGATGTGAAGTGATGAAGCGGCTGGGGACTTTGGATCCTCAGAAAGAAAGGGCCTGTCGCCTGAAGACTGGGGGGTGGAGGGGGAGGGTAGGGGCCGGGTTTCTAGGATAAACTCTTTGGTTGGTTGATGATGCATGAAGGGTATTGGAACCATGGCAATGAAATGATATACGATGGAATGAATGCAAAAGTAAAGTTCTCTCATGTAAACATGAAAACTATCATATAATTCACAATCAAACATTAAAAAAAATAACAATACATCTTGATTGTATTTTGATTTATCAGGATTGTATCAAGATTGACATTGAAATTTAAAGAGACAGTATAGACATAAAACCAATCGGCCACCACTTGTCTGTCTGTCGTGCTGTGGTGGTTAGAGTTCCTGTGATTCTGAGGGCTCTGCTACCAGTATTTTAAATAACCAGCAGGGTCACCCATGGTGGACAGGTTTCTGATAATCTTCAAAAAAATGACAGACTAGGAAGAAAGAGTGACAAACTACTTCCGAATCGCTAGTCACTGAAAACTCTATGCATAGCAGAGAAACACTGTCAGATATAGGATTGGAAGGTGGGAAGGCACTCAGAATGCGACTGGGGAAATAAATGTCTCCTCAAAGTAGAGTTGACCATGATGGCGTGAATAGAGTTAAGCTCAGGGTAGAAAAGCACACAGAACCTTCATTTGCTGATTGGCCACATATCCAAATGAAGAGAAATCGCTGTAAACATCCATTGAAAATTGGAACATGGAATGTACGAAGTATGAAACTTGGAAAGTTGGAAGTTGTCAAAAATGAAATGGAAAGCATAAACATAGATATCTCAGGCATTAGTGAGCTGAAATGGACTGATATTGAGCATTTTGAATCTGATAACCACATGGTTTACTATGCAGTGAATGACAAATTGAAAAGGAATGGTGTTGCATTCATCATCAGAAAGGACATATCCAGATCAGTCATGAGGTACAATGCTATGAGTGATAGGATAATACCCATGCGCCTACAGGGAAGCCCAGTTAATACCATTATTATTCAAATGTATGCCAGTGAAGATGAAACAGAAGAATTCTACCAACTTCTTCAATCTGAAATTGATCAAACATGCAATCAAGATGTATTGCTCTTTACTGGTGATTGGAATGCAAAAGTAAGGAGCAAAGAGGAGGGACCAGTAGTTGGAAAATTTGGACTTGGTGACAGAAATGATGCTGGAGAACGAATGATAAATTTCTGCAAGACAAATGATTTGTTTATTTCAAATACCTTCTTTAGACAGCATAAGAGACGACTATACACATGGACCTCACCAGATGGAACACATAGAAATCAAATTGACTACATTTGTGGAAAGAGAAGATAGAAAAGCTCCATATCATCAGTGAGTGAAATTAGTCAGTCACAAAAAGAGAAATACTGTATAGGACCACTATTGTACAAGACTAAGAAAAAGAAACCATACTAAAGGGGGGTAGGGGGAATTCTTTGTTGATTGCTGGAAAGTTGGTGGTGGGTAAGGGGAGGGAGGGAAAGGTGGAGCACAGGGTAGGGATTAGACACAGGAAAGTTTGGGTGCTGGGGAGGGGGGCAATATGCAAGGAGGGAGAGGGAAACGGAAGAACAAAACAGATGGGAGAACAATTTGGCATGTTTGAATGGGCTAAGTGGGACAGAGGTAAAGAATGATGTATTCACAACCTTGGAACTACAGGGCTCTGGGATACAGAGATTGAGTCATGGTTAGAATGGGGAAAAGGGGGGATTAATGTTAATATGCTTAGCAGTCTTTTGAATCTTGTTTTTCCTTGCATTATAATATAGAATAGACACTGGAGGGGGAGAGAAAGTAAAAGTCAGAAACATCACACTAGAAGGCTTGTAAGTCCGTCTTCTGCCTATAACTGATTGGAATACCTAAAATGGAGCTACAATGTGCCCAGGGAAGGAGGCTTCCTGCAAAGCCTTTGCAATTCATAAGACTAAAGGTAGAAGCCTGAACCACATCCATATCTCCAGAGATGGGAAATTTCCACTTGAAAGGATGAGCAGACCATCCTGGAGCAGCTAGAAGAACAGAAGATACTTCTTGAAAGAAAGACCTACAGGAAAAATA
>NW_006408719.1:5714874-5717394 GCF_000296735.1 Chrysochloris asiatica | reverse complement strand
GGGGGGGGGGGCGGGGGGGAGTGTAGGGGGCATTTTTATAGGGTATACCTTTGGTCGGTTCATGATGCATGGAGGGGATTGGAACCATGGCAATTAAACGATATACGGTGGAATGAATGTAAAACTAAAGTTCTCTCATGTAAACTATCATATAATTCACAATAAAACACTAAAACAACAACAATAAACAGGCAATGGAAGCAAATACTGTTAAATGATGATGCATTAAGGGGATTGTTATCATTGCAATGAAACAAAATTAGCATAAGATAGGATTAGTGCAAAGCTGATGTTCTCTCATGTTAACTATCACTCAATTCACAATAAAAAGGTTTTTAAAAAACATAATTGGTTGATGTGCAACCCTTTCGAGGGTTAGCAGATGATCAAGAACTGATAGGAGTGAAAGAAGAAGTCCAATCTACACTAAGGCATTGGCAAAAAACAAAGCTTCAGAAATTGATAGAATACAAAATGAAATATTTCAACAAACTTAGACAATCACTCAACTAGTCAAAGAAATCTAGAAGACAACAATATTGCCAACTAATTGAAGTAAATCAGTATTTGTGCCCATTCCAATGAAAGTTGACCAAATTGAATGTGACATTCATCAAACAATATCATTAATATCACATGAAAATAAAATTATTATGGAGATAACTCAAAAACTGCCAGAAATTTAAGTCGGATTCAGAAGACAATATGGAACTAGGAATATCATTGGTGACATGTGATGGATCTTGGCTGGAAGTAAAGAAATCCAGAGAGGGATTTGTTGTTTTTGTCAAGTGCCCTCGAGTCGGAACTGACTCATAGTGACCCCATGCACAGCAGAACGAAACAACGTCCGATCCTGGGTCAACCTGACTACCGCTGCCACACTTGACACCATCAATGATGCCACCTGGCCGATCCATCTCGTTGGGGGGTCTCCCTCTTTTTCTCTGACCCTCCATCTTACCCAGCATGATATCCTTCTCTAGCGATTGTTCCTGACAACATGCCCAAAGTATGAGAGACAAAGTTTAGCCATCTTGGCTTCCAAGGAGGGATTTACTTGTGCTTTATTGAATATGCAGAGACATTTGACAGTGTGGATCATAACAAACTAAAAATAAAATTGCAAATAATAGATATTCCAGACACTGAATTGTGCTCATCAGGAAGCTGTAGATAAACCAAGACACAGTTGTTAAATAACAAGGGGATGCTGAAAGATTTAAAATCAGGAAAGGTGTGGGCCATAATTGTGTTTTTTCACCATACTTATGCAACCTGTATGGTGAAAAAATAATCCAAGATGCTGGTTTCTATGAAGAAGAGAAGAAGAGTGTGGCATCATGTTTAAAGGAAATCTCATTAACATATGAATGTATGAAGATGATACAATCTTGGTAACTGAAAGTGAAGAGGAGTTGAAATACTTAATGATGAAAATCAGACTACAGCTCTCTGTGTGGATTGCTCCTCAATGTGAAAAAACAACAACAACAAAAAAACGAAAAATCCTCACAACTGCGATAAATAACATCTTGATAAACTGAGAAAAGATTGGAGTTGCCAAGGACTTCATTTTGCTTGGATCTACAGTCAACACTCATGGAATCAGCAGTCAAGAAATCAAATGACATATTACAGTAGACAAGTCTGCTGCAGAGACCCCTTTAAAGTTTTCAGTAGCAAATATTTCAGTTTGAGGGCTAAGGAGTGCCTGACCCAACCCATGGTATTTTCAATCATCTCATATGCATGTGAAAGCTGGTTATTGAATAATGAAGACTGTAGAAGAATTGATGAATTTGAATAATGGTGTTGTTGTTGTTGTTGTTACATGCCTTGGAGTCAGTTCTGACTCATAACGACCCTGTACAGGGTTTCCAAGGCCGGAAATCTTTATGGGAGCAGAAAACCTCATCTTTCTCCCACAGAACTGCTGGTAGTTTTGAACTACTGACCTTGCAGTTTGCAGCCTGATTTGTAACCACTATGCTACCAGAGCTCCTTAATGGTATTATTAAAAGTACTGTTGAATATTGAAAGTACCGTTGAATACCAGAAGAAACAAATCTGTATTTAGAAGTACATCCAGAATCCTCTTTAGAAGCCAGGATGGTGAGACTGTCTCTTATACTGTGGACATATTATGAGAAAAAAGTTTAGTCCCTGGAGAAGGACTTTATATTTGGTAAAATATAGGGACAATGAAAAATAGAAAGACTCTCAGGGAAATGGACTGACACAGTGGCAGCAGCAAAGAGGTCAAACATAATAGCAATTGAGACGATGGTGCAGAAACAGGCAATGTTTCATTTTGTTTGGCAAACAGCAAGGCACCAAGAATTGATGGAATCAAAATTGAAATCTTTCAAGAAAGTGAGGCAGCACAGGAGGCACTCACTCATCTCTGCCAAGAAATTTGAAAGACAACTATCTGGCCAACTGATTGGAAGAGATCCATATTTGTGCCCATTCCAAAGAGAGGTGACCCAATGGAGTGCGGAAATCTTCGGACAATCT
>NW_006408719.1:5707847-5714654 GCF_000296735.1 Chrysochloris asiatica | reverse complement strand
CAGAGAACTTCCAGAGGTTCAAGCTGGATTCAGAAGAGGCCGTGGAACGAGAGATATCATTGCTGATGTCCGATGAATCTTGGCTGAAAGCAGAGGATATAAGAAAGATGTTCACCTGTGCTTTATTGACTACACAAAGGCTTTCAATTGTATGGAACAAGACAAGCTATGGACAAAATTGCGAATATGAGCATTCCAGAACACTTAATTTTACTCATGAGGAATCTGTACCTGGACCAAGAAGCAGTTGTTCGAACAGAACATGGGAACACTGAATGCTATAAAATTAAGAACGGTGTATGACAAGGTTGTATTCTTCCACCATGCTTGGTTCAACCTGTATGCTGAGCAAATAATATGAGAAGCTGGGTTCTATGAAGAAAAACGTGACATCAGGATTGGAGGAAGACTCATTAAAAACCTGTGATATGCAGATGATACAACCTTACTTGCTGAAAATGAAGAGGACTTAAAATATTTACTGATGAAGATCAAAGAGCACAGCCTTCGGTATGGATTACATATCAATGTCAAGAAAATAAAAATCCTGACCACTGGACATTCTTATCAATGGAGAAAAGATTGAGCTTGTCAATGACTTCATTCTTCTTGGATCAACTATCAACACTCATGGAAGCAGCAGTCAAGAGATCAGTCGACATATTACATTAGGCAAATCTACTGCACAAGACCTTTTTAAAGTGTTGGAGAGCAAAGATGTCAGCTTGACGACTAAGGTGTGCCTGACCCAAGCCATGGTATTTTCAATAACCTCATATGGATGCAAAAGCTGGACAGTGAATAAGGAAGACTGTAGAAGAATTGATGCTTTTGTGTTGTGGTATTGGAGGAGAATACTAAAAGTGCCATGGGCTGCCAAAAGAACCAATAGATCTGTTTTGGGAGAAATGCAGCCAGAGTGCTCCTCAGAGGCCAAGATGGCCAAACTTCGTCTCTCGTACTTTGGACATATTGTCAGGAGGGAACAGTCGATGGAGAAGGATATCATGTTTGGTAAGATGGAGGGTCAGAGAAAAAGAGAAAGACACCCAACAAGATGGATTGGCCAAGTGGCAGCATCGATGGGCTCAAGTGTGCTAACAGTAGTAAGGTTGGTCCAGGATCGGACATTGTTTCGTTCTGCTGTACATAAGGTCGCTATGAGTCTGTGCTGACTCGATGGCACCTAACAACAACAACAACAACAACAAAGGTCTCTATGTTTTGGAATTGGCTGGATAGAACTATAAAACTGCAACAACATTTTGCCTGTCCATAATGTCATATAATTGAATCTTCCTTAATGTAACATTTTCAAACTGATTTGTTGTACTTACCAATATGTGTTTAATGCCCCACTGTATATTTTCATTGCTTCATAGCTCATTTATTTTTATCAATAAACAATATTCAATTGTATGAATGCACTATTGTTTGTTCATACCTTAACCTAAAGAAGGGCATCTTGGTAACTTCACCCTAACTCTACTTAATCAAACCTTAGATCTGAGTTTTAACATCTCTTTACTTTTTTCTCTCAGATTCCCTAGCTATGCTGCTACTATTCCTAACCACCTGATTATTACCCCTAACAATAGTAACTATGAGGTGATTACGAATAAAGCACAGATAAACAATTGCTCATATGTAGGTTCAAGTTATAGCTGGAAAGAATGAAAACATGTTTACAAGATTAAACTTTCTTGATATATATCCCACCTGAATTTAGAGACCGTTTCAAGAATAGCTTTGACATGCTAAATATTAATGACTAAAGAACAGAATTGTTGGCAGACATCATCCTGGATATTCTACATTAAAAAAAAAAAAAGGGAAAGTTCATTAAAAAGACAGGATTAAAAAAAAAAAAAAAAGACCAAAATAAATGTCATTAGAGACTCTGGAATTTGGTCTTTAGTATAAAATAGCTAGAGCAATGGAAGAAATTGGTGACCAGAAGATTTCCAAGGGTAAAGTTAAGGTAAAGAATTATAATGATTTGTGCAAACACCCGATGGATGTGTTTCCCAAAAGGGAAGAACCTACTCAGTATTTTTCTAGTTGAAAGACATGAACTCAATATTAATGCCTCTAGTTGTACTATTGAAATACTCTATAGGCAAAAAATTGAATGATGTGGGAAGCATGGAAATTTAAGGAATACAGGGTCACTGTACCAAAAAGAACTAGTCAATGTACAGCCAATTCAGAAGATAGCATATGATCAAGAACTGATGGTATTCAAGGAAGAAGTCCAAGCTACTCTGATGGTATTGGTGAAAACAAGGATTGATAAACTACAAACTGAGATGCTTCAACAAGCAGATGCAATGCTGGGAACACTCATTTGTCTATATGAAGAAATTTGGAAGACAACTACCTGCCAAAATGAATGGAAATGATCCATATTTCATCTTGTGAGGTCCAATGTATAGTCTTCTTATATGTTGTTTAAAAATGATTTTTGCACTGAAGAAGCCATTGGTCTTGCAAAATTCTATCATGTGATCTCCAGTATCTTTTCTATAAGCAAGGCCTTATTTTCCAGTGACTGATCCTTACCTTTTGTTTTCAATCTTCACTTTCCAATTGCCACTATTGTCAATTGTCAATACATCTTGATCACATGTTTGATCAGTTTCAGATTGGAGAATTCAGTAAAATTCTTCAGTTTCACCATCACTGACTTTAGTAACTTGTGTGTAAATTTGTATAATAATGGTATTACCTGGTCTTCCTTGTAAGTGTGTGGATATTATGCTATCACAGACAGCATAGTACTTCAAGACAGATCTTTATATATTCTTTTTGATGATTAATACACCATTAGTCTTAAGTTTGTCATTCCCGGAATAGGAAATCATATGTTTGTAAGATTCAAAATGGCCAAAATCAGTCCAATTTCAGCTCACTAATGCCTAGGACATGGATATTTATGTGTTCCATTTCATTTTTAATAATTTCCAATTTACCTAGATTTATACTTTGCACATTCAATGTTCATATTATTAATGGGTGTTTATAGCTGTTTCTCTTCATTTTGCTTTGTGCCACATCAGAAAATGAGGATCTTTAAGCTTTAGTCCATGCTTGTCATAGCAGTTAACTCTACTTTGGGGAAGCAGCATTTCCCCAGTTATATTTTAATTGCCTTCCAATCTGAGAGCCTCATCTTCTGACATTAGACTTGACAATTATTAGGACACTCTTCAACATATTTCAGTATTCAATATTTTGATATTGACAGTGTTTCACTATTATTCATAGGGTCTTCAGTGTATAAATATTCAGAAGTATTCTGCTGGTCTTCTTCATCTGGGAGGTTACCTTACCCTTCTGCTATTTTAAATACCAGAAGTGTATTTTAGCTTCCAGAATCACAACAATGTGCCAGCTACTACTGTATGACAAACTATCAGACGAGTGGTATATAGAACAACCAGATACACTGCACAAAATTCTACCCATTTACAGGATTTACCTTCACCACTGTCCTTCAATGTATTCCCAGAAAAGGGACTGTAATGCTGCTGCTGTTCACTTTTGAGTGGTACGTGCACATCATGCAGAACCTTCAGGAAACAAAGCATGAATTTTCTCCACCTCATTTCACTTTTAATGAGACGATAGGGGTACACTGAGAAAGGGAAGGTAATATGACAGGAGTAGAAACCATGGACATTTGGCCCACTTCCTTGTGTAACTTATTCATGCCTTCAGGTCCTGCTTGAGCCCGGTATTGCACTTATTACTCCCATTTAATGACGGAGTGCTGCTGTGCATGTCCAAATTTATGACTCTGTGAATCAGACAACACTCAGTTAATGATGGGTAATACTGGTTGCATGGGGACTGGGTAGTTCAAGGGCATTCAGTCTCTGCTAAGATCCAGCAATAAACTAAAAGCTGTTTTTCAAAAGGGATGTAGTTATCTGAGAAATGTGGCAGTGATTTGCTCCCAAATCCTAATATTCTCTGCTATGATTCACCAATAGTAGCCTGCTAAGAAATCCAAACTGTGTCTCTATCTGCTACCGGAACTTCAAGCATAATTGAATCTGTCGTATCATACTGTCCAAGAGGCAGAGAGGCTTGCACATTAGCTTGAACCTCTTGCAGAGCCTTCTTTTGTCACGGGTCCCACTCCAAATTAGTAGCTTTTCATGTCACTTGACAGATAGGCCAGAGTAGCACAACCAAATGTGGACTATGTTGCTCCAAAGCCCAAAGAGGTCTACCAGGTGTTGTACCTCTTTTTTCAGTTGTGTGATGGGCCAAATCTAATAACTTATCCTTCAATTTAATAAGGATATCTCTACATGCTCCACTACAATGAATCCACAGAAATTTTACTGAGGTGGAAGGTGCCTGAATTTTGTTGGGTTAATTTCCCGCTCTCTAGCATGCAGCTATTTTAACAATAAGTTTAGAGTCAGAGATACTTTTTCCTCACTAGGATAAATAAGCATGATATCATCAATGTAATTCACCAGTGTGATATCTTGGGGCAGTAAAATGCTATCAATGTTGTTGCGGCCAAAATTATGATATAGTAATGGACAGTTGATACACATTTGTGGTAAGACTGTGGAAGTGTATTTTTGGCCTTGGCAGATGAATGCAAGCTGTTTCTGGGGATCCTTAGAAACTGAAATTGAAAAAAAAGCATTGAGAAGATCAATAGCTGCATACCAGGTTCCAGGAGATCTATTAATTTCCTCAAGCAAAGAAACATCTGGAGCAGCAACTGCAATAAGAGTCACAACCTGGTTAAGTTTATGATAATCTACTATCATTCTCAAAGATCTGTCTGGTTTTTGCACATGCCAGATAGGCAAGTTAACTGGGGAAGTGGTGGGATTCATCTATCTTTCAAGTGACATGTAAAGAGAAGAGACAAGAGAAGGCTCGGCAAGAGAGTCCTTCAAGTCCTTGATTGTAGCAATAATCTCTGCGATCCCTCCAGGGATGTGGCATTGCTGTTGGTTTATAATCTTGCTAGGTAAAGGTAGTTCTAATGAATTCCAAGTGGCTTTTCCAATCATAATAGCCCTTATTCTACATTTCAGTGATCCAATGTGGGGAAATTTCCACAGGATAATTCTGAGGATATAATGGACCCACAATGAGTCAGGTCTTAGCTAATATCTAATTAATAACTTGACCTCAATATGCTCCACTCTGACTGGTGGGCCACCGTGACATTTTGGGTCCCCTGGAATTAGTGCCAATTCAGAGCCAGTGCCCTGTAATTCCTGAAAATTCTATTTCCTTTACCTCCATGAACACTCACCCTTGTAAAAGGCTGTAGATTCCTTTGAGGAAGGCTAGAAGAAAGACTAACATCTGGCAGTGTAGTGGGGTACTTCATCAAGGGGAACTTTCCACTCCTTCATTCAAAGTATTGTGGGTCTGTAAACTGGCTCAAGACTGAGAATTAATTGAGAGGCCAGGACTCTCTCATCTTGGGATTCAAGATAGACTGACATTCACTGCAATCAGAGTTATTCCTCTTATACAAATCAAGTAAATATTTAGTAGTATTTCCAACTATTTCACTCATAGTGACATTCTACATAATTAGTCAACGTCGTACTACTCTGATTATTGCTTTAATTGTACTGTCTACTATGGCAATCACACCCACCTTTTCTGTGTGTATTGAGTGCTGCCACTTGGCCCCTAAAACCACAGGGTCCAACTAGACTCATTATGGTTAGGTAGGTGTCTTAATTCAATGAGGGCAGTCTCTACTGTGAAATCTTGTTTATATACTTATAGCAATCACAACAATCTTCAAAGATGCTGGGGTTCTCCTCACATATTTGTTCCTCACTGTTGTGGTGAAATATATGTCTTCTGGGCACTCAATATTTGTGCTTATGGTTTTATCTTGATAAATCCACTCTAACATGCCAATTTCCCAAAGGCTTTGAATTCCTTCCTCGACAGAATACCAAGGTAGGTCTGGTACTTCAACTTGATGTATTGCAGGCCACCATGCAGTCCATGATTCAGTGAAACAACTAAATAAATCATTAGATCCTTTACTTACCTCTTGGGATGACACACTGAATGAAGAATATGTGCTAAATGGGTCCATGTCAATAAACTCAGACTGATCCAACATTACATTCTTAGCACCATTATCCCACATTCTTAAAAGCCATTCCCACACATATTCTCCTGGTTTTTGTTTATACAATTTTAGAAAAATCAACCTGTTATTTTGGAGTATAAAATAATTCTTCCTGGGTCACCAAATTGTATTTTGGGACTCACTGGGAATTAAGTCTAGTTTTAAGTATAGAATCAGTACTTGGTGAAGATGTTTCCTGGATATCCTGAAGATGTTTTGCAAGACATCTGCCTTAGATGATACTTCAGGGAGTGCCTCAGGCAACATTTCACAGGTACAGTTGAGTTAATCCCTTCAAGAGTGGGTAGATGACACTTCTTGACTTCAAAATTTACTACACGGCTACCATGGACAAAACAGCTTGGTACTGGTACAATGAAAGATACATAGATCAATGGAACAGAATCGAGAATCCAGAAATTAACCCATCTACATACAGCCAACTGATTTTTAACAAAATACCTAAACATATCGCATGGGGAGGTGATAGACTCTTCAACAGATGGTGCTGGCAGAACTGGAAAACGATATCCAAAAGATTGAAACAAGACCTTCACCTCACACCTTATACAAAACCAACTCAACATGGATTAAAGACCTAAATGTGAATCCCAGAATTATGAAGTCATCAATTAAAAAATCGGAACAAATGTGAGGGCACTAATTCA
>NW_006408719.1:5704467-5705358 GCF_000296735.1 Chrysochloris asiatica | reverse complement strand
CAACAACAACAACAAGCCATTAGAAAGATGCAAATTAAAACAACAATGAAATATCATCTCACACCAACAATAACAGCAAATGTCAAAAAAGTAGAGGACAATAAATGATGAAGGGGGTGTGGTGAGACTGGGACACTCCTGCATTTCTGGTGGGATTGCAAAATGGCCCAACTTCTCTGGGAAGCAATATGGCGTTTCCTCAGACTGTTGAAAATAGAAATACCTTTTGATCCAGCAATTCCTCTACTTTGCATTTACCCACAAGTAAAACGAGCCACAACACATTAAGATATATGCACACCAATGTTCATAGCTGCACTATTTACAATAGAAAAAAGATAGAGACAGCCAAAGTGCCCATCAACTGAAGAATGGATAAACAAACTATGGTACATACACACAATGGAATATTATGCTACCTTGAAGAATAACAAGGGAGCTGCAAGCCACCACCTAACATGGATGAACCTTGAGGACATTATGTTGAGTGAAATTAGTCAGTCACAAAAGGACAAATACTGCATAGGACCACTACTGTAAAAGACTAAGGAAAAGAACTCATACTAAAGGAGGGGGGGTGTTCTTTGCTGGTTGCTGGGATGTTGGAGGTGAGGTGAGGGGAGGGAGGGGAAGGTGGAGCACAGGGTAAGGAATAGTCACAGGATAGTTTTGGTGCCGGGGAGGGGGGCAATATACAAGAAGGGAGAGGGGAATGGAAGAACAAAGCAGATGGGAGAACAATTAAGCAGGTTTGAATGGGCTAAGTGGGACAGAGTTAAATAATGATGTATGCACCACCTTGGAAAAACAGGGCTCTGGGATACAGAGATTGAGACATGGTTGGAATGGGGAAAAGGGGGGAATAATGTTAAGATGCTTGGCTGTCCTTTG
>NW_006408719.1:5701303-5703652 GCF_000296735.1 Chrysochloris asiatica | reverse complement strand
CTAATACAATTTGATGAACTTGACCTACACCTATTGATGTAGTAGCTCAAAAGAGGGAACAAATTTTTACAGCAAGGATCATTCCCAGCCCCTCCATACACAGAATTGACAAAGATGGGCAACTTGGACATTGGCTACACAAAATGGAGGGGGGGGGGTGGAGCTACAAAAGTAAGAAGTGACTGGCTTACATGCTTTAAAAAGGGAACATAGATCCACAGGGTGTGGAGGAAGATAGAATCTCCACTGAGTAGTATCCAATCTATCTAGGTTGGTCTGATGAAACGAAATGCAGATAGGTCTCTTGTGATACAATAGTGAATAATTGTTATCAGGACTGATTGTAAGCGTTGGAAATGTAAAGGTAGACGTTTTATAGTAAGGAGGGGAGTGATTAACTTTTCAGTCTAGGAGTGGAGGTCCCTGGGACCATCAATGGGGAAGAGCGGAGAGCAGGACCCTACCCAGAGAAGAAGTGGTGCTTGACATGGAGGCAGAGACAATGATGTGGAGAGATGGAGCAGCTTGAGACTTTAGATCCAGAGAGGGAGAGGGACTGTGAGCCGAGGACTAGGATGCAGGCTTGTAGTGTATACCCTTTGGTTGGTTGATGATGTAGAGAGGGGATTGTAACCATGGCAATGAAACAATATATGATAGAATTAATGTAAAATTAATGTTCTCCCATGTAAACTATCACATAATTCACAATAAAACATTAGAAAAGAAAAAAGAGTGGGTAGATGAAATGTTTTTATTAAATGGAGTAATCTCTTCATATGGGAGGGTGGGGCTGTTGGCAAGTGTGACACAATGGAATCTACAGGCTCTAATGAGTCCAACTTTTTTATTACCTTCCCAAATATTCCCATCTCAAACTTCAAGATTCCATTTCTTCCCAATAAATGTCCTAAATTTTATATTAGACAACATTCAATATTGGGACTTGAGTCTGCGTTGTAATTCAGCCACTCTTACAATATGACTCTGGGTCTAGTTTTCAGCAATTTCAGCCCAGCCCCTACATAAAAGTAGGATTTCTTTCGGGGCACAAGTGGAAACTTGGACGTCTTTTATGTGGTGCTTGAGTCATGACTCTTTTGCCCCCAAAACATTTCTATTTTGTACAACTTGATGTATTGTACATAGGACCAACCAACCATCATCTATATACTTCTTGTCCTGGGAAAATCACAGAAAAGTGTCATAAACACGATATCCCAGAGCTTCACTTCTCCTCAAAACAGATCTATTAGTGTTATAATTTACAGGTTAATATTGCTACCTCACACTCAGTGGTCAGCCCCTCACTCATTTCACTACTGGAGGCACAGTTCTCAGTGCCTTTCTATTTACACAGTTTTAAGATCTAGTTTTAAAAAGTCATCCTTGTGATATTGTTTCTCTAGAACTACTCTTGGTACTAAATGCCTTAGGCTGGGTTCTCTAGAGAAGCAAGACGAGTGCAACTTTTATGTGTGTGTTTGTAAAGAGAAGTTTATATAAAAGAAATAACTCACAACTAACAATATAGAAAAGTCCCATGTACAGGCCAGGTGAACCAAGATGGGTGGGTGTCTCCAGAGGGGAGGAATTCCAAGTTGGGGCTCAGAGGAAGACTGTGATGATGGAGCAGGAGTAGCACCAGGCGGACGGTTGACCAATGCTTGGAGTACACAAACTAAGGTGACAAGAGTAGGTGTGGAGGGCCTTCTGGAGGCACATGGTTTTCCAGGTACACTCAGTGGACATGACCAGAAGAAAACATAATACAAAAGGCAACTGGATCAGGATCAAAGTACCAGAGGTTGGAGGATGACCTAGATATGAGATCCAGACTCAGTGGGGAAAAGTATGAGTCTTTCCTGCATGTTAATTATATTGGGAGCAGGCCACATCACCAAGGAAGCATCATTTCAATTGATTGGCTGCTCATAACCAATCATAATATAGTTAATTATGCCCACTCATATCCAATAATCATAGATTTAACTATCAACTGCCAAAAAATTGAGAATCCAGGCTCAATCAACTTAACACAGAACCTAACTATCACACAGGACCTTGTCTGTATCGTGCTCCCTGTTAATGTCCTGCTGAAACTGCTTTTGAATTATCTTCAGTAATTTTTTTTGTATGTGATATTAACAATATTCAAATTCTGTTGGGCCATTTTTGTTTAGAATGGGCACAAATATGGATATCATCTAGTCTGTTAGCCAGAATAGCTGCCTTTCAAATGATTTGGCATAGATTAGTGAGTGCTTCAATAACTATATCAGTGTGCTGAAACATTTCAGTTGATATTCCATCTTCTTTCTTTCTTTTTTTTTTTTTTTTAATGCTTTA
>NW_006408719.1:5689309-5700717 GCF_000296735.1 Chrysochloris asiatica | reverse complement strand
TCTCTGTGTGTGGTGGAGGTGGGAATGATCCTCGCTGTGAAGATTTGTTCACTCTTTTGAGCTATTGCTTCCATAGGTGTGTGTCAAGTTCATCAAGTTGTGTCAGGTTCTTCTTTTCTTTCCCTTCTTCTTTCTTCTGTTTCAGCTCTGATCATCCGGCTTTGAAGCCAGGTAAAGTGAGTATTATCTGCAAGTATGGGTGTACTTATGCATGTGCCCTCTCTTCTTATCAGCTGGATGCTTCACTTTTCACTCTAGTCCTCTGTGGACTTGGCACACTGCTGGGCAACCAGGTCTCCATCTGGGTTCACAGGAGTCTATTGAGTGTTGCAGGGCTTAGTTTGTAGCTTCATTGCTGTTTTTCCCTCACTTCCCTATGTCGATGATGAAATTTGTCACCAATCAGAGCATGCATTCCCATTGAGCCTTAGTCTCAGAAGGGGGTTTGCACTGAGTGGACCCAACCACTTGCCTTGGTATCTACTGGGTGAGCCACTTGTTTGCTCTTGTAGTAATCACTTGGCCTGCCTATATTGTTTTGTGTTTTTCCTGTCAGTTTTTCTTTTAGGACATATCTTCTGTTCTTCTGTCCACTCCAGGTTTGTCTGTTTGTCCTTTCAAGTGGACCTTTCCCCTCAGAAGATTCTGGATGCTGTTCAGGATTCCAACTTTGGTCTTTTGTGCTGCAGGGGCTCCACAGGTAGCCTTCTTCACTGGGCACGCTGTATTCCCCTTTTAGGTATTCCTATCAGTTACAAGCACAAGATAGATTTACAACCTTTCTATGGTGGTATTTCTGGCTATTCATTTCTCTCCCCCTCCAGTGTCTATTCCATAGTGGTATGCCAGGGAAACCAAGATTCATCAGACAGCCAAATATCTTAACTTTATTTTCCTCCTTTTACCCATTCCAACAATGTTTCAATCTCTGTATCCCAGAGCCCTGCGGTTCCATGGTTTTACATACTTCATTATTTGCCTCTGTCCCACTTCAGCTTTGCATTCATCCTATCATGTTTCATTTCATTGCAGTGATTAAAATCCTCTCAGTGAATCATCAAATAATCAAAGGATACACCCCACAGACTCGCCTCCACTGGTTGTCAGAAACAGCTCATCTCCAGACCTGAGTCCCGTGCCCCCAGCCAGTCCATCTGTCCTTGATATCATAGTCCCCCCACATTTTGGGGTCTGGGTAGTTTCCTGCCCCCCCTCAAGATATTCTAGTTCATTATATGTTGGACCCAGGCCCACATGCTTTCTGTTGTAATGCTTCTGGCTTTTCACCCCTCCCTGACATGTCTATTTCACAATGGTAAACAAGGGAAAACAAGATTCAAAACATGGACAAGCATCCTAGCATTATTCTCCTCTTTTCCCCTTTCAAGCCATGCCTCAATCCCTGTATCCTGAAGCCCTGTTATTCCAAGGTTGTGCATACCTCGTCATTTAGATCTGTCTCACCTAGTCTGTGAGAATGCCCAACCATTCTTCCGTCCACCTTGTTCTTCTCCCCCACCCCTTCTTGTATATTGCCACCTGACCCTGACCCCTGCTCCCAGGGTCTCCTATATCTATTCCCTACCCTGTTCCATCTCTTCCCCTCCTTCCCCACCTCTCTTCCCATATGTACCAGTGATTAGCACTTATATTTTTAGTTCCCCCCTCCCTATTGGGTGCGTTCTTTTTCTTAGTCTTTTACAATAATGGTCTTATGCAGTGTTTCTCCTTTTGTGCCTGACTAATTTCACTTAGCATAATGTCTTCAAGGTTCATCCATGTTATGCGATGACTTGCAGCTTCTTTGTTGTTCTTCAAGGTAGCATAGTATTCCATTGTGTGTATGTACCAGAGTTTGTTTATCCATTCTTCAATTGATAGACATTTTGGTTGTCTCCAATTTCTTGCTATTGTAAATAGTGCTGCTATGAACATCAGTGTGCATATATCTACTTGTGTTTTGACTTGTATTTCTTATGGGTAAATACCAAGCACAGAAATCGCTGGGTCATACGGTATTTCTATTTCCAACCTTCTGAGGAAGCATCATATTGCTTTCCAGAGTGGCAAGATAATTTTGCAGGCCCACGACCAATGTAGTTTCCCAGTCTTTCTGCATCCTTGCTAGAATTTGTTGTCCTCTGCCTTTTTGATCTTTGCTGTTATTGCTGGTGTGAGAGGATATATCATTGTTGTTTTGATTTGCATCTCCCTGATGGCTAGTGATCTTGAACATTTCTTCATATATTTGTTCACTGCCTGGTTCTCTTCCTTGGTGAACTGTCTGTTCATGTCCTGTACCTGTTTTTTTCGTGTTTTTTTTTTCCCCCCTTTGGGTTGTCTTTTTCGTTGTAGTTTCCTATATATTTTAGAAATGAGTCCCATTTCTGATATGTCATTGCAAAAGATTTTTTTCCCAATCTGTGGGTTCCCTTTTTACTCTTTTGGTGAAATCTTTTGATGCACACAAGTTTTAAATTTTTAGTATGTACCACTCATCTATTTTGTCTATTTTTGTTTGTGTGCTTTTCAATATGTGTGGTAGTCTATATATGCTCTGAATTAGCGCCCTCACATTTGTCCCTATTTTTTCATTGATGACCTTCATAATTTTGGTATTCACATTTAGATCTTTAATCCATGCTGAGTTCGTTTTTGTACAGGGCATCAGGCAAAGGTCTTGTTTCAGACTTTTACATATCGCTTTCCAGTTCTGCCAGCACCATTTGTTAAAGATACTGTCTCTTCCCCATGCAATATGCCTAGGCATTTTGTCGAAAAACATTTTTTTTTATTTGGCTGGAATAATTTCTGGATTCTCAATTCTGTTCCATTGATCATTTTCCATTGTACCAGTACCAGGCTGTTTTGACAACAGTAGCCATGTCATAAAGTTTTAAATCAGGGAGTGCAAGACCTCCAACCTTGTTCTTCCTTTTAAGCAGTGTTTTGCTTATCCTGGGTATAAATTTAGTAATTGCCCTTTCTGTCTCTTTGGAAAATGTTGTTGGAATCTAGATTGGGATTGCATTGTATGTGTAAATTGCTTTGGGGAGTACTTACATTTTTACGATGTTGAGTCTTCCTATCCAGGAACACAGTATGTTCTTCCACTTCTGCAGGTCTCTTGGTTTTTTTGTAGTATTGTTTTGAAATTTTCTTTGTATAAGTCCTTTGTTTCTCTGGTTATGTTTATTCCTAAATATTCCTTCCTTTGTGTGGCTACCGTAAATGGTATTACTCTCCTAATGTCCCTTTCACTGCTATCCCTGTTTTATAGAGAAAGCCAACTGATTTTTGTATGTTGATATAATACCCTGACACTTTCCTGAATATTTTTATGAGGTCTAGTAATTACTGAGTCTTATGGATTTTCTACGTATGGGATCATATCCTCTGCAAATAAGGAGAGTTTCACTTCCTCTATGACAATTTGGATGCCTTTAATTTCTTTATCATGCCGTATAGCTCTGGCTAAAACTTCCAGCACAATATTGAATTGGAGTGGTGATAAAGGACAACCATAGCTGGTTTCTGAGAAGGTTTTCAGTTTCTCTCCAATGAGCACAATGTAGGTTCTTGGTTTTGCATATATGCTCTTGATTATGTTGAGGAATCTCCCTTCAATTCCTACTTTGTTGGGTATTTTTATCAGGAAAGGATGTTGCATTTTGTCAAATGCCTTTTCTGCATCAAGTGATATGATCATGTGGTTATTTTCCTTTTTCTTATTTACATGATGTATTACATTGATTGTTTTCCTGATGTTGAACCATCCTTGCATCCCTTTTATGAAACCCACTTGGTCATGATGTTTTTTTGGTTTTTTTTGATGTGCTGTTGGATTCTGTTGGCTAGGATTTTGTTGAGAATTTTTGCATCTATATTCATGAGGGATATTGGTCTATAGTTGTGTTTTTTTTTTTTTTTGGTTTATTTTTTGTGATGTCCTTCCCTGGTTTGGGTATGAGGGTTTTACTTGCTTCTGTAAAAGTGTCAGGGAGTTTTGCATCCTCTTTTATGTCGTGGAATAATTTGAGTAGAATTGGTGTCAGGTCTCTGAATGTTTGATAGAACTCACCCATGAAGCCATCTGGGCCTGGGCTTTTGTTGGTTGGAAGTTTTTTGATGACCTGATCAATTTCTTCTTTTTTATGGGTTTGTTCAAGTTTTCTACTTCATTCTGAGTAAGTTTAGGTAGGTCGTGTTTTTCTAGAAATATATCCATTTCATTTAAGTTTTTGAATTTGCTGGAGTACAGCTCTTCATAGTATTCTGTTATTATCACTTTTGATTTCATTTGGTTCTGTTGTGATTTCACCCATGTGGTTTCTAATGCAATTTATTTGTGTCCTCTCCTTTTTTTCTCTGGTTAGTTTTGTCAATTTTATTAATCCTTTCAAAGAACCAGCTTCTTGTTCTGTTGATTCTTTCTATATATTTTCGGTTTTCCATCTCATTTATTTCTGCTCTTATCTTTATTATTTCCTTTCTTTTGATGAATATAGGTTCCCTCTGCTGGTCTGCTTCTAGTTGTTGAAGATGCTGTGTTAATTTATTGATTTTGGTTTCTTCTTCTTTTTGGATGCGCACATTTATCGCAATAAATTGTTCTTTCAGGACTGCTTTCCCCAGGTTCTAGAGATTTTGGTATGTTTTGTTTTCATTCTTGTTTGTTTCTAGGAACTTTGTGAATTCATATTTAATGTCTTCTTTTATCCAGTTGCTTTTCAGCAGGGTGTTGTTCAGTTTCCATGTATTCAACTTTATTGCTTTGGTCTTCTTACTATTGATTTCTAGTTTTATATCATTTGGTCTGAGAAGATGCTATGTGGAATTTTG
This sequence comes from Chrysochloris asiatica, assembly GCF_000296735.1. NCBI lineage: Eukaryota > Metazoa > Chordata > Mammalia > Afrosoricida > Chrysochloridae > Chrysochloris > Chrysochloris asiatica. The sequence goes on along the minus strand of NW_006408719.1, from coordinate 5,695,875 downwards.
ATGCTTACAAATTTATGGAGGCTTGCTTTGTGACCAAACACGTGGTCAATTCTGAATATTTTTCCATGCACACTGGAGAAGAATGTGTATTGTGCTGTTGTTAGATAGAATGCTCTGTATACATCTATGAGGTCAAGTTGATTAATTGTGTTGTTTAGTTCCTCTGTAGCTTTGTTGAGTTTCTTTCTGATTGTTCTGTCCCTTTTTGAGAGTGGTGTGTTAAAATCTCCCACTATAATTGTAGATTTATCTATTTCTTTCTTTCTTCAATTCCAATAAGGTTTGTTTCATGTATCTTGGTGCTCTTTCATTGGTAACGTATATATTTATTACGGTTATGTCGTCTTGCTCAATTAACTCTTTGATCATGAGATACTGTCCTTCTTTGTCTCTTATGCTGGTTTTTATCTTAAAGTTTACTTTGTCGGAGATTAGTATTGCCATGCCTGCAGGTTTATTGTTGCAGTTAGCTTGGTAAAAATTTTTTCATCCTTTAACTTTTAGTCCGTTTTTGTCTTTGCATGTAAGGTGTATCTCTTGCAGGCAGCATGTTGATGTGTCTTGCTTTCTTTTCCATCTGTCAATCTCTGTCTCTTCACTGGTGCATTCAATGTAATTAGCGATAAGTATAAATTGATTGCTGTCATTATGTTACTTTTTTGGTCGTGCTGTTCATTTTTTGTTCTGCATTCCTTCTTGTGTTGGGTTTGTGTTTTTTTGTGGTATTTCTTGTTGGTTTCTTCTTAGTTTCCATGTTAATTTGTTCTGCTTGAGAATTCACTTTTATGATATTTTCTGAATTATTAGCTTTCTTTTGGCTTACCTTGTAGCCTACTAAATTTTCTTTGCATTTAAGATAATCCATTGTATCCTGTAATTTACCTGCCATCCTCACCACCTGAGTCTCTGTTGCTGCATTTGTTCCTTACTTGACATTAATGTATTTTTGGTGTTCAATTGGTCTCCCAACTCCTATGAGTTTGTTGTTGTAGTCTTGTTCTGTTCTGGACTCTCTGCTTTCTGTTGACTGAGTTCCAGGTGTTGTTGCCATACCTGTCAATCTCTGGTTTGCTGTCTCTTCTTGTTGGTTTTCAATCCACAGAACTCTCTTTAGGATGTTTTGACATGCTGGGTTGGTTCTGGTAAAATCTCTCAGATTCTGTTCATCGTGGAATGTCTTGATCACACCATCGTATTTGGTTGATAGTTTTGCTGGATAGATGATTCTTTGTTGACAGTTTTTTTGTTTTTGTTTTTTTTTTTTTCTTGCAGGGCTTTGTATATGTCTCCCCATTGCTTTCTTGCCTAAATGGTTTGTTCTGAATAGTCAGAGCTTAATCTAATTTGCTTTCTTTTATAAGTGACATTTCTTTTTTCCCTGGCCGCTTTTAGTATTCTTTCCTTGTCTTTGATTTTGGAGAACTTAATAATTATATGTCTTGGAGACTTTCATTTGGGGTCTATCCTTCCTGGGGTATGTGCGGCTTCTTGAATGTTGATCTTCTCTTCTTTCAAGATGTTAGTGACATTTTCTTCCAGAAGCTCTTCAACTATCTTCTCTGTGGACTTCTCAGATTCATCTTATTCTGGAATGCCAATAATTCTTACATTATTCCTTTTCATGTCATCCAGCATGAATCTCTCTTCAGATTGTTTGATCCTTTTAGCTGTTTGCTCTTCTATCTTGGTAGTATTGAGAGATTTCTCTTCCAGCTTGCTAGTTCTGGCTTCCATCTCTTCTAATCTGACCCTTTCCCCTTTCAGCGTATTGTCCATTTGTGATATCTTATTATTGATCATCTGAACATCTTTTTACAGGTTTTGAATTGTTTCCAATGCTGTATCAATCTTATTTGATTGCTCCTGTAGTATTTTCCTTACTTCTTCCTTGTCTTCCTTCACCCCTTTTCAGAGCATTTGAATTTGTTTCCATATCATTCTTCTGAATTTCCTCTCAGGCATATCCAAATCCTGTTCTTCCTCCTCTATAAATCCTTTGTTTGTCTACAGCTCATTTGTATCAGCTATTCTCTTCTGGTTTTGGATGTGTTTCAATAAGGTTTGTTGTTTCTTGTATGTCATGATTAATATGTTTGTTATTATTATTATTATTTTAAGTTTAACTGAATGCTTGAATGTTTGTTGTTTGATTACTGGGTGTCTCCTGGTGAATATGATCAGGAGCTAGGCTTCCCTTATCACCTATAATGTGTAGCAGGTGTTGTGGGGTCTTGTTTAACCAGTGTAATATTATGGGTTATGCTTATAGCTTGGCTATGAAGTCACGATTGCTGCCTCTTCTTAGGTAATGTAGGGAGAAAAAGCTTCCACCTCCAGGAATGATATGTGATCAAAAGGACCAAAAACAGATGTAATATGAACGCATAGTCAAAAATCACCACTTTGGAGCAGAAATGAAGCTGTGGTCGACTGTCCTGTGTTACACTAATGTCCGAGGTTCAGCTGGGGAGTATTGGGTCCAAGGGTCACATCATAAATCGCTACCAATCTCTCTCTTTCTGTACAGTGGGACAACTGTAACGCTTGATGTACGGGTTAAGACATGAAGTTGGGACAGAGAGACAGAGAGGGAGAAATGTGCTGTTTCCCATGGCTCTTTTGTGTGTGTGTGTGTGTGTGTGTGTGCTGAAAGCGCCACTTTCTGAGCCGGGCTGGCTTTAGACCTGCCCTCTAAACTCTTCTGGGGCTTGGGAGTCACTGAGGGAGTAGCTTCCAGATTCTTAAGTCACCCATATTTTCCTTAATATCGTGATTTTTTTCACTTGGGAGTGCAGTAAACTGACGTCCTGGATCTTATCATAGATCCAGAGCTCTGGAGTTTTTCTATGAGTACTTCCCTCATGAGATACCCCTCCCTTATCTCTGGAACATACCCTACTTGGTATTCGGTGCCTGTTGCCCCAACCAGAAGTCCTCTTCAATACTTACTGCATTGATTAATATTTTTCCATAGAAGCTTTCAATATTTCAATATTGCAACTCGTAACTTGTATTTGTTCTTCAAAAAAAATACTTTTTTTCAACTTGAGAATTACTGGTCTTCTTGTTACTCTCTTTTGCTTACTTACTCCAGGTCTTTGTATATTTTATTATAATATTTTACTTTGTTTTCTGGAGCTGTCCATTGAAATACTTATTTTCAGTTCATTTGCTTCCTCATTTTTTCCATCAGCTTTAGCTACTTATGCAAGAGCAAGTTTCAGAATCTCTTCTGACATCCACTTTGTTGTTTTCTTCCTTTTTTTATTTTTAATATTTTTTTGTTTCCTTCATGTATGATGTTCTTGATATAATCCCACAACTTTTCTGGTTTTCAGTCATTAGTGTGTAATCCACCAAATTTGTTCTTGAGATGGTCTCTAGATCCAGGTAGGCTATGCTTAAAGTTCTTAGCGCTCATCAATTTGTTTCAATTTTCTTTAGCTTTGGGCTCGTCCATTCCATAGTCAGCCCCTTGGTTTTGTTTTAGCTGATGATTTTGAGCTTTTCCATCATCTTTCCCCACAACTATTGTCAATTTGATTCCTGTCAATTCTATCTGGTGAGGTATACATGTATTTGCAGTTATTAAATTCCAACAAGTCAATTCTGACTAATGCTGATCCTATATACAAAGGAACAAAACTCTTTACCAAGCATAATGCCCTTCTCCAGGGATTCTTCTCATCTATGTCCAAAGCATGAAACACAAGTCTGGCCATGGTGCCTTCTAAAGAACATTCTGATTTCACCTCTTCCAACACAGATTTGTTTTTTTCTTCTACCAGTTCACTTGGAAGATTTTATATAGTCATTAAAGAACAGGTAAACATCTTTCTGGAATTGACTCCTTTCAGCAAAGTTCCATCTGATGTCAACAGTGTGTCTCACATTCCACACCCTCATCTGAATCCAGCTAGAACTGCTAGGAGTTCACTGTCTTTGCACAGTTACAGTAATTTTTACATTATCGTTAGCAAATTTTTATTTGCATATGATGTTAATGATATTGTCTGATAATATCAGCATTCTATTAGGTCACATCTCTTTGGAATGGCCATAAATATATATCTTTTTCAATCACTAGTTCAGGTATCTGTCTTCCAAATTTCTTGGCATAGATGAGTGAGTTCCTTGAGTGCTGCATCAGTTTGTCAGATTTTATTATGTATACCCAGAAATTTTTTCTTTCATACTGTCTTCAAAGTATGTTGGATTTCTTCCTTCAGTACCATTGGGTCTTGATCAAATGCCACATATTTTACTTGAGAAATGTTGAACGTGTTCTTCCCTTTATGTTTTCTAACTCTAGATCTTTGCAGATTTCATTACAATATTTGACATTGTCTTCTTGAGCTGCTCTTTGAAAATTTCTGCTCAGTTCTTTGCCCCCTAATTTCTTTAATTTGCTATAACACTTCTACACTGGAGAACAAGTTCCAATGTCTCTTCTGACATCTGTTTTGTTCTTTTATTTCTTTCTTGTCTTTTTAATGATGTTTTTCTTTGTTCCCGTTTGATATTCATGATGTCATCACACAAATTTTCTAGTTTTTTGTCATTAATGTCTAGTGGATCAAATCACTTCTTGAGGTTATGACTAAATTCAGTTGGCATATGTTCAAGGTCATATGTTATTTCTCATTGACTTGTTTTAAATTTCTTGAATTTCAGCCTGAACTTCTATATGAGCAATTGATGGTTTATTCCACAGTCTGTCCCTAGCCTTGTTTTAGCTGATGATATTAAGATTTTTCAATATCTCTGTCTACAGATTTAGTCAATTTCATTTTCATTTCTATGAATTAAATCTCATGATTTCAATGTGTATCATCGTCTTTTACACTGTTTAAAAAAGGTATTTGCAATGAGGAAATCATTGGTCTTGCAAAATTGTATCATGTAGTCTTCAGCATAATTTCTGAAGCAAGTTCATATTTTCTAACTAATGATCCTACTTTTTGTTGCCAACATTTGCATTCCAATCACCAATACATACCAATACATCCTGATTACATTTTTGATCAAACAACATGCATATTTACTGCTTTTGTTGTTGAAAAAAATATATTTGTAATGAAGAATCTTTGATCTTGTAAAATGTTATCATGGAATCTTCAACTTCATTTCTAACATTAATGCCATATAGTCCCACTACATACCCTTCCTTTTTGTTTACAACTTGCATAATCCAGTCACCAGCAATTAATTTTCATCTCTGGATTTGGTTGTTGCTGAGTAAATTTGAATAACAGCTTTATTAACTTGTCTTCCTTGTAATAATATGGATAATTTAATATTACATAGAGCATTGCATTTCAAGATATATCTTGAAAGATACTTTTGATGATGAATTTTATTCCATTCCTCTTTAATTTTTCATCCCTGGCATAATAAATGATGTGATTGTTATATTCCAATGCCCAACACCAGTCCATTTCAGCTCAGCAAAGTCAAAAATATTAAATTCTGGTGTGGCATTGTAAAATAAGCACTTAATTATAAACCACAGTTTAACTGTTGAAATCAACCAGACATGCCTCAGAAGCCCTATATATGGTTACTGTGAGTTAGTACCGACTTGATAGCATTTAACAAAACAATAACAACAATTAGGATATGGATATTTATGTGTTTTTTTTTTATAATTTCGAATTTTTGTAGATTCATATTTCCTTCTTTCTATATTCTAATTCTTTTTTAAAAATGTTTTATTGTGAGTTATGTGATAGTTTACATGGAGAACATTAACCTCATATTCATCCTATCATATATTGTTTCATTGTGATGGTTACAATCCCCTCCATGCATCATCAACCAACCAAAGAGTATACCCTAAAGGCCTGCCCCCCAGTCGTCAGCACACAGCCCATCTCCCTCTCTGGATCTAAAGTCCCCAGCTGCTCCATCTCTCCATGTCGTCATCTCTGCCTACATCTCATCAATCACTGCTTTTCTGGGTAGGAACTCGCTCTCCTCTCTTCCCCATTTATGGTCCCAGGGACCTCCACTCCTAGATGGAAAAGTTAATCACTCCAGGCGGCACGGGTGAGCAGGGGCTCCGGGATCGGGGTAGGGTAACTCGCAAGTTAAACTTCCCAGAAGGTTCAGCAGGAGCCCCGGCGTGGCTCTGAGGGCTGGGGTGCCACTACAATGTCGCCAGAACTACAGGGTCAGTGGTCCACGCCCACCAAACGCTCCTCAGAAACCCTAAAAAAGGGCATTACGGAAGGGACGTCCGGCACTTACCTGACCCAGCAACACAGGGTAGCCCTCTGCCCAACCTCCAAGGCTCAGGCCCTGCCAGCAAGGCATAAGCCAGCACAAGGGGAGACACTTGAAGTGGTTTTTACCAACAGCAACAAGGCAATCCTGCTGTGCCCCTGCGGGTTAAGGTATCAGACTGCAGAACCTTTTGAACTGCAAGGTCGGACCTTCGGGCCCACCAGCTGCTCCTTAGAAAACCTATAAAGGGTACTTTGTATTCTTTTCTTCTCTTTCTTTCTTTTTGCTCTGTGGGTTAAGGGACCAGACTGCAGAGAGTTTTAAACTGCAAGGTCGGTAGA
>NW_006408719.1:5687025-5687912 GCF_000296735.1 Chrysochloris asiatica | reverse complement strand
TTCACCAAAGCCAACCCTGCACTACAAAACATCCTAAAGGGAGTTCTGTGGATTGAGAACCAACAAGAAGAGACAACATCCAGAGATTGACATACGTGGCAGCACCTCCCTGAATTAAGTAAAAAAAAAGAATAATTGGTAACAAAACAAAAACTATAAGAATAAACTCAGAGACCTTGGGAGGTCATTCTATGACCAAAACAAATACAGTGTAAAGGAGGTAAACACGTAGGAAAAGAGACCCAGATTGGGAGAAGGTCAAGTCAATCACAGGATAAAATAGACTGCACTAAAAAGACAGAAAATTCAATGGTCCATAAGACAACCTTAAAGAAAATTAACACTTCACAGCATACCAAGAGAATAAGAATCCAAGAAGAATATGAAAACATTAAAATTATAAGGAAATGCACAAGAAAGAGCACACAAATCATGAACTTAACAGAGAAAGACAAGCAGAACAAAGAAGCAGCAACACCACACGCAAAAAAATGAATATAACGTCAACAAATAATCAATATCTATGGATAATTACACTGAATGTAAACTGATTGAATGCATTTATTAAGAGAGGGAGGGTGGCAGAATGGATAAGAAAAGAAGATCCCTCGATATCCTGTCTGCAAGAGACACATCTCACACAAAGAGACAGAAACAGATTAAAAGTGAAATGATGGGAAAAAATATACCAAGCTAACTGCAATAAAAAGTGAACAGGAGTGGCAGTGCTACTCTCAGATAAAATAAACTTCAAGGCAAAAGCCAGCATAATAGATAAAGATGGACATTATCTCATGATTAAAGGGACAATTGAACAAAATGAAATAACCATATTAAATAACTATGCTCCCAATGAAAGAGCGCCTAAATATCTAAAACAAACTCTA
>NW_006408719.1:5675747-5677036 GCF_000296735.1 Chrysochloris asiatica | reverse complement strand
TGGCGTTTCCTCAGAAGGTTGAAAATAAAAGTACCTTATGATCCAGCAATCCCTTTACTCGGTATTTACCCACAAGAAAAAGATATACGTACACCAATGTTTATAGCAGCAGAAGACGTATGCACACCAATGTTTATAGCAGCAGTATTTACAATAGCAAAAAGGTGGAGACAGCCAAAGTGACCATCAACTGAAGAATGGATAAACAAATGGTGGTACATACACACAATGGAATATTTTGCTACATTGAAAAATAGCAAGGAAGCGGTAAACTACTGCATAATATGGATGAACCTTGAGGAAATTAAGCTCAGTGAAATTAGTCAGTCACAAAAAGAGAAATACTGCATAGGACCACTACTGTAAAGGACTAAGAAAAAGAATTTATACTGAAAGGGTGCAGGGGGAGGTCTTTGTTAGGGATTGGGAAGGTGGTGAAGGTGGGGAAGCAGTAGGGAGGAGCGCAGGGTGGGGGTTGGTCACTGGAGAGCTTGGGTGCAAGGGAGGGGGGCAATATACAGGGAGGGAGAGGGAAAGTGAAAAACGGGGCAGCTGGGAGAACAATTGGGCATGAGTGAAAGGGCTGAAGGGGACAGAGATAAAGCAAGATATATACACAAACTTGGAACGGCAGGGCTCTGAGATACAGGGACTGAGTCATAATTGGAATGTGGGGGAATCATGTTAGGATGTTGGAATGTTTCTTTATTACGTGACTAACCAAGGGGCTACAGTTTTGGTCTGTGTTACAGGTCAAAAGCTCTCCAGTATGGATTGCAGCTTGACTTAGTCGACCCTATAGCAAGAGGACAGCCACTTCTCCCTCTTCGGAGCAAACTTGCCTGAGGGAGCCAGCATTCACTGAGGACCCATTTGTAAGAGTGACTTCATCTGCTTCTCCATTGAAGCCCCTCCAGCAAGAGCACCAACGAACCTGCCAGCCGTTTCCACAGCAGAGAAGACTTTAAGAACTGTTTAACTATTAGAGAACTGGTTAAACTCGAGAGGCTTTCTGCTGCTTTACTTGTTGAGCGTGGGGAATGGGGAGTTAACAGATATTACTGATTTTGCAATCATTCATCAACCATCGTATGCTTTATTGCCTGTTAATGTTTTCAGAAGCTAGGCAAATCATTTTGGTGCCTGGCCCTTAAACGTGACACATGTCTTTACTCTCAAGCCAGGAATCACTGTACTAATAGGAATTGTTACCTTTTTTGCCCTGCCCACCATGTAAATCAACTGTCCAGGGATATTAGTCTCGCTCATACGATCCAAGAGTAAATAGA
>NW_006408719.1:5672654-5674914 GCF_000296735.1 Chrysochloris asiatica | reverse complement strand
AAAAAGCTAAAGAGGATAGAGAGAAACACTGTTAACTGATGGTATATAGAGGGGATTATAATCAAAGTAATGAAACAAGTTATATGAATGGTTGAATGTGAAACTGATGATGTGCCATGTAAACTTTCACTCAATCCACAATAAAAACCTTAAATTAAAAAAAAAAAAATAAAAGAAAAATTATTCACTCCTCTCCTTGCTATAAAACATCTACCTTAACATTTCCAACCCTCACAAGCAGCCTTGAAAACAATTATTCACTATTGTATCACAGGAGATCTATCCACATTTGTTTTCATCAGCCCAGCCTAGACAGATTGCATTCTACTCAGCGGAGATTCTACCTTCCTCCACATATGTTCCTTTTCTTAATGATTTTCTTACAACCATTTCTTTTAATTTTGAGCCATGTCTCATAAGCAAGTAAAGATCCTGAAAATTTTTCTCCATTCTTATCATTGAGTTCAGCACTATTTTAAGGAGTCAGTTCTACCTCAATTGTATTTAAACAGCCTTTCAACATATAATGCTTCTCTTTTGGAACTGTATCAGACAATATTTCACTGTTATTCATAAGATTTTCAGGGGTTAATTCAATGAAGTTGATCACCTAAACCTTCTTCACATATTCCCATTAACCTTTTTGTTGTTCAGTTGTTTTTAGGTGCCATCAAGTCGATACCGACTCATAGCGACCTTATGCACAGTGGAACGAAACACTGTCCAATCCTGGGCCAACCTCACTACTGATGCCACGCTCGAGTCCATCAATGCTGCCACATAGCCAATCCATCTCATTGGAAGTTATCAAAAATGAACTGGAATTCATAGACATCAATATCGTAGGCATCAGTGAGCAGGAATGGACTGATATTGGCCATTTTGAATCTGACAATTGTATAGTCTACTATGCTAGAAATGACATATTAAAGCTTGAGTCCATCGATGCTGCCACTTGGCCTATCCATCTCGTTGAGTGTCTTCCTCTTTTTCTCTGACCCTCCACCTTACCAAAATGATACCCTTCTCCAGAAGCTGGTCACTCCTGACAATATGTTAAAAGTATGAGAGAAGAAGTTTGACAATTTTGGCCTCCAAGGAACACTCTTGCTGCACTTCTTCTAAAACGGATCTATTGGCAGCCCGTGGCACTTTCAATATTCTTCACCAACACCATAACTCAAAAGCATCACTTCTTCTTTATTATCAAATCTTCCTTATTCATTGTATCATTCATTATTCATTGTATTTTTCATTATATCAAATCTTCCTTATTCATTGTCCAGCTTTCACATGCATATGAGGTTATTGAAAACACCATGGCTTGGGTCAGGCACACCTTAGTCTTCAAGCTTACATCTTTGCTCTTCAACATTTTAAAAAGGTCTTGTGCAGCAGATTTGCCTAGTGCAATACATCATTTGATTTCTTGATTGCTGCTTTGGTGAGTGTTGGTAGTTGATCCAAGAAGAATGAAGTCCTTGACAACTTCAATCTTTTCTCCATTGATAAGAATGTTGTTTATTGGTCCAGTTGTGAGGATTTTCATTTTCTTGACATTTAGATGTAATGCATACTGAAGGCTGTGGTCTTTGATCTTCATCAGTGAATGTTTTAAGTCCTCTTCACTTTCAGTAAGCAAGGTTATATCATCTGCATATTGCAGGTTGTTAATGAGTCTGCCTCCAATCATGATGCCATGTTTTTCTTCGTATAACCCAGCTTCTTGGATTATTTGCTCAGCATGCAGGTTGAATAAGTATGGTGAAAGAATATAACCCTGTCACACACTTTTCTTAATTTTAAAACATTCAATATTCCCATGTTCTGGTTGAACAACTGCCTCTTGGTCTAGGTACAGATTCCTCATGAGCACAATTAAGTGTTCTGGAATACTCATATTTTGCAATATTGTCCATAGCTTGTCATGATCCAGACAATCGAAAGCCTTTGCATAGTCAATAAAGCAGAGGTAAACATCTTTCTGTTATTCTCTGCTTTCAGCCAAGATCCATCTGACATCAGCAATGATATCCTTTATTCTACTGCCTCTTCTGAATCAAGCTTGATCCGCTGGAAGATCTCTATCAATGTGTGCTTCCAGGTGTTTCTGTATTACCTTTAGTACAACTTTATTTTATTTTATTTTTTTCATCTTTTTTTTTAATGTTTTATTGTGAATTATGTGATAGTTTACATGGGAGAACATTAGTTTTACATTCATTCTATCGTGTATTGTCTCTCATTGCCATGGTTACAA
>NW_006408719.1:5668548-5670999 GCF_000296735.1 Chrysochloris asiatica | reverse complement strand
ATCCTGTGTCTAATCCCTGCCCTGTGCTCCACCTTCCCCTCCCTCCCCTCACCCACCCCCAACATCCCAATAATCAACTTTAGTCACATGGGATAGCAAAGAGATTGTGCGATGATTCTCACATTCCATTGGGTTACCTCTCATTAGAATGGGGAAAAATACGGACTTCTTCCAATCAGTCAGCCAGATAGTTATCTTCCAAATTTCTTGGCAGGGAGGAGTTAGTGTCTCCTGTGCTGCCTCACCTTCTCAAAAGATTTCAATTTTCATTCCATCAATTCCTGGTGCCTTGTTCTTCGCTACTTCTTGAAATGGTTGAACAGCAACCATGTCCTTTTGGTACAGTGTCTCTGTGTATTCCTTCAATCTTCTCTTGATGCTTCCTGCATCATTCAATTATTTTCCCAGAGAATCTTTCTATAGCGAAAGTCAAGGCTTAATTTTTTTCTACAGTTCCACCAGCTTGAGAGATGCTGAGCGTGTTCTTTCTTTTTGGTTTTCTGATTCCAGATCTTTGCACATTTTGTTGTAATATTTGCCTTTATCTTCTCAAGCTGATGTTTGAAATTTTCTCTTTAGCTCTTGCACCTCATCATTTCTTCCATTTGCTTTAGCATCTCTGTGATGGAGAAAAAGTTTCATTGTCTGTTCTGACATCCATTTTGTTTTTTTCCTTCGTTTTTGTCTCCTCAATGATTTTTAGCTTTCTTCATGTATGATATTCTTGAAGTCATCCCACAACTTTCCTGGTCTCCTGTCTTTAGTGTTTAATGTATCAAATCAATTTTTCAGATTATCTCTAAATTCAGGTGGGATATATTCAAGTTCATATTTTGGCTCTCATGGACTTGTTTTCATTTTTTTCAACTTCATTTTGAATTTGTATATAAGCAGTTGATGGTCTGTACCACAGTTTGCCCCTGGCCTTGTTTTCCCTGATGATATGAAGATTTTCCTTGATCTCTTTCTGCAGATGTAATCAATTTGATTCCCAAGTATTCCATCTGGTGAGTGCCATGTATATAGTCATCTGTTATGCTGTCTAAAGAAGGTATTTGAAATGAACAAATCATTGATTTTACAGAATTCTATCATGCACTCTCCATCATAATTTCTTTCACCAATGCCATATGTTGCAGCTACTGATTCTTCCTATTTGCTCCCAACCTTTGCATTCCATTCACCAGTAATTATCAAAACATCTTGATTGCATGTTTGATCAATTTCAGATTAAAGAAGTTGGTAGAATTCTTCTATTTTATCTTCACTGGCATTTGTTGTTTGTGTGTAATATGAATAATAGTGGTATTAACCGGTCTTCCCTGTAGGCACATGGATATTATACTATCACAGACAGCATTGTACTGCATAACTGCTGTGAGTATGTTCTTTTTGACAAGGAATGCAACACCATTCCTCTTCAATATTTCATTTCCAGCATAGTAAACTATGTGGTCCATTTCAGCTAACTAATGCCTAAGATATCTATGTTTATGCGTTCCATTTCATTTTTGACAACTTCCAATTTTCCCAGTTTTATACTTCATACATTCCATTTTCTTATTTTCTATAGATGTTTACAGCTCTTTCTCTTCATTTTGAGTTTTGTCCCATCATCAAATGAAGGTCCCGCAGGACTTACTCCAGTCATGTCATCACGGTCAATTCTTCTTTGAGGAGGCAGCTCTTCCCAAGTTGCATTTTGGGTGACTTCCAACCTGAGGGGCTCATTTTCCAGCACTATATCTGACAGTGTTTTTCTGCTATACATAAATTTTTCAGTGACTAAATAGTCAGACGTAGTTTGTCTCTCCTTCTTCCTGCTCTGCCTTTCTCCGGAAGCTGATATGAAACCTGTCCACCATGGGTTACCTTGCTTGCATTTAAAATGCCGGTGGCATAGTTTTCAGAATCACAGTCACTCATAAGTCACCAGAGTGCAACAAACTGACAAAGGTGTAGTGACCCCTAAACCTAGCATCTCCATAAGTCTTAACACATTGAAGCAGACACTCTTATCCTTCTGGTGTTGTTGTTGTCAGGTGCCATCAAATCGGAACCAACTCATAGCGACCCCATGCACTGTAGAACAAAACAATGTCCGATCGTGAGCCAACCTCACTACCATTGCCACACTTGATGCCATCAATGATGCCACTTGGATGATCCATCTCTTTGGGAGTCTTCCTCTGTTTCTCTTACCAAGCATGACATCCTTCTCCAGCAACTGTTCTCTCCAGACAATATGTCCAAAGTATGAGACATAAAGTTTAGCCATCTTGGCCTGCAAGTAGCACTCTGGCTGCACTTCATCCAAAACAGATCTATTGGTTCTTTTGGAAGTCCATGGAACTTTTAGTATTCTCCTCCAACACCACAACTCAAAGGCATCAATTCTTCTACGATCTTCCTTATTCACTGTCCAGCTTTCACATCCATATGAGGTTATTG
>NW_006408719.1:5652835-5668067 GCF_000296735.1 Chrysochloris asiatica | reverse complement strand
AATTAATATGGTGAAAGAACACAACCTTGTCGCACACCTTTCTCAATTTTAAAACATTCAGTGTTCCCATGCTCTGTTTGAACAACTGCTTCTTGGTCCTTGTAGAGATTTCTCTGAAGTTCAATGAAGTGTTCTGGAATACTCATACTTCTCAATATTGTCCATAGCTTGTCAGGATCCACACAATTGAAAGCCTTTGCACAGTCAATAAAGCATAAGTAACATCTTTCTGATCTTCTCTGCTTTCAGCCAAGATCCGTCGGACATCATCAATGATATCTCTCCTTCCACGGCCTCTTCTGAATCCAGCTTGAACCTCTGTAAGTTCTCTGTCAATGTATGATTGTAGCCATTTCTATATTTCCTTTAGTAAAACTTTACTCGCTTGAGATATCAAAGACATGTTAATCATGTAAATTAGTTATGTTTAATCATGTAAATGAATCATGTAGATTAGTTATGTTTAAGATTTTTAACATGTTCTATCCTTGGTAAAATTATTTTTACCAGTAGACTTAGGGTTCAAGCTATCTGCTTCCAAATAACCACAAAGGAATAAACATAAATTACTCATTTCTATTTCAAAAAGTTGAAATTGAAGGAATAGAATGATAAGCATCAAACAAGACTGAAACAAAGCAGAACAAATCTGTACAATCCGTTATATTCCAAGTTTTCAAAATAATTTACTGTTCTCTGGTATTATTTGGTCATTAGCCTCACTTTCCAGACTCTTTTTAGATCTACTGGCATCCCTTTTATTATATTTAGGCCCATTATCCTAGAGCATTCTACTGGTGACCCCACTCCTTTTTCTCATTCAGTATCTTCAATTTTGGGGAATAACCCCATCTTCTGTCTCACTAGATTGATACCCTCATCTACTGCATCTAAGGTTGTACACCTCTCTTTAAAAAATAAGCCTTATCATGTGAAGAAAGGAACTGACATCCCTGCCCCCACTGCCAATTCCAAAAGACTTCCTGATCTCTGAACTGCTTATAGAGAGGATATAAAAATAGCCAACTCATACATGAAAATGCATTCAATGTCATTATGTAACTCTATTGTTAATGTCGTTGAGTAAAACACTGTTCGTTCCTGTGATATTCTTGCAAATTCTTCCATGTTTGAGCCCATTGTTGCAGCCATTATGTCAATCCATCTCATTTAAGATCATAATTTTTAAAAAAATTTGTCCTATAATATATTAAACATTAAGTCCTTAAACATGGATTAATGCCTCCCTATAAAATGCCTAAAGTAAATGAGACAAAGCCTTACCATTGTTAATTCTAAGGAGCAGATTTTATGTACATTTTCCAAGACAGATTTGTTTGTTCTTCTGACAGTCTATGTTAAATTCATTATTCTTCACTAACAGCATAGTTCAATGCATCAATGATTTGGTTTTCCTTATTTATTGTCCATTAAGGCGATGCATGTAAAAACCACAGTGAATTGCCATCTCATTTGAAATAGAATGGATGTGATAAAGAAAGGAAAACTAACAAATGCTGGCAAGGATATTGAGAAATTGGGACCCTCATTCATTGTTGGAGAATGCAAAATTGTATACCCAAGAACACATTTGGTGTTTTATCAAACATTTATCATAGAACTATCATATCACCCAGAAATCACAATTTGGGTATATTCCCAATAGATTTCAATGCAGTGATGTAACAATAAACCTGTACACACAGCCTCTTCTGAATCCAGCTTGAACCTCTGGAAGTTCGCTGTCAATGTATGATTGTAGCCGTTCCTGTATTACCTTTAGCAAAACTTTACTTTCTTGAGATATCAAAGAGATTGTCCGATGGTTTCCGCATTCCATTGGGTCACCTCTCTTTGGAATGGGTACAAATATTGATCTCTTCCAATCAGTCGGCCAAACAGTTGTCTTCCATATTTCTTGGCAGAGATGAGTGAGTGCTTCTTGTGCCACCTCACTTTCTTGAAAGGTTTCAATTTTGATTCCATCAATTCCTGGTGCCTTGTTCTTTGCCAATTCCTTCAATGAACTTTGGACTTCCTCCTTGAGTGTCATTGGCTCATGTTCATATGGTACCTCTTGAAATGGTTGAACATTAACCATTTCCTTTTGGTACAATGACTCTGTGTATTCCTTCCTTCTTTTCCTGATGCATTCTGCATCATTCAATAATTTGCCCAGAGTATTTTTCAATAACGAAAGTCGAGGCTTGAATTTTTTCTTCAGTTCTCCCAGCTTGAGAAATGCTGATTGTGTTCTTCCTTTTTGGTTTTCTAATTCTAAATCTTTACTTATTATATTATAGTATTTGGTTTTATCATAGAGTCAACTAATAGAGACCCTCTATAGCATTTCCAAAGGAGCTTTGATAGCGTAGTGGTTACATGTCAGGCTGCCAACATCAAGGTCAGCAGTTTGAAACTATCAGCTGTTCCACAGGAGAAAGATGGGATGTTCTACTCCCGTAAAGATTTACAGCCTCAGAAACCTTGTGCAGGGTCAGTATGAGTTGGAACTGAGTCCACGGTACTTAATAACAACAAACAACAACAGGATTTCTAAGAAGTGACTGGTGAGTTTGAAACACCGACCTTGTGGTTGAAACCAAGTTTATGGTAGAGTATTTATCTGCCAGCACCACACCAGAGCTACAAAAGGATAAATACTCTAATGAAATAAGAAATGTATAGAAACCAATATTTGTTAGTGTTTACCATGGCTGGAAGAGAGTGGAAAAGCAGAAGTTAATTTTTAGGGAACATAGAATTAATTGTTGTTGTTGTTAGGTGCCATCAAGTCAGTACCAACTCATAGTGAGCTTATGCACAGCAGAACAAAACACTGCCTGATCCTGGGCCAACCTCACTACTGTTGCTACACTTGAGTCCATCGATGTTACCATTTGTCCAATCCATCTCGTTGGGGGTCTTCCTCTTTTACTCTGCCTCTCCACCTTACCAAACATGATATCTTTCTCCAGCGAATTGGCCCTCCTGAAAATATGTCCAAAGTATGAGAGTTGGAGTTTGGTCATCTTGTCCTCCAAGGAGCACCCTTGTTGCACTTGTGTCATTGAGTTGATTCCGACCCATAGCGACCCTGTATAGGATTTCCAAGGAGCGACTGGTGAGCTTGAACTGCCGACCTTGCAGTTCAAGTGGTTTTGCAGTCTGACTCATTAACTGACAATGCCACACCATGGTGTAATAATTCAGAAGAGCATAGTGATAAAGGTTGCACAATATGAAGAATGAAATCAGTGTCACTTAATTATACATGTAAAAATATTGAATTGCCAAATGTTTGTTTGGTATATTTGTATCACAACAAAAATAATTCTGTTTCTTCTATGGTAAAGGTTGTGTGCTATCAGTTCTGAATCATAGAAATCCTGTATAAGGTTTCAAATACTATAAATCTTTATGGGAGCAGAAATTCTCATCTTTCTTCCATGGAGTGACTGGTAGATTCAAACTACTTACTTTGATATTAACAACCCAGCTGATAATTCACTAAACTACAAGGGTTCCTTTTCTTTCACCTGCATATCCTATCATATTTTGGTATAAGTATTTTTTGCAAGCTTTAAATTATTCAAATTTGAAACAAAATCCCAATTTAAAAGCTTCATTTCACCAAATTATAGACTTTATATACTCAAGGACGGGACAAAACAGAAACTTATTAAAATTTAGAACCCACCTGCATAGAAGTAGTGACAGCAATAGTATCCAATTAGCAGCACTACTTCCAAGACTAAGCTGCTCCCAAGATGTTCTGATGTAACAGAACACAGTGCTATGTGATCTGTTCTGATATAACTTTCCCAAGCACAGATATAAAAACAATACTGAAATGTAACATTCAGATGTGGGAAATTTAATGTTTTGTTTTCATCGCAACTAGTGATTTTAAGAATGAAGAAAGAAGGAGAACAAACAAGATGGCAGATCTGGTGGAAGTGCAGTAAAGGAGTTCCGCCATCAACAACTCAGAATACTCGACCAAGCATGCTCAGGGGATGGTCCCAGAACTCTGAAACACATATAAAGGAATATTTAGAAGGTTGTAAGGCTTACAACTAGGAGCATTTGTGGGAGAAGCAAGAAATCCATTGATTTCTAATTCGAGATGCTAAACTGCTTGAGGGGCCGCGATCTTGGGTGAGACCAAGTGGGGGAAGGATTGGATTGGCCACAGACGCCTGGCAGAACTGCAGAGGTGTGGACATTCTTCTCTTTTGGTAGCTGTTCATTGGTCCCTTGCTGTCTGTGCACCTCCATTCGGCTTACTATAGGGGTGCCTGAGCTAGTGGGAACCCCAGCCCCACCCTTGGAGGGTTCTACTATGCATGTGCACAGATCTCCTTGAAAATTAAGGAGACAGTTTCCAATTAAAAACAAATGGCCGCATACGGCCCTGAAGTGTTTACAGCTAGAAAAAAGACTTTAACGGGAATTGTGGAGTGGAAAAAGTAGACGAAAAAAGGAAATAGGCTGAAAATTAAATCCTAAGTTACATCAAAGTGACCAAAAGTGGCATCTTGAAATTTCTCAAGAAAAAGAGTGAAAAGACAAGCCCATTTCCTGACCACATACACCTGGAGGCAATCAGAAATCATAAAAAATACCAAAATGCATGCCCATCTAAGTATTAAGGCCACAGATAACCCCTGAAGATGTCAAAAAAATCAGAAGCAGATAACCATATCTGCACATGTCCAGAAACGAGATAAAGTGACTGAGGTAAATGAGCTGGAAGTAGACCTACACTCCATACTGGAAGATGCACAGGCTTTGGAAATGCCTGAGAAGAAATTAAGAAAAATGATTATAAAATGTATAAAAACACTATACAATGGAGTTGAGAAAAATAAGGAAGAATTCAGGAAAGTGCTACAGGAACAATGAAATAAGATAGATACAGCATCGGAAACAATTCAAAACCTACAGAAAGAGGTCAAAATGATTAATAATAGAATTTCAGAAATGGGCAATACACTGAAAGGGCAAAGGCATAGAATTGAAGAGATAGAAGCCAGAACTAGTGAGCTAGAAGATAAATCTCTCAACACTACTAAGATAGAAGAACAAAACCAAAAAAGGATACAAAAATCTGAAGAAGGCCTAAGATTCATGTTAGATAATATGAAGAGGAATAATATAAGAATTATTGGCATTGCAGTATAGAAACTATCATACAAATCCACAGAGGAGATAATTGAAGAGCTTCTGGAAGAAAATTTTCCTAACATCCTGAAAAACTAAAAGATAAGCATTCAAGAAGTTCAACAAACCCCAGGATGGGTAGACCCTAAAAGACAATCACCAAGACATATAATAATCAAGCTCTCCAAAAGCAAAGACAGGTTCTTGAAAGCAGCTAGGGAAAAGAGAAATATAACATACACAGGCAAACAAATCAGATTAAGCTCGGATTTCTCAACAGAAAACATGCAGGCAAGAAGCAATGGGGTGACAAATATAAAACCCTGAACGAAAAAAAAACTGGCACCCAAGAATCCTCTACCCAGCAAAGCTGTCAATCAAATATAATGGTGTAATCAAAACATTCCAGAATAAACAAAAGGTAAGGGATTTTACCAAAGCCAACCCTGCTATGAAAAACATCCTAAAGGAAGTTCTGTGGACTGAGAACCAACAAGAACACACAACAACTACAGAGTGACGTACATGGCAGCATCAACCTGAACTCAGTTGACAAATGGAAGCGTCAAGAACAGAATAAAATTATAAGAACAGAGGATCTGGGAGGTCAGTCTATGATCAAAACAATTACAATGTGCAAAAAGTTAAACAGCGGAACAGAGATCTAGCTGGTGAGACGGTCAGGTAGATTACTGGATAAACTAGACTGTCATAAATTGAGGGAAGAACTAATGGAATATAAGGTAACCACAATGGGGTTGGGGTGAGGGGTTTACTTTGTGTGTTGGGGAGGGCAATACAAGAAGCGGGGAGAAGGCAGAAGAACAAGATAGATAGGGGAACACTGAGATAGTTTTGCATGGCCTAGTGGGACAGAGGTGAATAGTGATGCATACTCAACCTTGAAACAACAGGACTCTGGGATAGAGGGATCTAGGTATACCTTAAACAGGGTAAATAATAATAAAATCCTTGACTGTCTTAGGAATATTAGTTTCCCTTGCGTACTATTGTAAAACAGACACTTGAGTGGGATAGAAAGGAATGTTGGGAAACATGATTAGAGAAAACTTGTAAGCGTGCCTTCAGCCTATAACTGATTGGAATACCTAAAATGGGTTCTACAACTTGCCCAGTGAAATAGGCCTCATGGAAAGCCTTTACAGAGTATAGGACCTTAGGTGGAATCCTGAGTCCCATACACAACCTTATGAGGTGAGACATTCCCACTAGAAAGGACAAGCAGACTGGAACAGCTACAGTGACAGATGATGCATCTTCATTATGAACTTGACCTATACTCAGAGCAGTAGTTTCTCTAAATACCGACAGAGGGGGAAAGAGTCTTCAAATCAAGTATCAGTGCTATCAGCTCTGTACACAGGGTAAATAGGGATGGGCAACTTAGACATTGGCTAACTAAAATGATGGGTCAATAAAGGCACAAAGTGTCTGGCTTACATTTCAAGAGGGAGTTTAGCTTAAGAATATTGTGGTGGAGAGAAAGAGTCCCCACTGAATAGCTGTCATCTGATCTAGATAGATCTGGTGAAAAAGAAATGGGGATAAGATTTGTAAGATTCAATAGTGAATAATTGTTATCATGACTAATAGCAACTTTCACAACTGTAAAGGTAGAAGTTTTGTAGCCAAATAAAGGGAAGTTGTTAATCTTACAGTCCAGAAACAGAGGATCCTAGGACCATCAAGAGAGGAATGCACAAGCAGAGTGTGGGACCTTATCCAGAGAAGCAGTGCCAGAGATAGGGGCATGGAGAAGGGGAGTGGCTGAGGATTCTAGATTCATGGACTAAGAAGAGAAGGACTAAGAGCTGGTGACCAGGAGCAGATGTGCAGAATGTGCCCTTTGGAGATGTAAATTATTATATATGCCTGAGTGGGTTTTTTTTGTTTGTGTGTTTTTAAAAAAGCTAAAGTGGATAGAGAAAAATACTGTTAACTTATGGTACATAGAGGGAATTATAATCAATGTAATGAAACAAGGTATATGATTTGTTTAATGTAAAACTGATGATATGCCTTGTAAATTTTCACTGAATCTACAATAAAAACCTTAAAAAAAAAAAAAAGAAAGAATCAAGAGAGAAACTCCATAAACATGCATATGTTAGGGCTCTAAGTCCAGAGATTCAATATCAGTATGGATGCTTTGGACGCTGAGCATCTACATTTAACATATTGGCAGTTACCCTGTGCCTCGAATTTTGGGATACAATAACTTAGAATAAGAATGATTGATAACAATAAATGTATGTGAATGAGGAATTAGGAGACTTGGATGACAGTTCCATCAACAACAACATGGGAGAGTCCCTTGCAAATACAAGATGGATTTAGAAATTCAAATTATGCAGCCATACTACATATTTGCATTCTTGGCGTGGCAGATTAGGATAGGCATTGGACTGATAATATCAAGGTCTGAGGTTCAAACCCACCAGATGGTCCTTGAAAACCCTATTCAGGGTCGCTATGAGTCATAACTGATTCAACAGCGCTAAACAATGTAAAAACAACACACCATACATTAAGTCATCCTGGTGACACTGCAGGATAAACAATGGACTGCTAACCAGAACATCAAGCTTACCAGCTGCTGTGTAAGAGAAAGATGAAACTTTATGCTCCAGTAAAGATTTATGGACTTCGAAAAACTATAGTGGTGTGTTGTGGAGTTGGTGCTGGCTCATAGCAACCCTGTATAGCATTTCTGAGGCTGAAAATGTTTACAGGAGCAGAAATCTCATTTTTATCTTGTGGATCAGCTGGTAGTTTTGAGCTGCTGACCTTAGCGTTAGCAGCCAGAGCTATATGTTTAGAAATTCACTTGATAGCTATAAGTTTCAATTCTGGATTTACTCCAGAGTTACTGAATAAAAAATTGGGGAGATGGGATGTATAACTGTGTTTTTAGTTATTCTCCAGGTGAATCTTATGCACATTCGAGTTTGACATCCACTCAGCACAATTTACAAAAAATCATGGAAACTTTACACAGGGTAAATGTGGATGGCAACATACTCTACAGCACTTAACCATGATAACAGCAACACTGATTGCATCAGTGATGATCAATTGATTTATTCATTTGCATTAATGGGTGTAGAATACAATTGGAAGAATTATTATTGCAAAAGCATATAGTAGCAATAGTGGATATCTTTATTCTCAAGTAAAAGCTTGCACCAGATAAAAACAGCTCCTTGTCACCACGGATGCCTGACAATCTTTAGTTATTTTCAGAGATTCTCTGATGCTGTATTTAACATGTTTCCCTAGTTAAGATGATTTTCCTAGATCCTGTCAAAGAATTCCATATGTTCATGTACTTCCCAAAGTCTCAAAAACTCCTATTGGATTGTGGCCATTGAGCTCTGGGATTGCTCATGGCTGAAATGGAAAAAAAAAAAAAAAAAAAAAGTCTCTTTTTCTCTCCTCCTAGCTCGGTGAGACTATTTATGTAACAGAAAGTGTGGAAAAGGCTAATCTAAAAACCATGTATATTTCTTGAATATATGCAGTAAAATAGAATTAGGCCACACAGAAATGAATATTAAAAAATGAAGCACCTTGATGAAATAGATGTAGATATTTTTCATCTTCAAAGTGTGAACTTACATTCATAGAGATATTTTTATGGAAATGACAAATGTTATGAGCAAATGCATATATATTTAAGGATTGTTTTCTATGATTAAAATGTAGACAATTGAGAAAGACTTAAACGTGGAAAAGCTGAAACTATTCTCCGAGTACTGTTTGAATCTTTCAGCCCTGATCATATTTCCTAACAGTTCTTGGCTGTATCTCTCATACACTGCTTCAATGTTAGTAAGAGAAGGCAGAGTACAATTAATTGAAAAGAAAAATGAGAGGTATGATATATACAATAAAGCTGATGCTTGAGAAGTTGGTTCTGGAGAGAGCAGATGAAGAGAAGTGAGTATCGCTCTCCCTCATTGGTTTGCCTCACTACATATATGTCAAAATATTATTGTTTACCTAGTCTATATTCAAAGACCAACACTTTGATCAGTTAAGCAATATTTAAAAATAATAATTAGCCATGTTGGTTGACAAACAATACTCTACATTAACATAGAATATTAAAGAAAATGCTCTTTCCCTAAATATATGGTCAAACAAATATGAAGCAGTAATGCTCAGAAATATAAAAGTAAAGTAATTTATTTAGGTATCATATAAATGAAATTGTAACCTTGTATTTATTTCAATAATCAAAATTAAATTTCAGAAAGAGGCATGGTTTAATGGTGGATTAGGGACAAATGTGGTTAAGACTTCTGCCAGCAATTACTCAGAATACCAGGCAAAATATGTTCATGGGACAGTCACAGAATTCTGAACCACATATAAAGGAATATTTAGAAAGTTTGAAGAATTACAGTTAGTGGAATTTGGAGCCATAACAAGAAAGGTGATATTTTCTGATCTGTGTCTTCCACCTGCTCACGGAATGGCCATCTTAGGCTTGATGGAGCAGTTGAAGGATCAGAGGAGCACTTCCATCACAGAGGACTGACCTATCATCAAAGATAAAGGTGTGGACATTTTTTTCCCTGTGTACATTGGTCTCTCTGTTTCTGTAATCCCCAATCTGGTGACTAGAGGGTGTTGCTGAGCAAGTGGATTTCACCTCACCCACAGTGGGCTCTACTACACATGTGCATGGATATGTTCAGCAAAGGCCACTGCATGCACGATCAAAGAAGGGGGAAGAAACTGATTAAAGCCAAAGGTCTCCCCAAAATGCCTACAGCCGGCCCTGAATTATTTAACACTAGGAAACAGTACTGAATGGGAGTTGTGGAGTGGGAGAGAAACAAACTAAAATGGAAACAGGCCAAAAATTAAATCCTGAGTTACATCATAAGGAATCACAGTAACGGTGAAATTTCTCGGGTGGCTTTGAAGGCAAGAAAGCAAGAGAAGGTAGTTAAAGTCATACTTATATATTGCTACAGATATTTTTCTTTTCTTTTATGTGATTATAGACTGTAGTTTACAATCTGTGTGTGTGTTTTTTTTTTTTTTTTTTACTCTCACTGTTTTTGTTTGGGTTTTTTTTTTGTCCCTCTTTTACATTAAGGGAACAATTTCCTGCCTTATGTTACCCAAAAAGAAACAGCAATTGTGGTCATGTAGCCAAGCTACAACCACACTCTGTAAAGTCTCACAATCCAGGCAAGAGGCAATATCAGCTAGTATACACCAGATATTCAACACCTGCTACAGTTACTATGAATTGAATAATATGAAAAATGAAAACGGAAGCGCATACCCTGATCACATCTACCTAGAGACAATCAGAAAACTTAATAATACATCAATATGTATTCATTAAATTATTGAAAATGCACCTAATCATTGAATATGCTCAATTTTGGCACTAGTCCAGAAAAAAGAGACAGGGGAGTTGGAGGTAGACCTAGGTTTCCTATTGAAAGGAGGACATGCTTTGGAACTGCCTGAGAAGTAATTCAGGAGAATAATAATGAAGTGTATTCACACACTCCAGAAAGGGGTTGAGAAAAAATAGGGAAGAAGTCAGGAAAGTGCTACTGGAACAATCAAATAAGATAAATACAGCATTGTAAACAACTCAAAACCTGCAAAAAGAGGTCAACATGATTAATAATAAAAATCTCAGAATGCATACACTGAAAGGACAAAGAAGTATAATAGAAATGATGGATGAAAGAACTAGCAAGCAGAAAGACAACACTCTCAATACTGCTGAGAAAAAGAGAAAGCAGAAATTAAAAAAAAAAAGAAATCTGATGAAAGTCTAAGAATCATGTGGAAAAACATGAAGAAGAATATGTTAAGAATTATTCATATTCCAGTACAAGAAGAATCACAGAAGTCCACAGAGGAGATAGTTGAAGAGCTAAAGGATGATAATTTCCCTAACATGATAAACAATGAAAAGAAACACATTCAAAAAGCTCAATAAATACCAGGAAGGATAGACCCCCAAATAAAATCACCAAAACATATAATTAAGCTCTCCAAAATAAAAGCAAAGTGACAATCCTTAAAGA
Organism: Chrysochloris asiatica; assembly: GCF_000296735.1. NCBI lineage: Eukaryota > Metazoa > Chordata > Mammalia > Afrosoricida > Chrysochloridae > Chrysochloris > Chrysochloris asiatica. The sequence goes on along the minus strand of NW_006408719.1, from coordinate 5,656,815 downwards.
AGCTATGGGAAAGTGATATTTGCAAAAGCAAGCAAATCAGATTAAGGTTTGATCTCTCAGCAGAAACCATGCAGGCCAGAAGACAATGGGGAATATTATATAAAACCATGAAATAAAAAAAATCTGCCAAGCAAAAATCATCTTCACAGCAAAGCTGTCAATCAAATATGACAGTGTAATAAAAATATTCCAGGATAAACACACCTAAGGGATTTTGTCAAAGCCAACACTGTTATTCAAAGCTCATAATCCACTCCAGGCCATCTAGTCAGACAGTCCGACCCCCAGCTTTCTCCTTTTTCACTCAGGATGCCCAGTGAGAAAGAAATGCCTTCATCAGCGACTCCTTGACCCACCCAAAATGGGAGCTGAGGTTTTGCAATCCACCCCCTCCCTTCTAGGCTGTCTTCTGAATAACCTAAAGAAATTACATCTAACAGAAATCATTTTTTTTTATTGATTTTTGCAATATAGCCTGGCCACAGTTATAAACTAGACAGTGACAGTGTCCCCAAAACAGCACTTTTGACTTCCAAATTCTCAGAGACATCGATAACATCTCTAAAGAAACAGTAAAATGGCAGAAGGTTCACCATGTTCAAGATTTTTTCTTCCATTGCTTGCACCCCTCCTCTTGCTCACCAAATTCTCCGTTTAAATGTAAAACCTTCTCAGAAACAATTTCTTCCTGAATCTTCCTTAGGTTCTTCCAGTGAACATCCCCCACACATTGCACCAATGTTTGCACCTCCTCCTCCTCCACCCATTGCCCTTTCTGAAGATTCTCCTCCCTTGCTTCCAGTCACCCAATCCCGTGGTATAGCACCAGCTATTCTCCCCTTAAAGGAAGTAACTGGGGTCAATGGCCCCACCCTAGTGCATGTTTCTTTTTCTATGTCCAATCTTTCGCAGATCCAATAAGGCTTAGGATCCTTTACTGAAAACCCAGTCAAGGTCCACAAAGAGTTTCTGTGGTTAACCCAGTCTTTTAGTTTAACTCGGCATGATATTTAAATTGTTTTAAATACTACCCTGACCCCATAGGAAAATAAATTCATATGGAGAGCAGCAGCAATCCATGCTGATGCCCTCCATGAGCAGGCCCCGGCCCATCACCCTGTAGCAGCAGATGCCATCGCTCTTGAAGAGAGCCTAATTGTAATTATCAACACGGAGGTGGAGGGACCCAACAAAGGGATTTCATGATTACTTATTTTATATGTGGAATGGATAAAAACGACCATAAGGCTGTCAATTATGATAACTTATGTGAGGTCACCCAAGGCCCCAATGAAAATGATGTCCTTTATCTTTCCCACCCTTCAGAGGTCATGATAAAATATACCAACAATCTTTATTTGCAGTTTACCAGCCTGCACCCGATATTAGGAGGAAATTACCAAAGCTAGAGAGGAAAGTCTTCAACCCCACAATGAGATCTTCTAAAAGCAGCCTTAAAAGTTTTTAACAACCGAGACAGGAACAGAAGAACCAAAATAAAAACAAGTCCACATTAAATATCACATGCTAACACCTGCCACATTACACTTGTGCCAGCCCAGAGCAGGAAAAAGCACAACAGTCCTTGGAACATGCTTTTGATGTGGGCAGGCTGGACACTGGGCAAAAACATGCCCTAACCCGAGGCCACTGACCAAGCCATGTTCAATATGTGATCAATAGGGCCACTGGAAGATGGACTGCCACCACCAGGCATGCTCTCCTAGCTCAAATTCAGTCCAATCTTTAGCCCTCCAACCATACACAAAAGACCCTTCATCCTATTAGCTCTCCAGAAGACTGATGGTGCCTGGTTACTATAATGGGTGTTGGCTGCCTATCTGATGTATAACAGCTGGTATTAGCTCTTGTCTGGATGGTGGAATTTTATAGGGTGTGATTTTTAGCTTGACTTTATGACCACAATTGTTGTATTTTCTTGGGTAAGAAATACAAAAGGGGACCAAAAAAGAAAACAACAACAGCCATAACACATTTTTTCATAAAAAGAAAGAAAAAAAGATTGGATATGATGCTATAGTCTGTAATTACAAAAAAGGGAAATGAAAACCAAAATTCTATATCAATATATGAGTGTGACTTTAACATTCCACTCTTGACTTCTTGACTTCAAGTCCACCTGAGAAATTTCAAGATGTTACTTTTGGTCCTGATGACATAGCTCAGGATTTAATTTTTGGCCTGTACTCTTTTTAGTCTGTCTCTCTTCCACTCCACAACCACTATTAAAGCCTTTTTCTTAGTGATTAATATATCATGGCCGGCTCTATCCTTTTGAGCTGCCATTTGGTTTAAGCAAAAATTTCCCCCTTCTTAGATTCTGCTGAGCAGATCTGTACGCATGTATACTAGAACCCTCGGGGGTTGGGGCATTGTCCACTTGCTCAGGCACCTCCTCTAGTAACCAGAGAGCAATTGCACAGACAGCAAGAAACCAATGAATAGAGGAAAAAAGAATGTCCACACCAGTATCTCCGAGGATGGGCCAGACGTCTTCTGATCCTTCACCTGCTCCATCATGCCCAAGATGACTTCTCTGGGAGCTGCTGGAACTGGCCAATAAGAAAACACCAGTTTTCTTGCTTCTGGTATAAATTCCACTGGCTGTAAACCTTCAAACTTTCTAAATATTCTTTTATATGTAATTCAGAGTTCTGGGTATGTGCCTTAAAACTGGTTCCTCCAGTATTCTATGTTATTGCTGTCCTAGTTTTGTGCTGCACTTCTCCCTAATTTGTCATTAAGCCCCGTCTACCCTCAATGACCTTTTGCTTTCTTTCTGTATGATGTTCTTGATGTCATCCCACAACTCTTCTGGCCTTTGATCTTTACAGTTTAATGCATCAAATCAGTTCTTCAGATGATCTCTAAATTCAGTTGGTACATATTCAAGGTCATATTTTGGCTCTAATTGATTTTTATTAATTTTCCTCAGCTTCAATTTGAACTTGCATATGAGCAATTGATGGTCTGTTCCTCAGTCTTCTCCTGGCCTTGTTTTGACTGATGATCTGGTATGTATCCACACACACACAAAAAAAAATAGGTAATACAAGAATAGATATATGCACCGCAATGTTTATTGCACCACTATTCATAATAACAAGGAGCTCTGGTAGCGTAGTGGTTATGAATTGGGCTGCGAACCACAAGGTCAGCAGTTCCAAACTACCAGCTGTTCCGCGGGAGAAAGATGAGGCTTTCTGCTCCTGTAAAGATTTACCGCCTCAGAAACCCTGTACAGTGTCACTATGAGTCGGAACCGACTCCACGGCACATAACAACAACAACAGCATTCATAATAAAGAAACTATGGAAACAGTCAAAATGCCATTCAATGGAAGAATGGATAAATTTTTATACATACACCCAACGGAATACTGTGCAAAGTTGAAGAACGGTGGATCTCTGAAGCAACTCAAAACCTGGAGAACATTACTGAGGGAAATCAGTTAAACAGAAATGGATAAATATTGTGTGAGTCTACTACTGTAAAATCTCAAGAACAGATTTTCACAGTAATATAAACATTCTTTCATGGTTACCAGGGGTGAGAAGGAAACTAGAGTCATTCATTGGCTATATGGAAGATGCATGTTAACTCGGGTAATGGAGAGGGCAATATAAAAAAAAAAAAAAAGGGAAAATTAGAAGAATGATGAACACATGTGAAGACACTGGGAGGTATACTAGGACTGAAAGCAATAGTTTTAAATCATGATATATGCATAAGCTTAGAACAACAACGTTCTTTGAACATGAACAGATAACACAGTAAGAATATGTATTATGCAAGGAAGAATTATATATATAAATATATATATACAGTTGTTAAGTACCTTTGAGTCAGTTCCAAAAAATAGCAACCTTGCATAGAGTTTCCAAGGAGCAGCTGGTGAGCTTTAACCACCAACATTGTAGTTCAAACCGCCTTTGCAGTTCAGTGAATAAACCCACAG
>NW_006408719.1:5648842-5652730 GCF_000296735.1 Chrysochloris asiatica | reverse complement strand
TTTCTGAGGAGTGACTGATGAGCTTAAAACAACAACCTTGTGGTTCAAAGTGACCTTTAAGTCCACTCATTGATCCGAAGCACCACAGCAGGAATATATATGGTTGAGTGCTTGCCCTACGGCACCACACCAGCACTAGAAAGAGGATTTTGGTACATAAGTATTTACCTTTTCTGCAAATACAACTATGGATGTGGAGTAACATACTCTGAGCAAAATTATGAAATCATCTTAGATAATATCAAATATTTTAGGGTAATGAGTTATGAGTTTCTGGACCTGAAACTCAGGACCATAGTCTCATGGAAGACCATGTAAATTGTCATTAATTAGGCCACAAAGATAATGTTCTACACCATACATTGGTGAGTAGCATCTTCATGTGCAAAATAAAGAAGAGTGATGAGTATTGATAAAGCTTAGAATCAATTAGTCCAATGGATTAATGAAACGTGAACGTCATTCTCCATGACTTTGAGTCCATAAGAACTAAATGATGACTGGTTACCATTGCTAACTGCTCTGGAAGAGATCACAATATATGTATTCACAAGAGTGACAGAATATGTGTAATAAAATGTTAAATTATGGAGAAACAATTAAAAAAAAAAAAGAAAAGAACTGGATTACTAGTCAGAAAGAGACTGGAGGAACCTGAGACTAGACTGTCAACTATACTTCAGGTCTGCAAAGGAACTCCACTCATGATTCAGTTTTAGTCAAGGAGTAGATAGGTGTATATGGGGTACAACAACATTAGGCAGGTATGCTCACTATGGGATGGTCAATCATGAAAAAATAAAAAAGACAACGTTTACCTAAGGACAGAGTTGAGAAAGAGTGGATAAGTTTGTGAAATGGAAATAGGAACCAGAGAGAGCAGGAAGCAGAATAACTGTTGTTTTTTGGTTTTGTTTTTACATGGATAGGATTGTAATCATTAAGAACAAACAAAGTGAATGGCAGAATAGGAAGTGTGGTGCAGACCTCCAGAACAATAAAACAGAATAGTGGATGAAGCTGGTTCAGGGGTGGATATCAGAACTCTGAACTACATATAAAGATTTACAGCCAGTGGAATTTGTAGCTGAAGCAAGATGGGTGGTGTTTTCTGATTTGCGGCTGTCAGTTGCTCCCTGAGTAGCTATCTCAGGCATGATGGAGTGGGTGAAGAATGAAAGGAACATTCCCACCACAGAGGTTTGACTGATCCTCAGAGATAAAGGTGTGGATATTCTATTTTTCTCTCTGCTCATTGGTCTCTCGTTGTCTGTGCTCCTCCAGTTAGGTGACTAGAGGGTGTAACTAAATGAATGGACACCATCCAACCACAATAGGGATCTATTAGCAAGCGTACATATCTACACAGCAAAGAACATTGTGTACAGAGTTTAAGAAGGGGGAAAACATTGATTAAAAATAAACAGTCTTCTGCTTCTGGAAAAAGATGGCGGATCAGGTGGAAGTGTAGTGACGAGCTCTGCTGAGAACAACACAGAATACAGGACCAAGAAGGCTCAGGGAATGGTCCCAGTACTCTGAACCACAAATAAAGAAATATTCAGAAGGTTGGAAGACTTACAGCTGGGGAGTTTGTGGCAGAAGAAAGAATCCATTGCTTCCTAGTTGGGGACACTCAGCTGCTCCAGGAGCTGCCATTTTGTGTGGGGCCAAGCAGGGAAAGGATCAGAGCAGCCAAGGACACCTGACAAAGCCACATAGATAGAGGTGTGGACATTCTAATTTTTCTTTTTTTGGTATCTTTTCGCTGGTCCCTTGCTGTCTGTGTACCTCCATTCTGCTAACTATAGGGGTGCCTGAGCTAGTGGATACTGCAGACCCACCCTCGGAGGGTTCTACTATGCATGTGCATAGATCTCCTCAAAATTTAAAGAGACAGTATCCACTTAAAACCAAATGTCCGACAGATACTCAGCCCAAGAGCAGGCCTTGAACTTTTCTTGTTTGCTATTTGTTCTGTTTTTTAACACAGGAAAGAGAAGGAGAGGGCTGTAGGGAGGGAAAGAGAGCTCATATTAGGCTACAGATTTTTTTTTTTTTTTTTTAATTTTTAAAAAATAATTTTTTTTCTTTTTATTTTCTTCCTTCTTATTCTTCTCTCCCTCCTCTCTCTTTTCTGTGAATAGAGACTGCAGTATCAGTCTTGTTTTTGTTGTTGCTGTTTTTTAGCCTTTTTTTTTTTTTTTGTAGGTATTGTTTTCCTGCTATATGCTCCCTCTTCTGCCTTTGAAGGACTCTTTGTCTCCCTGTATTACACAAGAAGAGTCAGCAACTGCTACCATACATCCCACCTACAATCACACTCTATAAAACACCAAAACCCAGGCAAGAAACAATACCAACTGCCATATAGCAAGGAAACAGACAACACCAGTGAAAGTTACTCTAAGTTAAACAATAAGAAGAGTGAAAAGGTAAGCCCATATCCTGATCACACCTTCCTGGAAGCAATCAGAAAGCATAAAAAATACAAAAACACATACTCAATTAAGTATTAAGGCCACATATAAACATTCAACATGTCCAAGAAGCAAAAGCAGATGACCATATCAGCACACGTCCAGAAACAAGACAAAGTGTCTGAGACAAATGACCTAGAAGTAGACCTGGACTCCATTCTAGAAGAAGGTCAGGCCTTGGAAATGCCTGAGATGGAATTCAGAATAATGATCATAAAATGTTTCAAAAACACTTTACAATGGAGTTGAGAAAAATAAAGAAGTCAGGAAAGTGCAAAAGGAACAATAAAATAAGATACATACAGGATTGGAAAGAATTCAAAATCTACAGAAAGAGGTCCAAACAATCAGTAGCAAAATAACAGAAATAGAGAACACTCTGAAAGGGCAGAGGAGTAGAATAGATGAGATGGATGGTAGAACTAGTGAGCTGGAGGACAAATCTCTGAATACCACTAAGATAAAAGAACAAGCACAAAAAAGACTAAAAAATTCTGAAAATGGCCTAAGATTCATGTTGGACAACATGAAGAGGAATAACTTAAGAATTACTGGCATTGCAGAAAGTAAGAATCACACAAGTCCACAGAGGAAATAGTTGAAGAACTGCTGGAAGAAAATTTCTCTAACATCCTGAAAAGTGAAAAGATAAACATCCAAAAAGCTCAATGAACCCCAGGAAGGATAGACCCCAAAAGAAAATCACCAAGACATATCATAGACAAGCTCTCTAAAATCAAAGATAAGGAGACATTTTTGAAAGCCACCAGGGAAAACATAAGTGTCACATACAAAGGCAAGCAAGTCAGATTAAGCTCACATCTCTCAGCAAAACCATGCAAGCAAGAAGGCAATGGGGAAATATTTATAAAACCCTGAAAGACAAAAATTGCCAACCAAGAATCCTTTATCCAGCAAAGTTATGAATCAAATATGATGGTGTAATCAAAACATGCCAAGATAAACAGAAGATAAGGGATTTTGAAAAAGCCAACCCTGTGCTACAAAACATCCTAAAGGGAGTTCTGTGGACTGAGAACCAACAAGAATAGACAACAACCAGCGATTGAAATACTTGGCAGTATCTCCCTGAATTAAGTCAACAGAAGGAAGAGTTGAGAACAGAACAAAACTATAAGAACAAACTCAGAGAATCTGGGAGATCAGTCTATGATCAAAACAAATTCAATGCAAAAGAAGGGAAACATGTAGGAACAGAGATCCAGAGAGTGAGAAGGTCAGGTCGATTACAGGATAAAATAGACTGCAGTAAACAGAGAGAAAAGTTAATGGACTATAAGACAACCTCAAAGAAGCTTAACATGTCACAACATATCAAGAGAATGAAAATTCAGGAAGAACAAGGAAACATTAAAACTATGAGGAAACTCACAAGAAAGAACACAAA
>NW_006408719.1:5617982-5631220 GCF_000296735.1 Chrysochloris asiatica | reverse complement strand
AGGTCCCTAGGACCCTCAAGGGAGAAGAACAGAGAGCAGGACCCTATCCAGAGAAGCAGTGATGCCTGAAATGGAGCCCGAGATGATGACGTGGAGCAATGGAGCAGCTGGAGACTTTAGATCCAGAGAGGGAGAGTGACTGTGTGCTGAAGACCTGGGGGGTACGGGGGAAGGATTGCATGCAGGGGATTGTAACCATGGCAATGAGATGATATACAGTAGAATGAATGTAAAACTAATGTTCTCCCTTGTAAACTATCACATAATTCACAATAAAACCATTAAGAAATAAAATAAAATAAAAAAACAGAAAATAAATTAATAAACAGTCTTCCAAATGGGTAAGCTGTTGGTTTTGGGTATATGATCTTGATTAGACTGAGGAATTTCCCTTCAATTCCTACTTGGTTGAGTGTTTTATCAGGAATGGATGTTGGATTTTGTCAAATGCCTTTTCTGCATCAATCAATATGATCATATGGTTATTTTCTTTGTCTTATTTATATTGTAGATTATGTTGATTGTTTTCCTAATGTTGAACCGTCCTTGCATTCCTTTTATGAAACCCACTTGATCATGATGTATTAGTTTTTTTGATGTTCTGTTGGATTGTGTTGGCTAGGATTTTGCTGAGAATTTTTGTGTCTATGTTCATGAGGGATATTGGCCTATAATTTTCTTTCTTAGTGATGTCCTTCCCTCATTTTGGTATGAGGGTTATGCTTGCTTCATAAAAATATTAGGGAGTTTTCCATCCTCTTCTATATCTGGATTAATTTGATTAGATTTGGTGACAGTTCTTCCCTGAATGCTTGGTAGAACTCAACCATGAAGCCATCTGGGCCTGGACTTCTTTTGGTTGGGAAGTTTTTGATGACCTGATAAATATCTTCTTTTGTTATTGGTTTGTCCAAGCTTTCTACTTCACTCTGAGTAAGTTTAGGTAGGTCATGTTTTTCTAGAAATAGATCCATCTCTTCAAAGTTTTTGAATTTGTTGGAGTACAACTCTTCATAGTATTCTGTTATCCTTTTGATTTCGTTTGGTTCCATGTGACATCGCCCATGTGGTTTCTAATGTGAGTTATTTGTGTCCTCTCCCTCTTTCTTTTGTTAGTTTTGCCAATGGCTTGTGAATTTTATTAATGCTTTCAAAGAATCAGTTTCTTGTCCTGTTGAAGCTTTCCATAGTTTTTCGTTTTTCCATCTCATATATTTCTGCTCTTATCTTTATTATAATATTTCCTTTCTTTGGGTGACTGTAAATTCCCTCTGCTAGTCTGCTTCTTATTGTTGGAGACGCTGTGTTATTATGTTAATTTTGGTTCTTTTGTCTTTTTGGATGTGCTCATTTATTGCAATAAATTGTCCTCTCAGCACTGCTTTCACTGTATCCCAAAGATTTGTTACGTTGTGTTTTCATTCTCATTTGGTTTTAGGAGCTTCGTGAATTCTCATTTAATTTCTTCTTTTGCCCAGTAGCTTTTCAGCAGGGTATCGTTAGGATTGTGATCTGAGGAGATGCTCTGTAGAAATTTGATGTTTGTAAATTTATGGAGGCTTGCTTTGTGTCCGAACACCTGGTCAATTCTGAAAAATGTTCCATGCGCACTGGAGAATGAATATTGTGCTATTGTTGGATTGAATGCTCTGTATACATCTTTGAGGTCAAGTTGGTTGATTGTGTTGTTTAGTTCCTTTGTAACTTTGTCAGTTTCTTTCTGGTTGTTCTGTCCCCTTTTGAAAGTGGCATGTTAAAATCTCCCACTATAATTGTAGATTTATCTATTTCTTTCTTCAATTCTAGTAAGCTATGCTTCATGTATATTGGTACTCTTTCATTGCGAGCGTAGATATTTATTCTGGTTATGTCGTCTTGCTCATTTGACCCTTTGATCATGAGATGGCGTCCTTCTTTATCTCTTATGCTGGTTTATGTCTTAAAGTTTACTTTGTTGGAGATTAGTATTGCCACTCATGCTTGTTTATTGTTGCAGTTAGCTTGGTATGTTTTTTCCCATCCTTTAAATTTTTGTCTGTTTTTGTCTTTGTGTGTAAGGTGTATCTCTTTCAGTCAGCATATTGAAGGGTCTTATTGTCTTATCAATTCTGCCACTACTTGTCTCTTTACTGGTGCATTCAATCCATTGACATTCAATGTAATTATCTATCGATAGGTATGAATTAATTGCTGCCATTATGTTAATTTTTGGTAGTGCTGTTCATTCTTTAGTTTGGCATGTCTTTTGTGTTGGGTTTGTGTTTTTTGTGCTATTTCTTGTCAGGTTTCTCCTTAGTTGTCATGTTTGCTTGTCTGCTTGGAAGTTCATTATCATGGTAAGTTGTGAAGTATTAAGTTTCTTTTAGTTATTGTAGTCTACTAACTTTTCTCTCCATTTAAGATAATCCATTGTATCCTGTAATCTACCTGACATCCTCACCACCTGGATCTTTGTTGCTACATTTATCCCTTCTTTGACATTGATATAATTTTGATATTCGGTTGCCCTCTCAACTCCTTTGAATTCATTGTTGTAGTCGTGTTCTATTCTGGACCCTGTTATCTGTTGACTGAGTTTCAGTTTGTGTTGTCACAACTGTCAATCTCTGATTGTTGTCTGTTCTTGTTTGTTTTCAGTCCACAGAACTCCCTTTAGGATGTTTTGAAGTGTGGGATTGGTTTTGATAAAATCTCTCAGATTCTGTTTATCGTGGAATGTTTTGATTGCACCATCATACTTGATTGATAGTTTTGCTGGATAGATGATTCTTGGTTGGCAGTTTTTTGTTTGTTTGTTTGTTTTTTTCTTTCAGGGTTTTGTATATGTCTCCCCATTTCTTTCTTCTTCTTCTTCTTTTTTAATGTTTTATTGTGAATTATATGATAGTTTACATGGGAGAACATTAGTTTTACATTTATTCTATTGTATATCATTCCATTGCCATGGTTACAATCCCCTTCATGCATCATCAACCAATCAAAGGGTATACACTGCAAGCCTGCCCCCTACACTATCCCACCCACCCCCCCAGTCTTCCACACACAGTCACTCTCTCTTTCTGGATCTAAAGTCCCCAGCTGATCCCTTGCTCCACGTCATCATCTCTGCCTCCATCTCATACATCAATGCTTCTCTGGGTACGGTCTCGCTCTTGGCTCTTCTCCGTTGATGGTCCTAGAGACCTCTGCTCCAGGACTGAAAAGTTAATCACTCCCTTCCTTGCTATAAAATATCTACCTTTACATTTCCAACCCTCACAATCAGTCCTGATAACAATTACCCATTGCCTTCTTGCCTGCATGGTTTGTTCTGAATAGTCAGAGCTTAATCTGATTTGCTTGACTTTATAAGTGACATTTCTCTTCTCCTTAGCTGCTTTTAGTATTCTCTACTTGTCTTTGCATGGGGTCTCTATGAGTTGGTTCCGACTCGATGACACTTGACAACAACAACAACAAACTTGTCTTTGATTTTGGAGAACTTGATTACTATATGTCTTGGTGACTTTGTTTTGGGGTTTTCCATCCTGGGATACGTTGGCTTATTGAATGTTTATTGTCTCATCTTTCAAGATGTTAGGGAAATTTTCTTCCAGAAAATCTTCAACTATCTCCTCTGTGGATTTCTCTGATTCTTCCTGTTCCAGAATGACAATAATTCTTAAGTTGTTCCTCAACATGTTATCCACCATGAATCTGAGACTCTTTTCTGATTTTTAAATCTTTTTAGCTTCTTGCTCTTCTATCTTTGCTGTATTGAGATATTTGTCTTCCAACTGGCTAGTTCTGGCTTCCATCTCTTCTATTCTGTTCCTTTCCCCTTTCAGTGTATTGTCCATTTCTGATATCTTATTATTAAACATCTGGACCTCTTTTTGCAGGTTTTGAATTATTTCCAATGCTGTATCAATTTTGTTTGGTTGCTCTTGTAGTACTTTCCTGACTTCCTCCTTGTTTTCCTCCACCCCTTTTCAGAACATTTGAATTTGGTTCCATATCATTCTTCTGAAATCTTTCTCAGGCATATCCAAACTCTATTCTTCCTCTTCTAGAAAGCCTTTGTCTGTCTCCAGCCATCTGTCTCAGCTACTCTCTTCTGTTTTTGGACATGTTTTGATATTTTTTGTTGTTTTTTGTCATTTCTAATAGTTGTCTTTTTTTTTTTTTTTTAATGCTTAAGTAGATGTTTATTGTTGTGCTATTATGCTTACTGTATGTCTCCTGGTGGATATGTTCAGTAGATAGGCTTCAATTTTCACATGTAACGCTTAGCAGGTGTTGTTGGCTCTTGTCTCATTGGTGAAATATAATGAGGTATGCTTATAGCTTGGCTATATGGCCACAATTGCTGTCTCTTCTTGGGTAACATAGGTAGAAAAAGGTCCCACCTCTAGGAAAGATGTGTGATCAAAAGGACGCAAAGCAGAAATAATATGAATGCAGAGACAGAAGACTCCACTTTTCAATAGAAATAAAGCTGTGGCTGACTGTCCTGTGCTTCACAGGCAGTTGTGTGCAAGGTAGAAGCCTCCATCCGTGGGTTGAGTCCTTTTATGTTGGTGTCCTACAAATTGTTTTATGGTTTGTCTGTTAGGCATGAACTGTCTGCTCTTTTCTTGCTATATATAGGCCTGCATAAGGGTCCTGCACAAGGAGCTCAGGTAGCGCAGCAGCCACGAATGGGGCCGCGAACCACAAGGTCAGCAGCTTCAAACCACCAGCTTCATCATGGGAGAAAATCAAGGTGCTCTGCTCCCAGAAAGACCCACAGCCTTGGAAACCCAGCGCAGGGTTGCCAGGAGTTGGAATTGACTCCACAGTACACAGCTACCAAGGGTCTCACACAAGTCAATTTTAGGGCTGTGTCCCCACAGCTGACGTCATAAGTAGCTGCCAAGCTCCTTCTCTCTGTACCATGGGAAAATTGTGGGGTCAGCACTGGACCTGTTTTTTTTTTTTTGGGGGGGCACACCCACCTGCCTGAAGGTTTCTAGGCTGGGCAACGAAGGCCTGAAAAGAAAGAGGAGGAAAAAATGTGTAGAGACTCCCACACCTCTTTTTGCAAATAACCCTGCACCACTTTTAGCGCAGGTTCCCTGATCCTGATTGTAACTCCTCCCTCTAAAGTCTGCCAGGGCAGGTGGCTGCAAAGGGTGTCCTGTCTCTAGATTTGTAACTCACAGTATCTTCTTTAATATTGTGATTTTTTTCACTTGCAAGTACAGGAAACTGACATCCTGGACCTTATGGTAGATCCAGAGTTCTCGAATTGTTCTGTGAGCGCTTCTTCCATGAGTTTCCAGTCCCTCCAACATAGAGCCTTCTGTACCTGGCTTTCTCTACTACTGCTCAAACCAGAGTCCATTTTATGTTTACTTTTCTAGTCTGTTTCTAATTGTTTAAGATGTGTGTTAATGTGTTGACTTTGATTATTTCTTCTTTTTATATGTGTGCATTTACTGCAAAAATTTTCCTTCTCAGCACTGCTTTTGCTGTGTCCCAAAGATTTTGTTAAGTTGTATTTTCATTCTCATTTTTTTTTCAAGGATCTTTGTGAATTCACCTGTTATTTGTTCTATTACCCAGCACCTTTTCAGAAGGGTATTTTTCAGTTTCCATGTATTTAACTTTATTTCCTTGGTCTTCCTTTTCTTGATTTCTCCTTTCATAGCGTTGTAGTCTGAAAAGATGCTTTATATTCTCTTTCTTTCTTTCTTTCTTTCTTTCTTTCTTTCTTTCTAGTTGTTTATTGTGAATTATGTGAAAGCTTATATGGGAGAACATTAGCTTTACATTCATCTTATCATATATCATTTCATTTGCCATGCTTGCAATTCTATCCATGCATCATCAAACAACCAAGGGGTATACACCCACAATCCTGCCCCTTTGTTGTCATCACACAGACCCTCTCCCTCTCTGGGTCTAGAGTCCCCAGCCATTCCAGATCTCCATGCCATTGTCTCTGCCTTCATCTCTGGCGTAACAGTTTCTCTGTGTAGGTTCCCACACTCCTCTCTTCTTTTTTGATGGTCCCAGGGACCTCCAATCCTGGATTGCAAAGTCAACCACTCTCCTCCTTTTGCTACAAGACATCTACCTTTACATTTTCAACCCTTATAGTTCGTCCTGATAACAATTATTCACTATTGTAACACAAGAGTCCTATCCCCATCTCCTTTCATCAGCCCCACTCAGACAGATTGAATACGACTCAGAGGAGATTATACCTTCCTCCATGCTTTCTGTATCTAGGTTTCCTCTTGAAAGCTTGTAAGGCAGTCACTCCTTGACTTTGTAGCTACCCCCACCTTATTTTGGGTACATAATGTCTAAGTGGCTCATCCCTCTCTACTCTGTGTATTGAGGGGGTGGGGATGATCTCTCACTGTAAAGATTTGTTCCCTCTTTTGAGCTACTGCATCCATAGGTGTAGGTCAAGTTCATCAAATTGCATCAGATAACTCTATTTTTTCCTCTTCTTTCTTCTTCAAATTGAGTTCTTATCATCCAGCCATTGAAGCCAGGTCAAGTTGGTATTATCTGCAAGTGTGGGTGTTCTTGTGCATATGTCGTCACTTATCAGCTGGATGATTCACTCTCTACTCTAGTCATCTGTGGCTATGTCACTGACTCTGGGCCCCGGAGTCCCTAGGTCATGCTGTACTGCTGGCCAACCAGTTCTCCAAATGGCTTCATGGGAGTCTATTCAATGTGGTAGGACTTAGCTCACAGCTTCATTGTTTTTTTGTTGTTTTTTTTTTCCCTGACTTCCTCTTATCGGTGACTAACGTGGTCACAAATCAGAGTGCAAGTCTGCTTGTGTATTCCCCTTGAGTCTTAGTCTTGGGTGTTTTCCCTGAGGGGACCCAACCACTTTTATTGATATCTCCTGGGCCAGCAACTTGCTTGTTCTTTAGTAGTCAGTCAAAGTGCCCTTACTATTTTGTATTTTTTCCTGTTGGCCTTTCTTTAAAGAAGTATCTTTTATTCTTCTAGGTGCTTCAGGCTGGTCTGCTTGTCCTTTCAAGTTGAAATTTCACACCTTATAAGACTTTGTAGTCTTTATTATTTTTTTTTAATTGTGTATTGAGTGAAAATTTACAGGGAAGATCATCAGTTTACATTAAAAAAAATCATGCATCTTGTTTCATTACAATGGTTATAATCCCCTCCATGTACCATCAGTTAACAGCATTTCTTTCTATCCACTTTAGCTTTAAAACAACAACAACAAAAACAACTAAGGCATATATAATACTTTACATCTCCAAAGGGCACATTCTGCAAGTCTGCCTCCTGGACACCAGCTTTTAGTCCTTCTCATCCCATGAATCTAGTGTCCACAGCCACTCCCCTTCTGCATGTCCCCATCTCTGCTTCCATCTCTGGTGTCTCTACTTCTATGGAAAAGGTCCTCCATTCTGCTTGTGCACTTCTCCCTTGGTTGCCGGGAGCGCTTAACTCTCATTTCTTGGCAAAGCCACCCTGGGGGGAGAGACATTATGCACGGCAAATGACTCTCAAAAGCCGACCCCTATCTTCCCTTAAAGTTAGTTCTGAATTTACTTGTAAAAATATATAATTTGACAATATTCACAAGCTTTCACTATGAATTTTACAAACCTTAGGAAAAACTAGCTTAGCAGCAATTGCTTTCAGCCTTGGTGGATTGAATACAAAGAGAAATTTTGTAAATTACTCCTTCTCATAGAAAACCTAAGTAACTGCATTTGTGAGGCCACAAAAGCAGATAAGCATATTAAAGTCAAGCTGACCTACCCCCCTAAACCTCACTACAATCAGTCACTAGCTAGAATTCACAAACCCCTACATACAAGCACCTGTGTAAATAAGCAGACAATAATGAACTTAAGTGAAGGATAGTTTTGACTTTATAGTCTACACTTCTTGCAGCAAGTAGCCAAGTTGGGCTTTATGCCACATAGCTTCCAATTGATTTAATGAATACTTTATTATTGGAAATAATAGTACATTATGTAGGGTAGAAGGTTTGACTTAATCTTTTAGTAGAAACAAAAGAAACAGTTTACCACATACTGGGAAAGGAGATAAAGGTCAGTCTGTCTGAATATCACAGAAGTATTTTTGTCAAGGATGTCTAGTAACTAGGTGCAAGAATGTTGTGACTAACTGTAATAATTAAAGAAATGATAAGAGTGTCAATGAATGTACTGTAGGAAAAGAAGTACAAAAATAAAGACTTGCTGAGCTGGGCTGGCAGAACTATCAGAAGACAGAAGGAAGTGGCAGAGAAAGGAGAAAGAGGAAAGGAGAGAGCAGGAGTAGAGTCAGAAAGAGGTAGAAGGAAGTGGCAGAAGGCAGTTGAGGCAGAAGGAAGTAGAAGTGGCAGAAGAAGCAGAAAGCAGGAGGGAGAAGGCAGAGGGCAGACAGCAGAAAGCAGAGGGCAGAGGAGGTAGAAGCAGAAAGCAGAAACAAGGGCAGAAGCTGGAGAGCATAGCTGGACAGCACATCAAGTTGAAAAGCCTTTCGATTGTATTCATTCATTTCTTCACCTGACTATTCTGCGTATTTGCTTGTGTCCCATGACCCCCGTGGAGAGCAGGAACCCCCACACTTAATGGTTCTATTGTCCTCTGTTTCTGGACTGTAAGATCAACCACTCCTCTGTTTTTATTAAAAACTTCTACCTTCACAATTGTGACAGTCGCAATTAGTTATGATAACAATTATTCACTACTAAATCACGAATATTATCCCCATTTCTTTTCACCAGACCCATCTACACAAGATGAAATATATTCAGTGGGGACTCTTTCTTTCTCCCATACTCTTAAACTAAACTCCCTCTTGAAACCTTGTAAGACAGTCACTCTGTGCCTTTATTGCCTCCTCATTTTAGGTAGCCAATGTCTAAGTTGCCCATCCCTATCTGCCCTGTGTACAAAGAGGATAGCATTGATACTTGATGTGAACACTCCTTCCCTCTCTGTTGGTATTTAGAATAACTACCTCTCTGAGTATGGGTCAGTTTCATCAAATAGTAGCAATTTACCTTTGTTTTCTTTATAAAAAAAAAATTTTTTTTTAAGATTCCTCTACTTGAGTTCTGATTGTCGAGCCATCGAGGCTAGGTCAAATGGTTACTGTCTGTAGGCTTCGGTGTTCTTGTGCATCTCCCCTCACTTCATATCAGTTGGATGCTTCACTCTCAGCTCTAGCCCTCTGTGTCTATGTCCTTGTCCATGGGCTCAAGTGTCCTCAGATCTCACCACACTTTGGTCTAACCAGCCTTTCCTCTTGTCTTTCTCATCTTCAGGTTAATGGGAGTCTATGGACCATGGTTGAACTCATCCATTTCTTCATTGCTTCCATTAGCCCTCTTTCACTCACCAGAAGACCAATGTAGTCACCAGCAAGCTAATATTCTTGTTTGTGTGTCCCCTTTGCGTTTCAGTCTTAGAAGGGAGTTTGTCCTAAAGGAACTTGATTGTTTGCCTTGATGTCTTCCTGGCAAACAGCTTGGATATTCTTGTAGTAGCCAGTCATGCTGATATTTCTGTTTTGGGTTTTTCCTGATACTCTTTCTTTGAAGATGTATCTTCTGTCACTATAGCTCTTCCAGGCTTGCGTGCTTGTTCTTTCTAGTGGGAATGCCCCACCTCATAAGGTTCTGTATGGGACTCAGGATTACACCTATGGTCCAATATTATGTAAAGGCTTTGCAAGAGGCCTATTTCACTGGACAAGTTCTAGAACCCCTTTTAGGTATTCCTATCAATTATAGGCTGAAGACGGGCTTACAAGTTTTCTGTAATCATGTTTCTCAACATTCCTTTCTATCCCACTCAAGTGTCTATTATACAATAGTAGACAAGGTAAACCAGTATTCATAAGACAGTCAAGCATCTTAGTATTATTTCTCCTCTTCAAGCTATACCTAGATCCCTGTATCCCAGAGCCTTGTTCTAAGGTTGAGCATGCATCACTATTTACCTCTGTCCCACTTAAGACATGAAAACCTGTCTCTGTTCCCCTATCTATTTTGTTCTTCCTCCTAATCCCCTTTCTTGTATTTCCCTCCACAACACCTGAACTAAACCCCCCACCTCAACACCATTGTTATGGTTACCTTATATTCCATTAATTCTTCCCTCCATTTAAGACAGTCTATTTTACCCTGGAATCTACCTGACCTTCCCACCACCTGGATCTCTGTTCATCTGTGTTTTCCTTCTTTCACATTGAAATTGTTTTGATCATAGACTGACCTCCCAGATCTTCTGTTCTTATAATTTTATTCTGTTCTTGACTCTTTCATTTGTCGATTGAGTTCAGGGTGATGCATTCAGGGTACATCATTCTCTAGTGGTTGTTTGTTCTTGTTGGTTCTCAGTCCACAGAACTTCCTTTAGGATGTTTTTCATAGCAGGTTTGGATTTGGAAAAATCCCTTAACTTCTGTTTATCCTGAAATGTTTTGATTATACCATTGTATTTGATTGACAGCTTTGCTTGGTAGAGGATTCTTGGGTGGCACTTTTTGTTTTGTTTTTCATGGTTTTATATATGTTTCCCCATTACCTTCCTGCCTGTATGGTTTCTGTTGAGAGAACAGAGCTTAATGTGATTAGCTTGCATTTGTATGTTATGCTTTTCTTTTCCCTAACTGCTTTCAGGATTCTGTCCTTATTTTTTATATTAGAGCCCTTGATTATTATATGGTTGGTGATTGTCTTTTAGGGTTTGTCTTTCATGGGTTTCGATGAGCTTCTTGAATGCTTGTCTTTTCACTTATCAGGATGTTAGGAAAATTTTCTTCCAGAAGTTCTTCACCTATATCCTCTGTGGACTTGTGTGATTCTTCCTGTTCTGGAATGTTGATAATTCTTAAGGTATTCCTGGTTAGTAATGAACAAATGGGATGAGAGAGAGAAGAGGAAGGGCTGGTTAGTCAAAAGTTGGCTGTCTCTCAATGAATTGGATTAACACAATGATACAGGCTCAAATGTAAAAACAATTACAAGGATCATGTAAGACAAGACAGTTTTTGTTCTATTGAACATAAGGTCACTATTAGTTGAAAATGACTCAAGAAACCTAATAACAATAACAACAACAACAAATGGTACTGAATGAAGTAGTCCAAGATGCACTACAGACATTGGGGAAACCAAGTTTTTATGAAATGACAAAATACTATTTTACATGTTTCAATAAATGGATTCAACCCTGGAAACACATATGTGTGTATGCTAAGACACTTGGAAGAGAAGCATCTAGCCAACTGACAGAAAGAGGTCCACAATTATGACTTGTCCAAATAAAGATGAATCAAATGTATAAATTATCAAAAAGTACCATTGATATAGAATATAATTAAAACTATGCTGAGAATAATTCTATAATGGTTGTATCATTATATAGGCAGGGACATGCCATAAATTCAAACTATATTCACAAACAGACATAGAATGAAAAATACTACTGTTGGTATCAGTTCAATCCTGGCTGAAAGGAGAGAATACCAGAAAGATATTTATTAGTGTTTTATGGGCAATTCAAAGGCATTTAGAACAAGGGGACACTGAATGGCTTAAATATGAAAGTTTTACAATGAATAAGGAAGATCATATAAGAAATGATGCATATGAGTTATATTGTTGAAGAAGAATATTAAAATTGCCATAGGCAGCCAGAAAAGCAAACAAATTTGTTTTGGAAGAATTGCAGCCAGAGTGTATCTTAGAAACTAGGATGGTGAGACTATGTCTCTCATACTTTGGACATATTATCAAGTGAGACCAGTCCCACCAGAAGGACATCTTTACTTGGTCAGCGATAAAGAAGCCCACAATGAGATTAGCTGGTACTGTGGCTACAGCAATGGGGACTCAAGTGTAATAATGATTTTGAGTATGTCAAAGGACCAAGCAATGTTTCATTCTGTTGTGTATATGAGTCAGATTCAATTCAATGGCAGCTAACAACAAAAAAGGCATTTAACTGTGTGAACCATACCAAATTATGGATAATCTTGTGAAGAATGGGAATTTCAGAACACTTAATTATGCTCATGCAAAACATATATAGAGAGAATAAGAGGCAGTTGTTCAAAGAGAACAACTTAAAATCAGGAAAGGGGCGTGTGATGGTCCTATCCGTTTATCACTCTTATTCTTTCTGTACAACAAGAAAACAATTAGAGACTCTGGAATATATGAAGAAGAATGCAGTGTCAGGATTGGAAGAAGACAAATTAACAACCTTTGATATACAGAAAACATAAAGTTGCTTGCTGAAAGTGAATAGGACTTGAAATGGTATTTCAAACAAACTTTTTAATTGTGAATTCAGTGAAGATTTCAGACAAGATCATCAGTTTTACATTCAACAAATTATGTATACTTTTCTTCATTTCAATGAGTAAAATCCCCTCCACTTTTCATCAGTTAGCAATAATTGCCTCAATTATATACCTCCCTGTATCTCCCACTACCTTCATCTGTTCACCTCCTTCTGTGAATAATCCCCTCCCCCACGGTAACCATCATAGAAAAAAAATTTTAATCATGAAAAATGTCCTTAACTTTTTTTTTTTTTTTGGTCTTTTCCTTCTTTCTTGTTTTCTTAATGATTTTTTGCTTTCTTCCTGTGTGATATTCTTTTTTTTTTTTTTAATGTTTTATTGTGAATTATATGATAGTTTACATGAGAGAACTTTAGTTTTACATTCATTCCATTGTACATAATCTCATTACCTTGGTTCCAATTCCCTCCATGTATCACCAACCAACCAACCAAAGGGTATATCGTAGAAAACCCCGCCACCTGCACTTCTCCATCCCCCCCTCACCCCAGTTTTTGGTCCACAGTCCCTTTTCCTCTCGGGATCCAAAGTCCCCAGTCACTTTATCACTCCACGTCATCATCTCTGTCTCCATCTCAGGCATCTCTGTTTCTCTGGGTAGGGTCCCGCTCTCAGCCCTTCTCTGTTGATGGTCCCAGAGACTTCTGCTCCTAGACTGTAAAATCAATCACTCCCTTCCTTGTTACAAAACGTCTACCTTTGCATTTCCAACCCTCACAGTCCGTCCTGATAAGCATTATTCACTACAGTATCACGAGTTACCCATCTGTATCTCCTTTCATCAGCTCTGCCCAACAGATTGAATAGTACCCACTGGAGATTCTGCCCTCCTCCATGATCCCTAGCACTAGGTTCCCTCTTGAAAGCTTGTAAGCCAGTCACTTCTT